>NW_010972809.1:1233969-1257564 GCF_000737465.1 Haliaeetus leucocephalus | reverse complement strand
TGGTGTTGTTGTGGGGGGGGGGGGGGGAGTTAGGATAACACAGAATGTGCCTTAAGACTAAAAAGATGTAATTCAGAAAAGCTGATATGAATTTTAAAAATATTTTTACCCAAGCCTTGTCTACATGGTGACTAAATACTCACCACCCAAAGCAGAAGACAGCAAAGTATATTCCAAAGAGGGTGGCAAATGCATGGCGAACAGCAGAGCTGGCATGACTGGGACCCAAGTAAATACGAAACCAAAACGCAGCCAAAAGTGCAAACAGTTGACAGGCTACAAAATTGATCTGTAAAAGACAAACAAAACAAAAAGTGGTTGTGATTCTTGGGGGGGGAGTGAGGGGGAAAAAGTTTCTCCATTCTCAGAACAACAAAGAGTGGAGCCAGGAAAAGGGAGGAAAAAAGTGAGAGCAATGAATCTTTTGTTTTCTTAGCATTCTCACTTGTGAGCCCAAGCGGTAACTTTCCTTGGCCAACGACAGAAGGGATTAAACAAGCATGTAGCCACCCAAAAACTCAGACAAGCAGGCTCCAGCTCCCCGAGGTACAGGCGGGCTCTGGGCAGCTGGCACGCCAGCCCACCCCACATGCAGGGGACGTCACCCCCCTCTCCGTCCTCCTGGTGGGAGGCAGAGGCCAGGAAGCAGACTGGGACTCTGAAGCATCGTCCTGGTGCCTGACTTCCTCCACAAACCCCAAAACATGGGCAAGATCAACAATCCTGATGTGACGCCGTTTCACAAGCAATAACTGGACAGCCTTCTTAGCCGAAATGCTCCACTCTGCAGCATCCTCCAAGGAGGCCTTTCAACTTACCACTTTTTTGCAGCTCGAGAGCGCAAAGAAAACAACTGTGCTCTACCATCATGCAGACAGCTAAAGGAAAATGCTTCTCAATTGTTCTTTGGCTACTGTGTGTCTCTATAGAGCATGGGAAGTGATCTGGCTCTGTTGTAAGGAGGTAGCAATGGCAGTGGGAGCACAAGACAGGTATATGCAGAGGGCAAGCAGTCCATGACTAGCGGCTACTCCTATCAGACACAGGGACAAGCAAAAGCTTCAGTGTCCTCAGAGCAAAACCAACACCAAGCTGCCTTTCTTCAAGTCACCTTCTCTTTGACAGCCTCAGCAAAAATCCCAGAAGCCAGAGGAACAACAGAGCTCAGGAGCTGTCTCTAACAGACCAATACTCTGTTAGGATGCGACATCCGTAAGACCAACCTGGACCCTAGACAGCTGGAGTTAAATTCATTTATTCAGCTGCAGTCTTTTTTTTTTTTTTTTTTTTTTTTAAAAATTCACCCTGAGCTCTCCAGCAGCAAGTCATCCTAGACTGAGCAAAACTAAATAGGCTGCAACGTCGAAGCAATCACTTGGATTAGAGGATTATCCAAAGCTATCGGTTCAGGACAGGATGATACATCTCACTCGGAAATGCTCTGACATGCTGGCTGTCCAGAGGTGGTTGGATTCATCCAGGCTTCTTGCCAAAAACATTTACAATGTGTTTAACAAGACACTACAGTCCCAAACTGCTTTTATTCTGATGGACTATATCCAACATGGTGCTGTTCAAGCAAATGCTTTTATTAAAGGTTTGTTGGCTACGTTGCTGTAGTTCCTTTATTTCCGTGATGCAGGCAGCCATGCGATAGAATAATGCAATAATTTAAATACTTAGATATGCTGAATTTTAGTTCTTTGGAGCAGAGACAATATAAATTTATTTCTTGTTCATGTAAACACCCAGCATTTATAACAGACGGTATCATAGAACTATACCCAAAAGCAAGTAATTAGCAATGTCTTATTATGACAATACTTTACACTGTATTTAAATAAGACGATTCTTATTTTCTGTGCAAGATTTAAAAAGAGAACAGAATTGCACTGGTCTCACAAAACCCAGTTGCTGTAGTACAAATCCCAAACTCTCATCTGGTCTATTACCATACTGTTAACACTCAAACCACCAACTCCTCCCTCCCCTCCTTCCACAGCCGGAGGTACCGCAGAAACGGCTGGAGAGGACATCCCCCACAGGGCTGCTCTGACTGTATGCTTTCTAAGCAAGTCCCCAAGACTAATGGATGCCAATTCATCAATGACAATTCGGTGAACCTTAATCCCATCTCAGCTTGGTCCCACTTAGAGTCATACTAGTACATCCAGTGCAGCTCTACTTGGTGGCATGCAGAGCCCCTCTGATTCAGTATAAAGAAGGAAACTGCAGAGACTCCAAGAAACCTGATGTGGCTGATTGTTTAAAAGTCAATACCCCCTTCTGTGCAGCATCACTCACGGAAGCTTTACACCAGTAAAAACCATCAAGATAAGCAAGCATTTGCTTTTTACTTTCATCCAGTTCTTGTATGTTCAGTTTGAGGTGTTAAAGATCCTGGGACTTCAGAGGTTCACATACACAGCAAAATGGAAGTGCAAGATCCCATGGCGGACACACCTGTAATAGCATTTACATAGCTAAGGCAGGTAACCACAACAGCAGCAGAAAGCAAGCAAGCAGAGACTTCATTACGAGCTAACATATGGTATATGACAGGCCAGTAACCTTGCATACATATGGTGTTGCTTGCCTACGCTATCAATTCCTCTAAGCATGTTACCTGTGCTACTTGGATTAAAGTTAGCACTGGTACACCAACCGTGCCACTACCACATCTTCATTTTGTTGTGCAAATTAACCAAGACAATTTCTTCTCTGCGCTGTTTTTGTAGGAGTAGGGGTAAATCCTTGTACCAGTATAAAAGCAAAACTACATGCTAGCTTTACATTTCAATCAGCTTTCAATTTGTAAGGATTGTTTCTGCAGACCAGCCAAGCATCACAGATCCAGTGTATTCAGCAAGCAATAATCTCAGAATACTAGTTTTCATTTACCCTTTCTGTACTGAATTAAGCTAGGAAGTACCTTAGAGAGGAATGGTTACAACACACCATTAAAGGTTACAGATAGGATTCAAAAATCTAAAGATCAACCTTCCTTTTCAGGATCTGTAAATGACAGTGATGGTGTCAAAGAGGCACAAACACACATCAGGATTCCCAAGTCTCATTTGAACATTAGGTTGCCTACTACAATAGCATAAAGGAAGTGAGAAAGCTGCACCTAATGCATTGCTTGGGAGATTGACTCCCAGATACAAAAAAATACCATCTGAAATGCAGAAAGAGAAGACTTTTGCTCACTGGCTGAGAACATTCATACCTTTGCCCTCCCTTCTGAACTGCAACCACCATAGCTCTTCAGCAGTTTTCCAGGTTCCTTTCCCCCATGGCCATGTTTTTCTCACAGATAGTACTGCCTTTAAATACAACACGCTGCATTCATTTTTCTTTGTCTACCATTAAGGCTTTCAGTTTGTTTTTTTTTCTGTGTGTATATTTACATAAACACATACACATTACAAACAACATTATAATTTTTAAAGGATTCATCAGCAGAGGGGTTGGGAGAAGGATACCAATGAACAAGAAAGCCAGGTAAATACAACAATTACTGATAAAAACTTTCTGCCATCCATGAGGTAGTTGGTACCTGCTGGACAAAACCATTGGGGAATAGTATTGGAGAATACTTCTTGTATCTCTCTACCTATAAGCCTGCACTTAGAATCTGAATGCACCAGGATGACCTCTGATTTCTGTGGGGTTCAGTCTGTAGATCAAACTGAGCTGTGCAGAGCTCACTGCACCGTCTAGCACATAGTCTACTGCAAGACTGACTTTTAGAGGTGCTAAGCAATTGCAGAATGCTTCTGCAGATGAATCCTTCCTGAGTTTACTTGAGCCAAAACTGCAAGCATGAATAAACCAGGACAAATCTTTTCTTAACTATAACCTGCCACAACAAGAGGAGGGAGGCTGTCTGTTTCTTGGGTTTGGGGAATGTAAGAGAAATGTCAAGGCACCAGTAAAACTCCTTTCCAAGTGCTGAGAAAACTTGTTCTGCCTGGCAGGCTGAACTCCATATTTAAAACTGGGCACTAACTTTGGTACTAGACCACATCTGGTCTGTTCTCCACAAAGTAACAGACGGATATGATAGCTTTTCATATGACTACCACCTCTACTTAGTTATTTATATGTAACATTTTAAACATATGCAGCATTCACGTGCATACACACGAAGACTGTCAGTTCATCTGACAGTGACTTTACTGCATTCCATTTAACATGAATTTCATTCTTCACTCTACATATTTAAGGTACCTAAGTAAACAGATCCCTAAGATTTTAAGAAATGTTGCACTGCATCACAAGTGAAGTAACAGTCACACTTTCCTCCCTTTCCCTTCCTGAAGAGGAAAAGGGTTCATATTATTCCTTTTTGGCTCTTTCCACTGTTGCTAAAAACACTTTGTAAACAGTAAATTGAGGGCTTCTGAATGTTGATGAATGGTGTCCACGCAAAAATAACAAGGAAATAGAAAAGAAATTATACAAGAATTAACCCTTCTCATTCTGACCCACCATTATAAGTCATTTAACCCATGTTTTTAGCTAGTCAAATCTATTTATTCTTGCCATCAACTTTTTTTCACATCTGGTTTCAACTTTGCTAGCAGAAGAGAAACACCTTTGCTTTTTACAGTCAATTTCTTTCATGTTCTAGAGAGTAAGTTGTAATAAAATTAGGAATCACAGCACATGATATGTTGCCAAAACAAGATACTATCCTCCTTTCATTTTCTGTAATTAAACATTGGAAGACAGAAAGGCAGTCTCATCACAGTATCCTGCACCAACATCTGGAAGACTTGTATCTGAGTCACAGCCAGCTGAAGACAGCCTTGCAATGCAGAAACAAGATATCTGCACTTTTGGAGAGAGCAAAAATCTGGAACAGCTCCAGCCCAACTGGGTTGAGAGCTATTGTAGTCTGGTTAAGGAATTCTTTAATATCTAATAGTCTCAACTTTAAAAGGCCAGATGGATCCAGAGCATGTAAACACCTGGTACAAAGAACAAGAAAAAACAATAAACTGTAGTTCCTCCCTTTATCCATTAAAATTCTGTAGTAACAGTAACTCGAAGTGATGTTTAGACTGAAAATCTGAGTTTTATAGAAAGCTAGCACTCAGGTCAAACCAACCCACCAAGCACCTATGATATTGACACAAGAATCACCAAACATAATGGTTTCAAGATCCCTCTGTACTATTATGCTAAATCAAAGCCCTCAAAGGGCATAAAAGGTTAGTTCCATCTGCCTCAAGCCTTTGCACCTTCTCCCATTTTTAATAGGGTGAGACCAACTCGGCAAATATTGGACTGGTCCCATAGGAAGGGGAAAAACTAACTGCTAGGCATCTGGAGTCACCTTTTCAGTCATCTCCATCAATGGGCAGGGCATATTACATGGGAAAGTCATCTCTTCAACTTCCTAGCCATTCTCAGAGGAAAACCATAAAACTTTTTGCTCTATCTTTTATTGGGTCCCATTAACCATCTGCAGGCGGGCACTTTTAAAGGCAACAGCCAGCTGGCGAGTCACAAAATAAAAGTTCCAAATATCTGGCATTAAACATGCACCAATAACACCAAGTGGGAACAATCATCACCTTTTGTTTTGGGGACAAACTGGCTCCATGGTGGAGGTTAAAACAAAACAACAACAAAAAAACCAAACAAAGAAGTAGCAATTTGTCAAATTTCCTCTAACAGGAAAGTCATGGAGTCATAGCACATTTCCAAAAGGAGACAGGTAAATGTGTTGTTTGGTGCACTGGGAAACAACTGAAAAAAACCACAAAAATCTTACAGACAGAAAATGGAAAGTGCTTTTCCTACCTAGAAGTTCTTGAGATGGGAAACAGAAAACACAAGAGGAGGCAAAACCTGGCTTTATACCCTTCCACCAAATCATCACAAATAGCCTTGGTCACTGCTTACCGTTAGTTCAGGGGAGGCTACTAATTACCGACTTCAGGAAGTTTCAATTCCCCTCATCCCACAAGCCTTGCATCTGCAAATCTCCCTATTTAAAGAAGTGGTAATAGACATTTGAGGGATACTAGATCACTCTCTACGAAGAGATAATAAATAAGATGAAGCACATAGGTCTGTTATTTTAGTGCTTTTAACATTTCCTTATAGTTAAGTACCAGGAAGAAAAATCCTGCATTCTGTTTTGACCACAGAAACACTTTGTTTTTCCTTTACTACTTTTTTCCTCCCTTATACTGGCAGAAAAACTGATCTCACTTTCCAAAAATCTAGGAGGATATAACAGATTGACCACGCAGTTCTCTCCAAATGACAATTAAGTCCATTACCCAAACCGGATAGTCCTCTGTAAGCAAAATTCCTATTAATGCTGTAATTCATTCACTATGAAAATCGCGATGAGAAACCACACTGCTAACTTGTCACTTGTTGGATGACAAGGCGCTGATGTGTCCCCCACAGCACACAACCTTTGGTCAAAAACCAGGCACATTGCACATTCATACATGTTCACAGACAGAGGTACAAGTGTGTTACAGCACAGCCAGGCTGCCAGAATATTCCCAGCCAGCATCCAGGTCCATGCCCACTTCAACGTGCAGCAGATACTGCAGACTACCTCTGCTTTTATTCCAGGCCTTGTGCTTACCAGCCAAATGAGAGAATAAGGCTTTAAACCTGCATTTCGTCTGCTGAACAAAAGAAAGTGTACAAATAGAGGCCTCCCATAGTGGCTCAGTATAAAGATGAAGTTGTAGCCCATGGTCAAGATAGTCTGTATTTGCTGCTATCTACTAACGAACTACTGAGCATTAGTTTAGGAGGCAGCTACAGGGTTTTTATCTGGTAGATTAGAATTTCTCCTCTATTCCCTAACTTACCACAGATCATCAAACAGCTGTTTTCAGTATTTGGAAAAGCATAAGGAACCATGTTAGTAGAAACTACTGACAGCAACAGCAACTCCTTCTCAAGTCAAACCACTGTCTGTGGAGTCCAACAGTGCTTGGGTAGTATTTTGGAAAGGGGATGCCATAATAAAGCATTCCACTTTGCCAGAGATCAGCCCCATCTTCCAGGATGGTGTCTTTCTTGCAAAGAATAAAGCAAGAACTACAGAAGTGCAATAACTTGTTTTCTCTGTTTAAAAGATTATTTTGCACATACAACGAAAGACACCTGGCAAACAACATGTTTAAGTTCACTTTGCTGGAGACATTTCTACTTTGTTGCTGTTATGACAGGATTTTGTAACATCCAAATTGTGATATTTAAAATGGGTGTGTTAAGAATGAGAGATAGAATTTTCTTTAATCAGATAATCTCAAAGATATCCGATACTTACTGAAATTTTTCAAAATATTTTGATCTTGCAGACTATTTTTATGAACCATAAGAACAAATATTCTCTGCAGAGATCACTTAGCTCTACACAGGGAGGGGACAAATGACCCCCAAAAGGAGGGCAATATCACAGAAACCACATCAAGTTTCCCCCTGCTAGAATTTTGACTCGGGCTTCCACGAAGGAAAAGGATTCACGTAACATCATCTGTGCAGTTCCCCTTATTGCCCACAGTGGTATGGCTTTGCACAAAACTCAGTGCACCCAGAGCCAGCACAGGCAGGCATTCGTGAAGAAATCAGAATTGACTGTCACTTGCAAGATGCTCTATTTTCTGTCTACAGCCAGGCACTGTGAATTGCAAGCAGCACGGATCAGAGAAGAGACAAATTCATTTACATTGGGGAAATACTGATATGACTACTGAAAAGTCACACCTCCAGTATTATGATGAAACAACTCATTTCTCTGACTTTTTGAAGTAGGAGTCCTGTGGAAGATTTTGAGGAGACAGAAGCAAAGGTTTGAAAACAGAATTTCTCTCATGGGAGAGAGAGAGAAGCGTATATGCATGACTAATTGAAGATTATTGTCCTCTTCAGAAGCAGCACTAAGTTCTTACAGCCCTGGCTTTTTTGTTGCTGTTGCATGTGGAATATGGACTTGGTAAAGCAGAATATGCCAAACTGACAGTATTTTGGCCTGTTGTGCTGTTTTCCTGGGTAAATTCTGCTGTTTCCCTACTTACAGGGTCAAATATCCTTCCATGATTTAGACTATAAACTTGAAACAGATGTTCTTTCTGGATTACCTCTATGAAGCCACTAGCAGAATAATCACTAGCAGGACACACAAATATAGCCATAGAACAGATTAAACCCTGACTCATCAGAAATTTTAAAAGAAACACATTTAAGTCAAAAGTAAGCTTGAGAAGTCCAATCTACATTATAATGCTAAGTCACATACCCATATATTTACCTTCAGTGGCTGATAAATTTAACGTGTGGACCCGATCCAAATACAGCTTCAGCTTGCTGTCAACAGCTCTTACATTGAACTGTAATGACTCTGTATGTTGAACAGATGTTTAAGTAGTGATCATCTATGTGCAGTGATGTTCTGCCACTACCTGCAACTCAGTAATTGCTGTTCTCTTAGTGAGTAATGCCAAAACATAACATGATGAAACTCCCTTGTACCTGAGATAGCCAGCACTAATTCCAACCTGTAACAGAAGCAGCAGTAAAATCAAACAAGCTGGAACCTTTAGTCATTCCTGCGGGGTTTTTTTTTTATAACCAGAATGCCTTCAGGTTGTTAGGAGAGCTGCCTCATTTCTTCAGACTACTCGGCAGTGAGGTAGCACATTAATTACAGTAACTTTAACCCCAAAAGAGTACTTTAAAAAGAATAATTTGATGTACCTCTATGCAGGTATAGTATCGCATGGTATATAGTATGGCAGACATGTCTAAAAGCAGAACTACAGCCAGCAGGTCACAGTATAAAGGATATTTTAATGAGAAAGAGATGAGTGAAATGCCATTATTCAAATGGGAATTTTGACAGAAGAAAAAAAGAACCCAAAATACCAGGACTACCAGGCTTGCTTTTCCAAAGGCTTCCACAGGAAGTAGGAAGTCACTGGAATCTTGTACTTCTCATAGGAAAGGTGGCATCTGGTACCGCCTGCCCTCCTTGCTTATGCATAGATTCAAACTGACACAGAGGGAACGGACTGACCTTACCATCACATTACTCCGTCATTCCAGCTCTTCTTAGAAGACCCAATTTAAGCATATGTAAAGTTATGAGACAGATGTTGAAGTGAAAATGAACAGAAACAAGGAAAACAATGAATTGGGGAGAGTGAAATACAAGAAAGCAGAGACTGGAGTGCCTGCCAAGCCTCCTCTGAAAGTCCGTACAGCTCTCGGCCCCCCCATGGCAGGGACACCACAGCACTGCTTCCCCCTTTCCTTGCCACCTCTAGGGCTCAGGCACCTAACTGGAGCTGGGATCCTTTTCAGATCCATTAGCTACATACACCAGTTACCCATCTTTTTCTCAGAGATGAATGCTTGGATAATAGATATGGTTCCCAACTGGTCTTTTCGGACCTGATGAGTGCTCCCAAACCCCAAACAATTATTTTCACACAACCTCTCAAGAGCCTTGCCTAGACCCTGCTCTCCAACACCGTCACCTCATCCACCACAGACAGTGGGTCAGCAACAAAAAAGAAGCAGGACCGAGACGGGTTTCGTCAGGCATGATCCAGCTCAAGTTCACCAGCCTCAAGCACTAATTGCTCCAGAGATTTCAGTCCGGTTTCTACTTTTGCATTTTTCAGTAAATAACTTCAAAGTAGCCATGCTAAGAGTAGCATCAACACAGATTTGCATTTTCCCCCCAGATTTAAAGGTTTAGTTTTTAAAACTTTAGAACACAGCACAGCAAATCAAGCACCTTTTCACTTTGTCTATGTAACTGACATAAGTACATAGCTGATTTATTCAAAATGCAAAGAAGGCAGACAATAGACACATGTGTATATACCCAGCCACCCTGCTGGCACATCTTTCTGTGGCTTCAATGTAAATTATATTCCTCAAATACCAACGGGAGTTGCATGAATGTAGCAATGGCAGGATCCTTGTAGCAATGTATCTAAAGTCCCAATTCAGAAACAGGCTTAACTTTCAGGCCAGTTGAAAGCCTGGTGCCCACACTTATTCACCAATTTAAAAATAAAACAGTAGGCTTAAAGTGCAATCCTTCACTAGAATGGGAACTGGCACATCTAAAATAACTTGCCCCATTATTGCTGTTGCAATGTCGGTGCAATTCTATTTTCAGTTCCTTTTCTACAGAAAAATGTGTCAGTGTCTTTAAAAACACACACCAATACAAACAGAGCAGTTTTGTTCACATTATCCCAGTGATATCCCGGTAACTGCACACAACAGAAAGAAACAAACATCAGTAAGGGGAAAAAAGCGCCAACTTCACCAGTTATTCTAAACCAAAAGAAAGTTGGGCTTTTTTTTCCCCACTGTAGAAACTGTCAGCACTGAGTTAAATTTAGGTACGTTATTCTTGCAATTAAGTGGCTTGATCAAAGACTAAACATTTCAGACATCACAACAGTATTATATAAGAATTTATTAGGCCCTTACATATTGAAAATCTGCAATATCCTGTATTTAAATGCTCACTCATCCTCTTAGTAACTTAAAACAAGGGCACTGTAAAAATTAGCATGTTAGGACTTGCTTTAAAAATTTATGCAATTTGCTAGAGGAAAGGGTGGAAATTATCTGTCCTAACACTGATGTTGATACCTGAGCTAGTCCATCTAAATTTCTTTTATTGTCAATGGGGAAAAAAGGCAATTCTAGGTTGCAATTCATCTAATCCTAAAACACAATTCTAAAACAGGTACTTCTACTATAAAAGTAATCTAGATGAGTAAGTTTAGATGTAGAAATGTACACTGCAGACTTACAAAGATGAACAGTAGCCGTACTACACACGTTAACTTTAACGGAAGCAAAAAGAAATCTCTGGACTGTGAAACTGGACTTTCATTTGTTGTAAGAAATGAAATTTTCAAAAATGACCCACAGTTCCTGGTGCTCCACTTTTTGGTTTACCACTTAAAGACACTGTAAAATGGTATCATATTCCAGAAGCTGGTATTCTGCAATAAACTAAGCCCCCTTCAAGTGCCTGAAATAGAACTGGGGGGGGGGGGGGGGAAGTACCACCATTCAGGAGACACTTCTGAAAAAAATTACTAGTATATCTACTGCCAGATACATGTGGAAGAGTTTTAAGGTAACAATGCTCCCATGTGATGGGTGTAGCCAAGTGCACCCATTTTCCTGCTTCCACAAGCAGGTGCTGCAAACCTCAGATCTTCCTGTCCTCTTCCTCACCTAAGCAGTTTTATATCTCCAAAACACCCAGTAACAGCACTTGCAGAGGAAGGGACGAAAAACGCCTTGTGAACAACACAAAAAATTATTTCAGTTGAGCTTAAAAACATCACTTCAGCATACATCAACATGGAGAGGTGACGATCTATGTTCTTCTGCCCATGCTCCAACCTAGCAAAATAAGGGGCACAGATCTCAGGGTGCCACCATACCCTTTCCCATGCTGCAGAGCCACAGAATTTGCTAAAAGTGTAGAAGATATTCCCAGCTACCCTTCAACATGGAACTCCCTCCCAGGCAGAAGAAGATACACAAAGATTTTGGGAAGCCATCAGTAAGGGCCAAGGAAAATCTGCAGTGAATCTGCCCAGATTGTTGGGGTTCTTTTAGAGTTAATTTTCAGTCAGCTCAACCTGTACAGATGCACAATTGAGAGTATTTTCACAAGAGAAGAAGCAGCAGCATGGCACGAGGAATATATGGAGAACCACCTTTTTTAGCAGTAAACTTTAGTCAGAGCCCTTTATTTGACTGGCAAAATCAGTTTATATTTTGGCAGTTATCTTTGCAAATGCAACAGTTAGTAACTCAGTCTCTTTGTTTCCATAAACAATGAAAACTTTATATTCTGCAGTTGCTTGCAGAGTCCCCCATTTCCACCACAGCCCTTGATTCTGCTGGCAAGCAAATTTTCTAGATAGCTTTTTTCTTCATTTTTTAGCCTATTTCCAAAGAGCTGTGTATGGGTTTTTTTTTCAATTCAAGCACAATTATCTCTGTTTCATTCTTTTGCTCTAACAGTGACAGTGTAGAATTAGCAAGCCTCTGTAACCACCAACTTCAGATACTCGCTTTCACAATCATGAGATTTCACAGTCATAAAATACTGCTCTTCTCTATTGTTCTACAGTTTAAAAGTAAAATTATTGCTCTGTGTTGTTTAATGTAAGGTATGGTTATCTAACCTTCATTCATGTGGGCTACAGACTTATTTTTAATCCCTTCACAATTGTGGCAGGAAGAAAACCCACCAATAAAACGTGTGCAGTGACAGTATCCTGTTGTGGCTGTTTTTTCCTTCCTTATTTCTGTCCAGAATTTGCAGCACACTTACTGCACGCTCATTTATTTTGGATCTTGAACCATGCAAGAAAACAAGAATGCAGCCCCAGCTGTTTAGTTATGCCTGTGCTACAAGCACCTTACATCTACAGCAAATATCTCTGGAAGCTGAACTTTGGAGCATGTCTAATTTTAGGCACTCAACTTCAGACACTATTGAAAACAAGTAACTTGGAGATGACAAGCAGTCAGGACTCGACGCAAGTCAAACATCTCAACTGTCACTAAACTAAAATATCTGGAAATCATTAGTACCTTTCAAAAAATCATGCTCTGAATGAATTCCAGGGGTTACCCCCTCAAAAAAAAAAAAAAGTTTTCCTAGTTTTCAAACTTAGCAACCAAATCAAAACAAAAACTAACAGGAAAACACACAGCATGAGCAAGTGTCCGTTGGCGAATAAGCATAAAGAAACGTAAAGTAAACAATAAAAAAAAAGAAGAGATACTTGGATTTTGCTATAAATTAATTTCGCTTGCACTATACTATATTTGAGGAAAAAATATTTCATTTCCTTGCCTCATTACAAGCATGCTGCCTTCTTTGTATAACCCCCACTAGAGTTCCGTACCTCTATTTGCATACAGTACAGCAGAACTTTGGGTTATAACACTGATATTTTCCACAGATAACTGCCATATCAGGAGGGAAAAAAAACCCACCCACATTTGTATTACTTAACCATAGTATTGTATTTTTCCCCAGGCGTATTCTTGCCATGCTTATGAGTCAGCAATAGCAGAAATTTAACTTGCTTTCCTTTACAAAGGACAGCAATGATTAGGCAACAGGAATAAGTCTCTTTTTTTCCCCTTTAACAGTTTGGAAAAAAAGAAAAGAATGCTCTTACATTGTAGAATGATTACAGTGATGCTCCTACCATGCAGTGACAAGCAACTTGCTGTCCAAGAAACAAAGTACAGCAACAAAATTCCAGAAACTCCGAGCGAGCTCTTCTCAAAATACCCCATGAACTTGAACACAGCCAGGGAAAAGGAATTCAACAATCCTTTAAGTTGCATAAATAATTATAATTTCCCTTTCAAACAAGCCCTTTACACATAAAGCCTAAAAAAACGTGCTTTAAAAGAACTAGGACACCGCATGATCTGCACAGCTGACTTGCAAAATTTGTTTCCATCTCTTTCTATCGCAAGGTTTTATACCACTAACATCTGGCTATCTCAGATGGACTCGGAGAAAGCATTTCAGGTTTGATTTTTAGCAAACTTAAGATATCTCAAAATGCACATGGAGTTTTCCCACTGTTACTATAGCACTAAAGTGCAGAGTGCGGTAGCATTTCAGCTTCCCTGACACTGGAAGGCACCCGAGCGATGAGCAGCACGTACTTTATATGGGACGAGGGAAAGGAGGCTGGGAAAGGGATGACCAGGGACCTGGGTCCCCCCTGACTGCTCAAAGCTTCTCCAGGGCACAAGCCAGTAGTTCCACCTGCCAGCACATAAATGAGGCCACCGTCTCACAGGCAGAAATAGTCCAAGGAATTGCAAAGACCTGATCCTAGACATGGGAAACTGAGGCACACCCGCTGTTTAGGGTCTTCTAAACTGGTCTGGTATGTTGCCCTTATTAGTGACTATGCTCAAAAACTGAAGTGTCAGAGAAAAAGGAAAAAGAGGAGGCACATATGGAATCAGTTTTCTCCTAGTAATTATTTAGTCCCTGACTCAGCTCTATCCAGGCCAAAAAAACAGGAAGCCTGACCAAGATAGTTAGGCAACTGAGGTAATGGAGCACGTAAAACGTGTGATTGATAAACAGTCAGATAACAGACTACTGATCAGGATGTCAGAACCCTATCAAAGGATGAAGGCAGAGTACACCAGGCACCTGCTGGTGTAGTCTCTTCAAAGAGAATATGCAGATGACGAAAACCCCAAATACAGCGTTAAAGATATGCAGCACAAACTGAACAGAGAGGAAATGCTCAGCATATGGACAAAAAAAACCCCCAAAAACCAAGAGTTAAAAATCAGAAGAGACAAGTAAGAGGATAACCAAGAGGGAAATACATTGCAAAGCATATAAGGGGCCAGTTACTTTCTACATTAACTAACAGGACAGCTGTAGCTTGGGTTCCCTGAAAGCGGGATGTTGGAGAAGTGACTTCTCCTGGGTGTTGGTTGACCTTCCCTACAGAGATTTGCTGCTTCCTCCAGTATCACCATGTGAAGGAACTCAAGTAATAAACCCAGCATCGAGGCAACCCCTGGGAGGGAATGACGACTCCAGCAGACCCACTCACCCATAACGGGAGCCATCGCGCTGGGGACTGCCAGCAGCGGCACGGGATCCCAAAAGCATCAGCAACACCAGAGGCAGAGCTGCCAGAAACCAGTGCCCACCAAGAGAAAGGAGCCAGCAAAAGAATACTTACTTCCCAAAGGTTTCCCTTTTAAGCTACTAAGTATCTTACTCTAGGTACACATTTTTCATGCAACATCCAAGTCCAGGCTGGCTCTGGCCAAGTTTTTGGGCTCAGCAGCCTCCTGTTGAAATGGGTTTCATAGTCCAGTTCTGGACTGCATGAAAAAGACCTTCATTTTAATCACTGGTGAATCTGCAGCCTTCCAACGTTGTCACATTTTTCTCTTCACATGGAGAAAAACTGGGAGACAGAAGGGAAGAAGTCCTAGATCCATTTAATTTATGCTGCTCACGTATACTTTCACCATGATCCCTTTGAACAACCACATTCCTAAAGCAAACAACCCAGTTCCTTCACTTTGCTTTTGCATGTTTAAGAAAAGAAGTCTACCCTGTAATTTTTTTCTCTTTTACCTTGTTCATATTTTCATTCTGGTTTCATGGCAAAGAACAGCTACAGTCATCTTTTGAATTGACAAGAGCAACTACAATGAGACAGAAACGTAATTACGTCACCCATTTCCCTCTGCTGTGGGCCATTCTTTGTCCTAACCCTCATTTTATTTACTGGTTAGCATCAGCAGAACATCTTCCAAACTTTTTTTTTTCCAAACTGCTGAGCCCATTTTCCTCCCTGCAATGTTACATTTGCAATTGGGACCTAGCGCCCTAGCACAGAAGTAGCAATAAAGGTAACACAAAATTAAAGTTACATTCTCTGAATAAAAACCAAACAAATGTTTCCTGTCTCAAATGTCTATCATATTTCACAATGTACCACAGCAATATGCCTACGCTTTCAACATACTTGTATAAAATAGGCAAAATCCACCCATACACTGAGTGCAGTGTTATCATTGCTGTGGCAACCACAGACCACAATTTTTTGCCTCAAGAGAATTAGCATGAACACAAACATACACACAAAGGCATAAACAGCTGTGGGTGCGAACCGTGCCTACAACTCACCGTGGATGTGTAACACTGCCATCAAAAACTGGATTTAATTCAAAAAGTAAGTCCTTTAACTTCCCAGTCACTGTCTCCAAATCATTCATCTACGCTTGTTTTTCACCTTCAATACAGTATAGTTGGCAAAAACATCCTGAGAAACCCTGCCACATAAGAAGTATAAACGTAAGGTAACTTAAACTCTGCTTGTGAGTGAACAAAGTAATTCTAAAACTCTCTCTCAAACAGATGAATCATTGCTCTACCAGCTGGAATTTGCTGGTATAAATACTCAGTGCAAACTGTAGGAGTCAGTGATTTGAACTTGCCCTCTGTGTGTGCACATGTGAGATAAACAAAGTCAATACTGTACTACTCTTTAGCACTCCCTTGCACCGATAACAGGAAAAAACCTACTTTCACCAGTTTATAATGTCATTTAAGCTAGGTGTAAGAGTTAATAATTAAATCTTTGATTCAGTGGTCCTTTAAAAAAAATTTTTTTTGAAATAAAACTGACACATGAGCATGAAAAAACCATGGCAGTTATTTGAGAAATGTTGGGAGTGGGGGATCCTCAGATGTTCCTTTATTTGCCTTGTCATTTTGCCTTCCCCATTCCTGCCCTACCTGCATACCAGTGCCAAACTGCACTTGAACAAGAAACAACAAACGAAGAAATTGCTCAACTCCAATCAGAGCTTTTGTCACAAGACCAGGGCCTGTAGTAGAAGCAAATGCTTACCCTGTGCATAACAGCCAGCAGCTGAAGTTTCTTTCTTGGCCTGAAATTGTTATTTAGATTTTTAGTATTCTGCACACAATCCGGAAGACTGATCTAAAGGAGTATTTTCTTGCCTCCTTTTTCCCTCCCAGACATGCCCAGCCTGATGCACTCACTGAACTTGAAAACCGCAGAATATAATCTGACACTGATCAATAATTTTTAAAGTTTCTATTCCATAGGATTGCCACTTTTTTGTCTGGGACTTACACACACCCAGGTCTACCTGCCCTTTGCATAAGTCATCTACGTGGGTAGCTGACATGCTTTCAGACAGCATCCCACCCGCTATGCTGCCGTGTGTCACATGAGGGGACAGGCAAAATTCCCATTATCCAGCCACCCAATCACCCAGGAACACCAGGTAAATGCTCAGAGTCCTCAAATCCCACCTGAACAAAGCATCCAGAAAGAGGGAAACCAAGAATGAAGAATTGTTCTAATATTTAGTATTTATTTTGTCTAAGACCAGATAGCATGGCAACAGTCATGCTATGGACTGACTAACTTTCTTAATAGTCTTCAGAGTAATTACTACCACTTCCTGTTAAAAAAAAATAAAAATCCAAGCTGGTAAAGCTGTCTAGTTCATATTTTGAATTTTGATTTTTAAACTATTTTCATTCAGGTATTTTAGAAAAAACTTAGAGGAATGATTGAGAATAAACTCTTTGGGAATTTGAGTTTCCATTCATTTGATTCGAAAATATGTTTACAAGGTTTTTTTTCTCACATTATTGAGGTTTTTTGTTTGGGGTTTGGTGGTGGGTTTTTTTAGGCCTGAAATTTTCTTATCATGAGGGAAGCCCAAAACACAGTAGAAAAATTATTTCCCACCCAACTCCATTAAGGATGCAACATACTGTAAGTAGCCCCCCCCCCCAAAGTTCTAAAAAAACATTACTATCAGAAACTATTGCTTGTGCTTTTGTTTTTGCTTCGGTGCTCACCTACAATTTTGCAAACACTGTTTAAAATGCCTTAAGCCAGGGAGAAAAGGACCAGCGAAAGCACACATTTCCAATCAAGACTGTAAGAAGGGAGAACGCTCAAATATCACCTTGCTCTGGCAACCCGAAAGGTTTCCCCTTGGCCATTTTTCTCCCTGTTGGCAGGACAGGCTGACCCAGCTGAGCCTCGTGCAGAACGGGCTGGATTCCACATTGTCAGAAGTGACCAAACAAGCCTGACCAGCGCTACGCTCTGAAGAAACCACCAAATGAAGGTCAGAGATTTCCACTACACCCATCTTAGCAAGTGCTGCGGTGCAGCAGAAGTGGGTCTGAAGAGCAAAACAGCTGAGTATGAGGACCCCACATTCACGTGGCTCGTTGTCCGGAGGGTCTCACTTCAGAGGAGCTGAGCTCCGGTGCTGCGGGCTGCATGCCCTTTAGCACCTGAAGGACTGCAGGCTCCCGGGACGCATCCTTCAGCTTCACATTCTCAGAAAGCAACCCTGTGTAGGTGCTGCGGGGCCGCTTCACGTACAAAGTGTGCTAAGCAGGGACAGTCAAGATATTCCTTCCCAAAGCACACTCCTGATTCAAACTACATGTTAACATAAATACTCCCACTTTTAGTAAAGGACAGGAGAAATTTATGCATCAGGCTGTACTTTTAAGAGCAAGCCTGAGTTTCTGGAAGCTCTCCTTAAGTACCCTCACTAGACTACCTGAGCATCCAGGAGATGAGGTTTGGTACCCTCAAGGTTACCTGTAACTACTAGGTCACATACAGAGGGATTTTTCCACTCCAAAAAGAAACACAGCCCATTGACATCAGACTTTTTACTCGGTTTTGGACAAGTACAAAAGGTTGGCTTCACCTCTGCACTGATGCCAAGCCCAGCGCTGCAGCCTCCCCTGCCCAGGCATTACCAGCACCACTTGCAGTTTGGCAAGTCTACCTCGAGCGCTGCCCATTCTCGTGAACAGTAACAGAAGCCAAGGAGCAGCCAGGGAATTAAATACCGTGCCAGGCTGGCTAACACGCAGTAAATTCTAAGCATCAGGGGCTCCCCTGAAAGCACAGGGCCAGCTCTGTGCTCGGTGCCTAGACCCCTAGGCTGGAGCCCAAGAGTCTTCATCACTACTTTATATTGTCTCAAAATAGGTGCAGAGCACCACTAAATCAGCGCTGGTGTGATTAATGTGCAGAGAAGGTTTCGGGAAACTTTATGCAGCCCTTCAACGTTTATTTTTCCAGATCTCGTTTAACACAAATGAGAAGGAAAGTGCTTAAAAGGAGGAAAATTGCAAGCAGCTGTTTCCAGTTGCACTTTTGTCCCTTGCCAAATGAAAAACTTAATAGGACAGACCTTGTTTTCAAGGCATGAGGGATGTGGAAATATTTACACCCATAGTATCAAGACATCAGCCATGAGGTTCATGACTGCAGTGCCAAACTGAGCGAGAACACGTCGAAAAAGGCAGCACGTGTTTCCAATGCAGAGGAAAATGTGTATTACTGCAATTGTTAGTAATAGCTGACCTGAACAGAAAGAAATGCTTTGGAGACAGCCTTAATCTTTGGAAAGTACTATACCTCTGACTCAGGACTGTCTCAGGAACATACAGAATCTTGGGTCCTGCACAAGTGGGTGCAACAAGTTAGAGAGTACATTTGCAATAAAAGCACAGAAAAGCCATGCAGCCCACGAGCAGTATGATCTGCCCGGCTTGCAGGCACCTGTTTAACTGGGGACCCAAAATAGGGTCAGCAAGACTATGCCTCTGGTCTTCAAACCAAGTGCTATGTCTTCCATAACATTGTAGTAAAAAGCTAATGATTTCTTTTAAGGACAATAGTTTTACAAAACCTGGGTACTCGAAAGTCAGAAAAATATCAAAATTAAAGTTGGTTTTGGCAACCTAAGTAATACCTCTCTATACATGTGTTTTAAGATGTTGATTTCAATTTTCATTTCTGCTTACTGTTTCTCAAATAACTGAAAGTTACACAGCTTTATTTTTTGCCGTTGATGGTGTCAGACAGGCATTAAATCTGACAAGTACTGCTGCGATTCAAACTGAAAACACAGAATTTTCGATTGCAAAATGACTGGCATTAGGAAATTAAAATGCAGCATAGTTCATACCAAACATGGACAGTTGTTGCTGTTGCCTTAGAGTAGCTTTTTTCAGGTAAAAATCCGACACTAACCCCATTTATGTCTTCAGTGAACTTCCATCTTCAGTTATCTCAATTCAATCTGTAACAAATTACGTTTTTTCCTTAGCATTACATCTTCTAATGGCTGTACTCACAACCATTAAAGGAACCTCAAAGTTCCCAGCCTAAGTCAGTTGAGTTCCTAGAAAGCTAATTTTTTATTTGGCTTTTCTTTGCCCAAAAAGTCACACAAAGAGGCTTGGGACTAACACATTTGCTGACAAGCCAAACCAGAAAGCATAGAAGTAAAACTGAAGTTGGACAGCAAAAGAGCTAAAAAATGTGAAATTTAACAAAGCAACCCCTGATTTGGGATCAGAATTCATATTGATTTTTGTAAAAGGAAAAAATATACATCTGCTTTTTTCTTCTTTCTCCTTTTTAAACCAATTCATCACCATGCTTTGGGCAGAGAGCTATTCCAACTCAAGGAATAGTGGGAAGACATCTCTAATACTTCAACTATCCCGAGATTCAGAGGCACGTTCCGCAGTCCCACCCCAGAGTTAGTGTTTTATTTAAACTGCTGCCAAAACATAAATATGCAGACCAGCTCCAATGGAAGGATTAAAACAAAAAGTAAGGTGCACAACCAGCAGCCAAAGCATCCATAATTAAGTTTAAATGCACATTTTTTTCCCCTTTGGGGATTGGCCTCATCAATGAAAACACTGAAGTTACAAGCGCTCTGATATAAACATAAGAAGATTCCCATACATTTTTGGGGAAGACTCTCCTTGAGCACAGAACACATTTCCCTGACAGTCAACAAACTTGGTGCTGTCTGACACAGGTCAGGGTAAGGCCTGTTAAAACGTAAGGTTTGTTGCATGGCGGTTGAAGATTTGCATTTGGGCTGCTACTTCTAAGGCAATAGGTAACCTGGGATATCAAGGGTACTGCAAAATAACCTTGAGAAGTGAAACCTTCTAATCGTATGGCTTAACCCTTTGAATCTGAATTACTTCTAGAGACGCCTAGAGCTTAGGAAGGCACAGTAAAACTACATGTAGATAAACAATGCCATTAAACTGACTTTTAATATACCTTTAAACAGTATATTTATTTCTTCAGTGTAGTTATACACACATGCACTTTGTTTGCAGAAATTACACTATTAAAATTTAAATGTTTAACTTCCATATCTCACTGATTTATGGTAGAGGACAATGTCCCAAAATTGGTGATTTAGGGCATAAATGACAAAAAAAAAGTGTATCTTTTGCCAAAAGTTACTGTATAAGCATACTGGAAGGATGATGTTCCAGAATCAGTGATTTGGGGCACATGTGATAAGGAAAAAAACACCCCAAACTCTTTCCCAAATGCTGCTGGAGGTATATCATTGACCTAGCTAGATATTTTTAGAACATAAGTCAGCTAAACTTCAAAGTCTGCTTTCCTGGGATATGAGGATGAATTGAACACAGAGTCTTTTCATCCTCTTTCAAGCTCATTAATCTTGTTACTGAATATAGCACTTCTTAAAAAATAATATTTCAATACTAAATTTAAAGATAAATCATCCATTAAAGAGACATGCAAATACACACTGAGACATCAGGATTATTTTAGCATCTAATGCAGAAAACATCGCTATGTTCTCATGCTGTACACTGGCTACTGAATAAAACATGGAAGTCTGCCAGGTACACAGCACAGCTAGGAATTGCACCCCCTGTAATTCTGTGCTGGTTTTAAACCTAAGTTGTAATTTTTTAAGATTAATAAAAGAGCCAATGTGAAAAATGACATTTTCATATTCATCCACGCTTCCCATAGTGAGTGATACAACAGCTGCTTATTAGATGACAAAACATTTTCCACCTACCATTCCTACAGCTTTTCTGCCCCTGCTATGAAAGAGCAACGCTTATGACTTTTCATTTTTCAGACCCTCAGCTCAACTTTTATTTTTCTGGTCTTTCTCATAGACTGAAATTTCTCTCGTAGCACAGACCACATGGAAAACCATCTCTTTTAAAGAAAGGACAAGTCCTCTGTGTGCTTAACGTAGAGGCAGACGCACACAGCTTTCGGGTACCGCAGGGACTCGGAGGGGCTAAACCTCACCTGCATGACTTTGGCTCTTGCTCTCTGGGCGCTTCTCAGCGTTTTTGGAGGCTGAGGGCCAGCCATGGGGAACCGCCGGCCACGCGGACCGGAGATTTAGGCTGTCATTACCCAACAGGCTGAGCACAATGATGCTGACACACAGTGACAAACCCAAGATTACCTCCCCTGTTGCAGCCTAGCCACCGAGTGGAAGGCACAGAGAGCTCGCGAGCATTGCATGGTGTAAAACCGGTCCCTGCTACACGTGGGATTCACACCTAGCAAAGCAGGCTTTCTTACGCACAGCTCCCTTCTGGGCAGAGGAACGAGTGAACTTTTCCCCCTCAGCAAAAGCCCTCTCTCCTTCTAATGAGGAAGGTAACCAACCCACCCGGCAAAAGAGCTCTGTGAAAGCGTTTTTATTTTGTTTCCGAGGGCATTAGCATTGCAGGTCAGAGTTGAAACTCATATGTCATTTGAGGGGACAGTGATGGCACAACGCTTCTACGCGGCGATCTGCTTATTTCCTACTTCAGGGCAGCAGAAATCCCTGATGCTTGGTATGGCCCAGCACATTGCAGTGGGGCAAGACGGGTGGGGGAGACTTTTTTAAATAATTGATACCATAATCTCACAGGAACAATTAACCAGGATTGTGGGGGCAGGCGGGGAAGGGGGTGCGTGTGTGATTTTCAGGTGAGAAAAGCTGCATTTCAGCACAGCCGTGCTGCAGTTCTGCGATGAACCCCAGCAAGAGGGGGTTCCTCCTGACCCATCACTGTTCCGTGCCGCTGGAGCCAGCGGGGTCGTTCGCAGGGACGGCACCCACGCCTGCACACGCGCTCACGCAGCCCAGCCACACTGGTAACCCCAGGGTGCGTGCCCCCCCCCGCTCACTGGTGTGGGCTCAGGATACAAACCACCAGGCACACAGGTGCCCACCATCATCACCCGTGAGACCGCGGCCCTGGGACAAGCACAGCACGTAACCAGATGCAGCAAAGCATCCTCAGGCCCAGAAAAGCACAGGGAGAATTTTCTCCATGGACAACATCGTCTTTGGGTCACCTTGGCTGACTGGAAGGACAAGTTTTTGAAAGCTTCGAAAGAAAAACTAGAGTCTGTCAAGTCTTCATTGTTCAGTGACTCAGTCAGCCTAACACTGTACGTACGCCACGGTGTTGTAAAGAAGCTGGAACAGTGAACGTTTGCTATTCCTGGTTCCTTTGGTGTTCCCGTATTCATCAATCATGGCGTGGGTTACCTCAAAAAAGAAGCTATCGCTATTCATGCGCCTTCTCCTAAATTAATAGCTTATAGATAATTATAGGCCTTGATTGTTTGACTGCTTTAGCGTTGAGCAACAGATCTCTTTTTTGCTTCAAAACCCGTTTTCTGTTAAAAGGAAAAACTGGCACGGTTAGACGTAGGGGTTTAATCTACAAAATGATATATTTCTCTTACTCAACTTTAAAAACAAACAGTAGTAAAAAATGACACATAGCACCAGCCACTCAAGCAAACAGAAGAGCGCAAATAAATCTCAATCTTCTGTCGATTGTTACCAGCACGTCTCTGCTGCCCTGGTTTCTCAGGGCGCAGCTCGGCGTTCTAGTAAATTGGTGGAGACTTTTTCTGGTCAGCGCAAAGTTTCAGGCCGAACTTCCTCGTTGCTGGAAGAACGCAGGCAGGCAGCAGGTGCACGCGGGCTTGAGAAATGGTAAAAAGGGGTGGTGGTTGGGGGGGAAAGCAACTTTTTCTGCCTGTTAGGGGTCAGATTAACTAGGAGCCTATAAACAA
Organism: Haliaeetus leucocephalus; assembly: GCF_000737465.1. NCBI lineage: Eukaryota > Metazoa > Chordata > Aves > Accipitriformes > Accipitridae > Haliaeetus > Haliaeetus leucocephalus. The sequence continues at coordinate 1,234,030 of NW_010972809.1, read as the reverse complement.
CCAGGTAGCCAAAAAATATATATTATGCTGTTAAGCGTTTTATATAAACTTGCTCGCCCGT
>NW_010972809.1:1233300-1233583 GCF_000737465.1 Haliaeetus leucocephalus | reverse complement strand
CCCCCCCCCCCCCAACCGCCTTCCTACCCCAAGCTCTTCCACAGGGGACCGTGTCCCCGCGCTGTCCCCTTCACCAGATACAAGGCGTGACGGCCGCGGGCTGCTCCCCTCTACCACACGACCCCTCCCCCCCAAGCACCGGGAGACCCCCCACCCGGTACGACAACGACCCGCAGCCTCACCTGATCCAGCGGGATACCCAGCAACCCGCTCAACGGGTGCAGCAAGGTGGAACCGGTGGTGCGGTGCGGGGCGCCGGGCGGCTCGGCCATGCTGCATAGCC
>NW_010972809.1:1204389-1232886 GCF_000737465.1 Haliaeetus leucocephalus | reverse complement strand
CCTGCGGCGTCGCGTTTGTGACGGGAAGTGAAAAACATCCCGCGCGTCCCCTCCCGGGGGTCTTCCCCTCCCTCCGCTCAGGGCAGCCCCGGTCCGGCGGGGCGGGGAGAGCCCCGGCGGGAGCGGGGTACGGGGATCGAACCCACCGGCCCGGGGCGGGTAGGGGTGCGCGGTTCCCCCCCCCCGGTAGCTCGGTTCAACCGAGTAGGCACCGACCGGTCACAGGTAAGAGTAGTTCCCCTCAGCCGGCTTCTGGTCAGCGGCCTTAACTTCCCTCACACCCGTAGGGCCGAGGTGCCGGCAGCTGTCCCAGGCAGAGGGGAGGTGGAGTTTCACAACCGAAAACAGTTTTAAGGAGTTTTTGGTACTTTTTTTTTAAACACAGATACGGGTTTTTTTTTCACCCATCGCTCTTAGAAGTACTGTTGTTTTTAATGAGGAGCGACCAAGCGTTCAGCCTGAGGTTCACGTTGCTGGAAACTCAGATCCGTGTGATCTGGGGAAATAGTGGGGGAAAAATGGAAAAGGAGTAGGAGTTTCAAGTGATATGTTTGTCTTATAAGTGAAATATGGCCATTAAAAAGGTGCTTATTCCAAGATCGTCTGTCTGCAGGAGGAGTGTTCTTACGCTTGCCCCGGACAATGTAGTATTGTGTTGCAAGGAGAGCTCGGGCAACATTGCAAAGTTTTTTGTTCGGCTCGTGCTGCCGACGTGCTTAGAACCTGAAATACCCCAAAGGTTCTTTGCAGGCTCGGTTTCAGGCTCTTCTATAGGCCCGTCATTTTCTCTTCTTCGAATAACTGCCAGCTGTGGTAGCTGAAACTGTAGCAGTGCCTTAAAACAGTAGTGTGCCATGTTCGGTGTCCTGCTTACACTGTGCAAGTGAGTGCTGTGCTGGAAAACCCAGGCAAAAATTGTTCAGTAGGGAAGGAGTTTTACAGCAACAAAGTTCTCTTAATAGGATTGTTTTACTGGTGCCACTTTGAATATATATGTAAATATATATATGTAAATATATATATACACACACATATACACGCACACACGTAATTAATTAGGGAGAGTAAACGGTTTGGAAGGACTGGGTAGCCATGCATAAGAGTTCCTAATGTTTTCCATTAGAAGTCCCTCTTTCCAGTTGTTTAAAATTTGCCAGCCTGAAACTATCTGGATGGAACTTTCCATGGGCCATGTCCACCACAAGCGGGCTGCTTGCTGAGCCGTTGACCTGCTTTTGGGAACAGAAAAAAAGTGATTTATTACACACACACGACAGATGTTCTCAAAGCTTTTTCACTGTGGAAATCTTGTACCTCTGGGATGGTGACTTCAAGTTTAGATGTGGTGGTTTTCTTGGAATCAAGGAAATGCCTTTCATTGCCTTTGTGAAACTACTCAAGAGTGACCAACTGCCAGAGTTCTGGGGGAAAAGCCATACATAATCCATGTGGAGACTCGGGGGGTCAGTATATAACATCTCTGAAGGGCATAAGCATTCTTCAGCCCTTCACATTTCCTTCATGTGACAGGACTCCATCTATTTCTGCCGCTACAGGAGCAGAGTGGGATATCACATGGCTGCAGGCACAGGAACCGAGAAGAGCATGCCTGTCTCTGTAGTCAGTACTCGGCCATCTGGGCTTTGTGCGGTGGTGGAAACAGCTGCTCCGGAAAACAGCTGGAAGGAGAAAAGGACAGAAGGAGAAAGTCAGGAGCAAGAGCATAAGAAGGAGGAAGACGGCAGTTCTGAAGTGGGTTAGCACAAGAAGCCCAGGGAAGGGAACTGGAGCAAAGTTGGCTACAGACGTAAAGGAACAGAAGCAAAGGGAGCTGTGGTTAGGAGGACAGAACTGGCGAGGGAAGTGCATCAGCAAGAAGGGGGCGGGACAGAAGTTTGAGAAGAAAGGAAAGGCAGTATTGAGATGAAAGCCCTGAGGAGAGGGACAGGAGAAGCTAAGAGGGGAGGAAAGAAAACTGGAGTTATTATTAGAAAAATTATTACTGTTGAAAACTACTATTCCTGAATTTCAGTGCTCCTTTTCTTGTTTAGCTAGTCGCTTTGAAACATATAAACAAAATACTGTCAGCTCTACAGCTTCTAGTCACGCAAGGCTGGTACAATCCCAAAAGAAGGAGAAGGTAGATTCCGCCTCCAAACCTGAGCTGTCAGCAGGAGAGCTTGGTTTGATGTCTCCTCAACGCATTCTTTGCTGCACCTCCTTCTGGGGGAGCTTTACTGGCTTGGTTACAGGGTAGTACAGATGTATGGAGCCAGCAGTGCAGCACGTTATGCAGAGTGTGTGCCCCTGGAAAGGGAAGCCCTGCTATAAGAAACACTTGAACTGGCACTGCGTGGAGCCAAGGGACATTTGACAGGGCTAAACCCAGCTGAGAGCACGCTCCTGGACCCAAACTGGCGCAGCAAAGGTACACTCATAATACGCTGGGCTTAGACAAGAAAGCTCTCCTACACCCTACTGTGCTTGAATGGACCCATCTTGAGTATCTTTGCACCACTGCTGTATTTGATTTATAAACTAATTTGCACATGTTACTGTCTGTTGCCCCCTTCTCTGCTGGCAGGACCACCTACAAGGTTTACAAGTAGCCATAACCTGTCAGACCAAAAGGTTATTTAGGTCTCTTGTCTCTGACAGTGACAGTTGTGGATGTATACAGGAAATGTGGCAAATACAGAGCAATCCTTTTACTTTGTACTCTCCCAGCTTCTAGTCATCAGGAATTCCCAAGATGGAAACTTCATCTGGAAGTTTAATAGCCACTGATGGGCCTATGTTACATGTCTGATATTTTTTGAATTCACTTATATTTTTGACCTCCACAGTATCCCCTGAGTTCCGCTATTTAATTATGTGCTGTATGAAAAAGTACTTCCTTTGGTTTGTTTTAAAGCAGCTGCCTTGTAATTTCATTGGGTGCTGTCTTGTTCTTGTGCTGTGAGAAATAAGTGAGTAATCATTGCTTAATCACCTCCTCCATGCTATTCATAACTTTATATACCCTGAGTTGTCTCTTGTCCTCATTGAGGAGTCTAGTTATTCTCTCATTATATGGAAGTTACTGGTATCTTTGTTCTTCCTTTTCCCCCTTTTCTGCTTCTATTTTTGAAAGGGAGAGACTATAGATTTATGTGGTAACATAACGTTTGGCTTTATATTCCTTTACCAAGAATTCCTACCATCATCCCCAGTGACTTCAAAGTCTGTGTTCTCAAAGGTAATGGGTAATTTACAGCCTAATGTGTATGTGTAATCAAGAGTTGCTTTTTCCTGTTTACATTTATCAATATTAAATGTTAACAGTCTTTAAATTGCCCCACAATACAACATTGTGAAATCTGCTGCAACTCTATAATGAAGCTTTGATTATCCTGAATTATTTCATATCCTTGCTAACTTTGTCTTCCCATCTCCTTTTCCAAAAACTTAATATGTTCAACAGGACAGATTCCTTCGTATTAATTTCCAAGTTGACATTTATTCTCATCCTTTATTTATTTCCTTTTAAACAGCTATTATCCAAGAGGGACTATTCCCTACTCTTCTGTCATTATTTAATTACTGTGCGAAACCTTTCCCCCAATAACTTGGAAATACAAATATACTTTCCTGACACCATCATCCTTAGTGTTCAGAGAACTCTAATGGATTTGGAATGTATAACTTCTGTACAATGGCTATGGTTTCCCCATTATATCACAGTTACCTGGGTGTCTACTCATTTCATCATTTGCTGTACAGTTTCTACCAGTTTGTATATGGAAGTGAGTGCCGCTCTGCCATCCTCTGACCCTGCCTCATTGATAGTTCCGTATGGTGAGTGTTACTCTTCAGTGGAAGGTTTTCGTTTATGATTTAAAAAGTAGAAGACCATTCACTGGACAATGTGGAGACATCACAAAGACAGTCATTTAATAGGAAATGCAGGAATGAAGGTTGCTGGTGCAGCAGCCAAGCACAGTGTGGCAACATTGTAAGACATCTACATTAATCTCATCAATAGAAATGTTAGTCTGCCTGTGGTGGGTTAACCCTGAGTGGATGCCAGGTGCCCACCAAAGCCATTTTATCACTCCCCTCCTCCTCAGCTGGACAGGGGAGAGAAAATATAACATAGAGCTTGTGGGTTGAGATAAGGACAGGGAGAGATCATTTACCAATTACCGTCATGGGCAAAACAGACTTGACTCGGGGAAATCAGTTTAATTTATTACCAGTCAAATCAGAGTAGGATAATGAGAAATAAAACCAAATCTTAAAAACACCTTCCCCCACCCCGCCCTTCTTCCCGGGCTCAACTTCACTCCCAATTTTCTCTACTTCCTCCCCCCCCAACGGCACAGGGGGATGGGGAATGGGGTCAATTCATCACATATTGTCTCTGCTGCTACTTCCTCCTGGGGGGGGACGACTCCTCACACTCTTCCCCTGCTCCTCTGTGGGGTCCCTCCCATGGGAGACAGTCCTCCATGAACTCCTCCAACGTGGGTCCTTCCCACAGGCTGCAGTTCTTCACGAACTGCTCCAGCATGGGCCCCTTCTGTGGGCTGCAGTCCTTCAGGAGCACGCCGCTCCAGCATGGGTCCCTCGTGGGGTCACAAGTCCTGCCAGAAAACCTGCTCCGTGGGCTCCTCTCTCCACAGATCTGCAGGTGCTGCCAGGAGCCTGCTCCAGCGCAGGCTTCCCATGGGGTCACAGCCTCCTTCAGGCATCCCCCTGCTCCAGCATGGGGTCCTGCCCAGACTGCAGGTGGAGATCTGCTCCACTATGGACCTCCATGGGCCACAGGGGGACAGCCTGCCTCACCGTGGTCTTCCCCACAGGCTGCAGGGGAATCTCTGCTCCAGCGCCTGGACTATCTCCTCCCTCTCCTTTGCTGACCTGGGGGTCTGCAGGGCTGTTCCTCTCACATATTCTCACTCCTCTCTCCGGCTGCAGTTTCTGTTGCGTAGCAACTTTTTTTCCCTTCTTAAATACATTATCCCAGAGGGACTACCACTGTTGCTGATGGGCTCGACCTTGGCCGGCGGTGGGTCCTTCCTGGAGCTGGCTGGCATTGGCTCTGTCAGATGTAGGGGAAGCTTCCAGTGGCTTCTCACAGAAGCCACCCCTGTAACTCTCCCACTACCAAAACCTTGCCACACAAACCCAATACGCTGCCACTGAGAAGTCCCTTTTGCCTTTGCACGGGTGTTTTAAACGCTGGCCTTGCCAACACTAATTTTGGAAGAATCCAGAAAAGGTTGGAAAATGGGGGGGGGGGGGGAAACCAAAAATTTGATTCTGCAGTGAAGGAAATAATGATGTGAAAGTGCCCATGAGGTGTATCACCTGTGTGAATAAAAGTCACCAGAGATGAGCTGGAAATTACTCCTGTGCTCCTTTTGCTTCAGGATGAAGGGGTATGGGTTTGTTTTCAAATCCTGATTCCTTTTGACATTGGAAACTCAGGCATAGGGACCACGGTGGCCTGTGGATGAACTGCAGGTCTAGAGGATACACAATTTTGCAAGAAACAAAGCTGAGCAACTGACAGAGCAAGTGGTTGGGTATTTTTTTCTAAGTAACATCCATATATCCGCATGGTTGTAAAGATGTAGGACTGATGGCCTTCACGATTATCGAAAGAGAAAGTTACCTGCTGAAGGAGGCTTCAGAGATCATGGGATAATTATTTTTAATATTTTCAAATAATAGTGAATTAGAATCAGGATCTATTGATGCAAAAGTAAAGACAATAGAAGACACTGAGCAGAAGTTAACATATACCTTGTGATTCATTCTACCAACATGAGGCATTCTGTGTCTAGACTTGAGATAATTTTGCAGCCTAGTTTCTTTTCCTGCTGGTGAGAGGGTTCTCTTGACTTTAATTAAACCAGTGGTCATAAGGCAGGCATGTGTAAATATAGAAGGATTCTTTTTTCCATTTACTAGTGAATTGAAAAGAAGATGGTTTGTATCGGATCTTTTTTGTGAGCTCTACTACTCTTCATTCAGGAACATTTTGAGATGTAGAAGGCTCTGTGTAATATAGCTTGAAACTAAAAACCTGGAAGGGCATTTTGTGATTTAAAAAATGAGAAATTGCAAAAACTGAAGTTAATAAGAATTACTCATAACCAATATGAAAAAGGCAAAGGTTCATGGAAATAGTTCAGGGTCCAGGCAGTATCTATTGGACATGTGGAGATTTCAGTTCAACTACATTCAAGGAAATCAAGAGAAGGATTTTATAAAGAAAACAGATGTCCAGGAGTATTGAAATAATGTTTTATATTAAAAAACTATTTACATAATAAGTTTGTATTCTTAAGAAAGGATTTGCAGAACAGTAATGTAAAGGCAAATTGAGGTGCATGAAAGTAACATTCCTTCAAAATTCCAGGTTTAAGTTTACTAGGAACCATCAGTGTATCCAGCATAACTCTTCTTACCTATGTCAAATGAAAACGGAACACGAAGATAATTTGATATAGCATGACTTTTCAGTTCTTTTGCTTTGTACTTCACCAGCAACATTGTTTTTTTCTGGTACCATCCCAGTCTTCACTGTGCAAGTACCTTAGAGTTTGTTCTCTGCTACCATCTAGAGGGAAAACTGTACAACACAGAGAAAAGTCATTTTAACTTTGCCAGAAAGTTAGAGAAATAGTTCCAATTCCTTGTATCATAACTGTTTCCCACAAATCCTTTTTGCAGTAAATATAATAGGTGGGGGAAAAAAAAGATGTTGAAACCACTCAAGACTTACAGTTAGCAGAAAGGTATTTAGTATTTTTAAAGCTGTAGGTGTAATACCACAATTTTATATAAAGAAAAATGAAACTTGTATAAGCAAACAAGCCCCTTCAATTGTAGTTAAAAGTCTCATGGAAAAGATTAAATTACATTGCAGGACTCATTCAGTGCTGGTGCATAGATTTAGAGAGCCGAGATCTACAAAGTCCACTAATGCTATCCAATAACACTGTTGGCTAAATGCACTGCTCCGCAACACGTATAGCCTGAATAAGATATCTGGTAACACTAGTGCTAACTGAACCCTTTGTCCTACAGTAGACTGTTAAAGAGGTCTAACTGTGTGTACTACTACTCTAGTTGTGGATAGTCATGATTTTTTCAAATAATGTCCAAAGGAGAAAAGAAATTAGGGATAAGTATGATTTGAAGCTGATAAGTGTTATTTGAGATGACCAATATAGTAATTCTGTAACTACCAGAAATTCTGGATTGTAAAGATTTTTCTAATCTATTTGTTTCATAGAAGTTGCCTTTTTCTACTTTAAATCGGTACTTCATTACTCTATTTGAGTGAATACCTGTAGAAATCTAGTCAACACATGCTCAGCTAAAATCTCCTCCAGGCTCTCATTGTCTCATTTTGATTACTGAAACATTTTTTTCCTGCAGCATTGGTAAATTTACCCTTGTCCGAATAGAATGCTATTGCAAAGCGTATTTCCCAAATTTACCTCTGAGCATGTCACTCATATTTTTGCATAGCCTGCTTTGGTCTGTCTTGTGTCATTCTTCCTTTTCTAGGTTCCCGTTGTCTATCCATCCACCCTAAGACAAGCGTTAGCCCTTATGTTAGATTTTCAAACAAGCACTCCTGGATTTTATTCTGAACTTGCCCTTCTACAATTAGGAGTTGACCCGAATAAACATGCAAGATTAATATACTATCCTCTTTTTAATTACTTCTTAAAACTTCTTTTTTCTTATTGTTTCAGGGGAGTAAAAACACTTTTCTACTGAAAGCTTGTCAACAGAGAGTTGTTATACTGAGATCACAGCATATTCACTGATTAGTGCTGTCTTATTGTTTCCTTGGCCTCCTACGCCAGCTGGTCTACATCCAGCTTCGAATCCTGCCTCCTACTTAGATCATTAGCCCCTTCAGCCGGGGCCGCCTGCTTTATTCTGGGCCTGTGTAACATCCAGAAAAATAGGGTCTTTCTCCATGAATACAGCTGCTTGGCGCTGTGATAATAAACATATTACTGCTGTGATTATTATTATGAGTATAATATTTATATGTATGGGGGAAAGGACTGAATTCAACACCCAGTAAGCTCCACCAGAAAGAACATGACCCAACTAACAATATGACCCTTAAGCGTATTTTCATCACTGGCAAAGGCAGGACCCCTGCTGTCTAATCTGTAAAACGTTGATGATGTTTGTTTTAAAGGCAAACACTTAACAGACCCTCCAGGGTGGATCAGTTTGTGTCACTGCCTCAAGCCAGGATCACCAAAGAAAGGCTGTGGATACTACAAGGAAGAGAAACTGAGACTTTCACCTTCAAAGTCTCCTGTCAATCACATCTGTCAGCAGTTATTTTATAAACTTACCATGGGTGTTGGCACACCTTCTGGCTGTCCCATAAGCATGAGGCTACTTCTGTAGGAAAAAGAAGACCTGGTTAAGGAAGACAATTTAGCTGAAGTTGAGCATTGCTGCTTTAGCAGCTCCTCAGAGAGAGTACCATGCCTACAGTATTAAAGTGACTGTATGTGACCAAATTCCAGGTTTCTTAGCAGTACAGGAAAATAAAAAGTAATAGTCTGCCCTACTATAAAGCTGGGTGTCCAGGTAAGTGTTTAGTTTTATTAGCAGGCCAACTAGACCAATCTCATAACACAGCATGCATTTCCCACAAGGCTGAGATGGTGCAGACATAGAAAACTGGGCCTCCAAGTGCCATCACAACGGTGCAACAGAAGAGCACGCAAAGACTATTTGCACTGAGGGGCTTGATGTTATATGGATAACATCATCGCATATATTGAGACAATGTTTGAATATTACCCTGTCTGCCTCAGTCCTACCATTTAGCTCCTCTTTCAACAGTCAGCTCCCTTACCACTAGCAACAAGCCCTTTGCCCAAGCTGGCAGAAATGTGATGAGCTTGCTGTTGCTGGATGTTTTTCACTGCTCATTTTACAGGCTCATCTAAGAAATGGATTGATTGGCAGTGATGCAGTCTGCTAGATTAAGTCAAATGTTAATGAGTTTCAGCAACTGTTGTCTTGTTCAAGTGATGACTCTGTTAAATACTTTCGGGAATTTTAAAGTAAGTCTGGTGTGAAAGAAGTGATGGAAATGGCTGATGTAGCTGAAAGTTCCACTCACACATTGCTGGCAGTGGAGATTCACTGGCTATAAGGCCAGAAGTGACCCTGGTGATCACAAAGTCTGAACTAGTGGGAGAGCACAATGTATGAAGCTTCATTTTAGAAGGATTCAACTTTCCTTTTGTCTTCCTCTTTTAGCTTTCTTTCCACTAAATCAGTTTTGGACTTCATTTGGAGAATGCGTATGTATTTTTGGTGCTTAATCTCTAACTAAGCTATAAGGTGCTTCCCTTACATTTGAGAGGAAGTTTTGCTTAGTTTCTCAGTTTGTTTTACATATGTTCCATATATCTGTGTCAGTGAGAAGTTGTTGAGTTTCACTACAAAAAGCTCTTACCTGACTTTACCGCCGAGGTGGCCAAGGCATCATGGATACCTGAACTCTCAGAAACACATTCTGTACATATAGTATGGAGCTTGTCTCAGAAGAGAAAATTAAAAAGGTTCAGGGGTTAAAGATTGAAAAAAAAAAAATCCACTCTGATGAGGTAACATAAGCTTTTTGTAACAATTATTTCTTGTTCAGACTGGAGCCTAACTTTAAGGTACTCCAGCTTTTAAAATTGCTAGGGATAGAGAAGAGTTATAATCCTAGCAAAGTTACTCTAATGGATATTTGCCCTGAGAGACACAGAGAGAGAAGAGAAAAAAATGAATACTTAGTGTAGAGGAAGGCCTGATTCTCCTGTCACGAACAGCTAAAATAGGAGTTATAACTTTGTAATTTTTCTAACCAAAAACTTGATTGTCTTTAGATCAGAAACCAACTCTGTTATTAACTCTTATTAAAAAGGAAGCTCCAAATTAAAATTGCCAACCAAAAAAATTAAAATACACCAGTACCTTCCCAGTATCATTTTTTTCACATGGGCAGTACCTGTTGTTAACAGAAGGGTGCTGAAGCTGGTGATCTGTAGCGCTGGGCAGGAAAACAGCTCGTCCTGGCAACCCTCTCTTTAGGTAGGTTGCAGTCCCCTCTGTAATGATAACTTTCGGAACCGTTTCCCTTGTTTTCCTTCAGCATCATTTCTGAGGTGCAATTAGACTTCCTCCAGAGCCTCAGTTGAAGACGTGCCTAATGGGGTCTGCTGTTTCCAGTTGGTTCCATAGGAATATTTTCTTTCCTCTATCCCACTGTTAGAATCCCTGGTGCGATACAGGCTTTCTTCATATGAGGTCATTGCTTCTGTCACTACATGGGCAAAATGGCTTCTTCTGAAGTGGCTGACCCAATTACTGTGGTAACAGATGGGCCAGTGTGTAATGCACTTGCCAGCTGACTGCTTGCAAATATGTTTTAAAACAGATATCATCATCATTCGCAACACAGGAACTGAAAAATTGCATTCTACTTGACAGACTATGATACGGATCTGCTGTAGTGAGAGCCTCCTATATAGTTAATGAAAGATCTCCTTTTCCATCCTATGCATAGCCAAGGTGTCAATAAGGGTGATCACCAATATGTAGTTATTGAACTCCCATAGTTTCCATTGAAGTCTGCTGCTTGCCTGAGTTATCCCTATAAGGAAGCATTTAGGCTTCTGATCTAACCTGAATTTATCTTCTCTAGCTAGCCTGCAGATACATCTTATAGATTGCTGATCTAGCTCACTGCTGTGTGCTACTATGGGTGACATATATTCTAGCTATATGGGTTTTTTCAAATGCTGCTACTGATTTTAGGGGCCTGGCTGAAGGAGAGCTCCTTGCTCCTTTAGGAAGAGCTCCTTGCTGTCTTGAAACCAAGCAGTGTAATGATTTTGGTTTAAATTCAAACTGTAGACGATTGCAGTTTACATCTACCGTGTAAACAGAGGGAGGCATCCAAGTGTTGTGTGTCTCGTAAGAGACAAGGAGTGGTTCCAGCTCCGCTGCATCTACCCACGGGAAGCATCTTCTCCGCACCCAGGCTGTGGGACCAGTGAAATGAAGAGGTCATGGGATGCTCTCTGAAAAAGAACAGTGCTCAGGACTCCAGTCCCAAACCCCCGTGCATGCAGGCAAAGCCATCTCCTCAGCCACTGCAGAGGAGCTTGTTCAGTGACTGTGCTGTCATGGCCTGACTCTGCCCACAAAACACTCTGACTCCTGTGACGTGCAGAAGAAAACAATAGGGTGCAACAGAGAATTAATACTCCTGAAAGTATATTAACTCTGAGTGTCCCTGCTCAGCAGTCTCTGCTTCCCCTTTCTGTTGGATTTGCCAACTTTTCCATGTGGCCCCACACTCGATTTTATACTGGGGGAGGGAAGGAAAAGCAGGCTATTTGTTCCCTCCACATTGGCAAACCATAGCTTTTCACAGAGATTTTTCCTCCTGCAGGGTTTTTCTGAGCATGGGAGTGGGAGGGCAGGTTGGTAACAGCATCCCAGCGTTTTACGTTAGACTTTTGGAAGGCTGAAACTAGTCTGTGCTGCGCAGGATGGTAAAACATGACCTAATGTTGCAACTCCCATTCTAATTTGCCTCTACTTAATTCAGCTTAGGTTGGGTGTGCAGATAATTAAGAGCTGACTGCTTGCTCAAACTATTCCTTTGGTTTCTCACACATGCTGGTATCATGAAATAAAAAAATTCTATCACAAGTCCAAATGTGTTGCTTTAAGATCCCTGCAGATATAGCATCCAGCTTCATTTTTGGATATGCCAAAGAGTGCAGAACACACAGATAATCCTAATATTCCCAAGGGACGTAATGGAAAGAAAACTAGAACATGAAAACCACTAAATGATTAAAAGTTTTGTTCTGACGTAAAGTTATTCCAGCTCACTAAGGATTCTGAACAAGTTGTGGATCCAAAAATCACACTGTTCCCAGAAGTAGGGTCCTTCCTGTAGGTACTAACTTTCTGTTGCATAACATACTCATTGCCAGCTGCAAACTGCAATAGTTTTACTGGCAGGAATATCCCTTGTAGATAAACAAACCATCCTTTACCTCTGCAGGATGTGCCTGAGGCTGTCCCATGCATCAGTGAATAGCTTTCAAGTTTCTGGCACCATCTTTGGGATTCCTCAGCCTGAGAGGGCTGAGTACAAGAAAAACCCAGCTACTGCTTCATAGTTATAAGGAAACACCCTACGTATGTGACTATACTTGAAGATTGTGTTTGGCTTACATTTTATATAGTGCAAAGTTCCGTAACTTAGGAGATAGCCGAAGGTATTTATTGCTGAAAAGTAAAACTGGATGGCTTTTAGCACTTGAAGTTCATTTCTGAATTCAAGACTATGAGCAAGAAATGCAAGAAACTACAGACTTGAAAATACTTAATACTCCAAGCAAATATTTCAAGAGCCTGTTTAACAGCAAAAGTGTAAAGAGGAAAATCTATTGTAAATAGTTAGAAGTGAACGTTGTATTTTATACATGGTCAGGAGTATAACAGTAGAAACATCTAGATGGTTAGCAGACATGCTGAGAAGCAAATAATTGACCAGCTGGGCTACTAACAAATAGAAATGGGTTAGCTGTTTTCAAAAAGCTGTGCTAATTGTTCATTTGCACTCTATAAACTATGTGTATGTCTTTGGTCTAATGAAACTTGAGAACCTTGAGCTTCATGGAGGGCTCTGCTCTGTGTTTGATATATCAGAATAGATGAGGATAACAGTTTTAACCTCTACTTTACTCCAGACTTACAATCAGACTTTACTCCAGATTTACAACCACTCACATTCATCAACTGCTACTTAGGTTAAATTGGTTATTTTCCTCTCTAATACATTGCTTTTTAGAGTTAGATGGATACTTTATAAAAGACAGAATTGGCCAGGCAAAAGCTTCTCCACAATACTATCTGCATTTTCAAATACTATTTTCATCACCAGATAGATCAATTTTTACATTGTCCCCTTGCAGTTTACAGTGAAACTGACTCAGGACATTCCCTTATTAAGGCTTTTCTAGTCTTGAGAAACCAGTCCATACTCACAGAAATCTGTCCCAAAGAATATGATGCTGAAGCCTGAATGTCATCACCAACCATCTGATTCGTAGCAGCTCCTTAAATACATGCTGATTTTTTTTTTTAAAGAACAAATCCCATATCAACAACAAAATGGGCAGTATTCAAAGAAATGCTTAACAAATGGAAAATGGATAAAGAGACAGCAGCCCAATGTAGAATAAAAATTAAATAAATTTTTAAAATTAGGAAATAAAGTCAATGAATTGCTGTTGACAGAAAGATACTTTTGCAGGGCCTTGTTAGTCTGACATCTGTATTATATTTGTGGTTATTATTAAATGAAGATAGTAAAATTTTTTCAAGGCTGTAAATATCACTTCCCATAACATTTGTGGACAACGCAGATTTGCCTGATTAGAGTTACTTGAGCAGACAAGGCACTTGTACAGAGCGATCTGAGTCATTCTGGGATGACCTGGACCTTTTCAAAAAAATTGTAGCCAAACATACAATTGCACAAGAACCAGAGGCTCTGCCTACAGCACGGGGGGCTGTAGGCTGGACAGCAGTGACCCTGGGGGGAATTGCAGGAGACAGTAGCTGAACATAAGTCTCCAAGCGCAACGCTGAGGATTGGCACAGCTTGGAAAATAATGCAGAGAGAAACAGTAGGAAGGAGGGAGTTGAGAACTAAGACTACTACACTAGAAGTCTGCACAACTGCATTAGCCATCCTTAGTTAAAAAGATGTTGAAAATGGGTGTTGATACGGAAGAGAGCAGCAGTATTTATTACAGAGCTGTAGAAAACACCTGATGAACAGAGGCCTGAAAAACACAAACTCTTATCAAATTCAGGTTTGATTACAGTGTATAAGTATCTTCTGAAGAAGGAAGTACTGAATGACTGTAGGCTAACAGAAAAAAAAAATTAAAATAACAGTGACTGGAAATTGGAGCCATGTACTTCAAAACAGACAGTAAGCTCAAATGATTAAGAGGAATAAATTCTCAAAGAAAGTGGGGAACATTCCACCTCTTTTGATAGTAAAATGAAGTTTTAATTTCTTTCCAGGAACTGCAGTTTAGTATTCTAATAAAACACAAATCATTGGGTGAACTAGTAGGATGTATCAATGAAATTTAGGAGTCCGCAATATCCTCCAAAAATAGGGTGGCCACATTCAAGGGGTTTACCAGGAATGGTCCTGAGCTGGCAGCAACTCCTGAACTATGCCCAGAACTGTTTTGGGAGAATGGTAGTTAGTCTGAAGCAAAACCATGCCAGCAACTGTTCTAATAATTTAAAAGTTTAAAAAATAAAATGAAATCCATGCCCAGAAGCATTCCCTGATGCTCTTTAATTTCTCAGTAACACATAAGTCTCTGGGCAGATAAACTCACCTGAGCTTTTTGCTTCTAGGTTTTTTTTGTTTATGTCTCTCTTAAAGAAAGAGGCACAAATTAGGCCATTTTTTTAAAATTCAGGCCTAGAGGAATTAAGGTGCAACACCACCTGATTCAGTAGTACACAAAAATTAAGCTCTTCCTCAGCAAAACTATGTTAGACAAAAATCAAGGGAAAGGATTACTCAACAGAACAATTTATGAGTACAGAACACTGAATTCACCCACCTTGTCCTACCTTCTTTGGGCCCACCTCCAGCCAGGAAGGAAGAGAAAAACCAGCTCCCAGCCCAACACCTTCCAGCTCTTGCTTTGTAAATGTACCCTGCTCAGATGGTTAAAGTTGCACACCTCTTGCCAAAAGATCTCAAGATATGCATCACCTGAACCTAAATGGGTCTTGTTGAAACCAAAGATGAGGAAATATCGAAACTCAGAAACAGAGGATAACTTTTGTTCCTTAGCCTGCACCCCATTCCCTGCCTGTTAACAGCAGGATTACTTCTGCTATTCCTTTCATTTACATCCCAATTTAAACTGTTAATGCTTGTACATTGGTTCAATGTAACGAATTAACTCTGTATGAAGGGTAACTTCATTTTAACATTGACTATCTTCAGATGCCTGGGAGTGAGCAGGTGCAATAACAGTTGTTATTATAATAAACAGTTGTTGTTATAATTTCAATGAGCACAAGAAGATGCTCTTTAAACAGACAGCCCTGCTTTAGACAAAGAGCCTCAATGACAGGCAGAAGCAAGTTGTATTGCTCAGCATTGACTTTATTAACATACTCTGCTGGCATTCCTGTGAAATCAGTATTCACCGAGTTACTCACTGTCCTCGTAGTTGTACTAGCACAGCTGATTTTTTTTTTTAACTTTAAATCACAATCTCCCTAAATAGGCACCACCAAGGAAACCTAGCTATTAAAAAAAACTTGACTGCACTTAGTTATTAGGTTCATAAGTATTTTCTCAGTAGCAATCCTTGCTTCCCTAAGTACACAATAATTTAAAACGAATGTAAACTGGTGGTGGGTGGAAAGGGATTCTGAGCAACAGTTGAGAAGACTTGGATATGTATCTTTTTGTTTGCTTGTTGTTATTTTGCATGGGGTTTTTTTGGTAGGGGAGTAGGGCTTTATAAAGTGAACTGAGGAAGCGTGTGTAGGTAAGGTTATGACCAGTGCGTCTGGAAGAAAAAAAAATCTACAGTTGTTACTGGGGAGCTGGTAATCAGGGGACTTTCTTGCTGTCTGTCATGACACTTCAAACGTGACATTTCAAGGTCACATCTGACTTGATCTAGTCAGGCAATAGTTCAGCTTCAAGCAGGAGACTGACCTGCATAACCACCATGTGTCCTGGCAGCCTTCTCTGCTTCTACAACTCTCTGCTAAGTTAACACCAGCGTCCTCCATCAGCAGCGTGTGAACCTGTCAAGTACATGCACGCGATGCTTGGCTCTGTTCTGCAGCACGGCACCCTTTCAGAGGCTTCTGGCAGTCCTTAGATCAAGAAAGGAATCTTCAGGCAGTGCATTTTATAATGCTCCTCGGGCTTTTTGTGTATTTCAGTAGTGCTTCCCCATTGGGTAAATCAGGAGTGTCCGATCATCCTGTTGTCTTTGCTGCTCTTTACCTCAAAAATGAGATTTGTTGTATTTCTGAGACATTTACCCATGGTGTTTCCTGGAATGCAGAGAGACATAACATTTGATACACCACTGATGAAGTTGTTGACTAGTTCATGAAGTTCTCACTAATCTCAGTGCAACAGTCTCCAAAGTTTCCAAGCTCCTAAGGTTTCCCATCTGTCTCACAAGCTTAGAAATGGCATACTGCAAAATCAGATGAATGTGAGATCTGAAGAAATCTGCTGTTTCCCAACTGATTTGCTGCATCTCTTTCCCAGAAAGACAAGATCTTCCCATCTGAGTCAGACATAAAAGTGAATTGAGGACCAAAAGAAGAATGCATTTAAACCCTAGTAGAGTTAACTCAACTTGCATCATACATTTTCTGAAATTAAAATGCTAAATTGTTTACAGAAAACAGAGCAAAAGCCTCTATTTTCTATTCTAAGTTTAGAATTTAATGAGACATGAATTATCTTTGTTCTGATTATAATAAGAAAGATATTTTACACAAAAGTAAAAACAAAAGAGCTAAAATCAGAGAAGCATTTCCCTTCTGTTCACCTTGATAAATAATAATATGCTTTGCAAGTATATGCTTCTTTCAACAGCCACTCTCCTTAGTCTCAGAATATTGATGTCTGGCTAATGAGGATTTTCATGGACTTGAATCTCTTTGGTTTTGTAAAAGATGCATAGCAAGACTGATCATTCTGAGAATTGAATCCTAAAATCTTTATGCATGACCCGATTGTGCTCAAACCTGGGGACACATAGGGACCAGAAAAGCTGACAAGGGGTTTTCCATGTGGGCAAAGGACTGCATCACAACAGACACTGTTCCCTACTAGAAGTACAGAGCAATTTACATTAGTGTCTTATCTCACAGCCGTCCATTCCACAAGCTTCATCATTTTCTAAGACTTTGACAGCCACATCATAGCACCCCCACTTTTGCTTATGGAAGTCCTCCAGAAGAAGGGAGAAAGATTTGCTCGTCTTTGTGATATTATTCAGAGTCCCTCCCATCTCACCACTATCACTCACAACCTCAACAGCCAACTATTCTAATATTTATAATCCTTGTCCTTGCAATGGTACCCACGGAGTGCAATGATACTCAGTTATAAATAGATTATTTTTCTTTTAAAGAAGCAAAGACTGCTGAGATCAAAGCAAAATCAACTGCAAGGAAGTAGTGGCAGGAAATGGCATGGTTTGGTGGGAGGATGTTCTGAGAAAGGCCAACCTAAGTATGTAATAAGAAAAGTAGGCAAATAGGACCTTGCCAAGGATAGGTGTGCATTAAAACCGAGATTAAGAGGCTGATCAACAGCTGCTCCTGTAGCTGTTTGTCCCAGCTGCACCTGCAGCTGGTTCTTCCCTCGAGTTTGGGGGCAGATGGTGTTACCCCTACACCCATTTTGTGCAGAAGAGTCCTGGAGAGTGGGACGATGCCAGCTGGTCTCTACTATATCAGCTTTTACTGCCAGGTCTGAAGGAACATGGATCTGCAGCTGCACTCCAACAGACCAAGCACAGCTTGGAGCCACAGCAACAAGAGAAAACGTCGGCCCCATTAAGATCCCTTCTGCAGTCAACAGAGTACAGAGACTGCTGTTAGGAACATGCAGTGTTAAGCAGTTTTTCCAGCTGTGGTTCAGCCAAGAGGAAGCCTCCGTGGGGCTTCTGTTGTGCGGATGGAGCAGAAGCTGTAAGGCCGAAGCTGCTTGCTGAAGATCTCAACGGTGGAAGGTGAGATCTCGTTGGTTGCAATTTTCTCTTTGACCACCAGACTCCACTGTCCTGCCTGGGATGTGGGCAGCTGTGACAGCCACGTCTTCCCTGAACTCAGTGCTCCCAGCATCCCACCTTGGAAAGCAGGAGCGGCAAGAAAAGCCCAGAGGAATGGGGAGTAGCGTAGATCACCTGTTATGCAGAGATGGAAAAGGAACAACTGAAAATTTTTGCTGGCAAAACAGCAAAAATTCAACTGACCTCATTAACTGAACTCCTGCAAAGCACAGTCAAGAAAAAGGCTGGAGTTTCATGAACTCTTTGAGCTGGTGGTATCTCAGCTCCCTTTTTTCCAGGCACCTGGATCATCCCTGCCTCCACGTTGTCCCCTCACTTGTGTTGGCACAAAAAAAATTCTGTGCAGCCTTGCAGTGAAACAGATCAGGAACCAATACAAGCTGAGACCAACCCAGCCCAAATAATAGTTGGCTCTAACTCAGATCAGTTCCCCAGCCACAAGCAAAGGGAGGGGTAGCACAGGGACCCGAACAAATGATAAGTGAAAGGCGGGACGGCTTCTTCTGGTGGCAGTGGCAGCTTCTGCCTGCTCAAGTTGTGCGTGCAACTATAGCCTAAAAGCAGAGGCTCTTAGGGTCAGTGCTCAAGCCTGAATCAGCTACGGATGATGTTGGAGCAATGTTGGATTGCTCTTCCTCTACCTCATGCTCATGTGTCTCCAAAAGGTACCTAATTTGAACAGCTCTGGACAAAACAGAAGGCCAAAAGTCAGAAAACAGGAATTCCCCAAATGTCTTCATTAGCATCACGCTCTGCTAGCACATACCTTGCAACAGGGACGGCAGAAGATAGTCCTACAGAGATAGTTCTGACCACGTGTGAAAACCTTGGGCTCTTGCTAACTCGGTTTCCACTGTAGTCTAAATAGAATGGGTTTCTGAAGCCTTTATATGCTGTAATAATAATCAAGCAATATTTGAAAGTATTATTATTTGTTGTAAATACTTCTGATGCCACCAAAATGCATGTCTTGCAGTTGAGCTCCTGTGATGATGAAGTATGAGTTTTTGGACAAGCTGCCAGGTACTGGAGAAGCAAGGCCATATTCCTGAAAAAGCTGTATTGACAGAACAATTCAAACCAAATAAAAATGCTAACTCATGTTCTATCTAGGCATACTAAAGAAGAAGATAAGGATGGATATAACTCTATTTATAAAAACCCACTGTGAGGTGAAAGGTGGATTTATTTAAGAAAATTTAAAAAAAAAACCACAGTAAAGAAATGCCTCTTCATAAGGCACAGAAAAATCTAACTATGATCTCAAAGCAAACTTTACAAAAATTCTTGATGGAACAAGATTTCATGAAAGGTTAGGGAAGCTTGAAAGTGAAAGAGAAGGAAGAAAAGGATTTCCACCTCCAAAAATGGTAATGACTATACCTATCAAACCACAGATAATAGGGATTATGAAAAAATCCAGGATGTAACTTGTAATTTTGGTAGCACAGTATACTTTGTGCAACTCTGTACCTTTCTAAAAGAAAGGGCTGTTGGTTTTCGGGTTAATAAATAATAAATCTAACCATTTTGCCAAAGCCTGTAAATAGTCGGTTCCAAAAGTCAGCACATTATGAGAAAGAGCCTCAGTGCATAGACTCTTCAGGCAAGCATTCAAAAAAGTAAATACAGCATGCAATTTATCTGATCTGGATGAATGTGGAAAAGAAACCTAACAAACCTGGACTGAATTAAGACATTCCACTAGTATAACTCTCCTACAACAAGCCCACTAGTTAAAGAAGAATAAAGGAGACCTTGTATACACAGAGATTAAAATCTTCTAGTTACAGTAGAGACAGCGCCCTAATAAAGTAGTCCTGCTCCCGTCTCCTCTAATAGGAGGTAATTTTGAGCTGGATTGATGGAGGGGATATAAGCTGAGCACTGTGGTGCCTGTCTTGTAGCCCCTGACCCAGGGAAGGAAAGGGTCCCCGGCCACGCAGCCATCAATGCTCTTCCTCGCGCTCTGCCACCCACCTCACCTCGTCCCCAGCCCAGGCTCCTGCCACGTAGCTGTGTGCTCAGCAGCCGTTCCTGTGCCGCCGAGGGAGACCTACGGGTCTGAACCAAACACCCAAGCTCTTCCCATCTGGTGCATGGAGAGAAACAGGCACCCAAGATTAAGGGCTGGCCTTCCACCCTTAAAAAAAAACCAAAACAAATGAGCAGAAAGCTTCAGAGGTGTCCTTACTCCAGCTCTTCGCAGGAAGTTATTTGCTGAGCAGAAGTTGAAATTTGCTGTCCTGTTTTGCCCACAGCAAGGGATATTAGAAGCCTGGGTTCAAATTTGTCTTCTGTCTGCTTTGGAAAATGGGTTTGAACATGTATCTCTGTCCTAGGAGAGTGCGTGGGCTGTGGGCACCCTCCAATGGAGCTGTTCCACCGCCAGCCAGACCGCTGCCCGAGCAACTCCTCAGCAAGTGATTTCAGTGATTGATCCAGAGACCTGGACTGCAGCCCTTGCTCCAGCAAAGAAAACTGGAGAAAGCTCCAGAAGATGAAATTGAAACAGATTCCTATCAGAATGCCCTGGAACTGTCCCACCCAAAAAGTCCCTAAATAACTTGCTCTTCTTGAAGATAAAAATACACAAAAATGAACAAAATGTATATTATCAATAGTATATACCTGATCTTAATAACATTTTGAAGCCAGTTCTTCTCCTGAAGTTATGAGCATGTGAGGTTCAGGGCCTGCGTGGATAGTTGTCCCACAGACTTCTGCAAGCTCCGGGGGCCAGGAGAAATCCCCTCTGGATGCCAAGTGTCTTCACAAACAATTGTTTAGGCTTGGTTATTACAAGGGGATTGTTTGGTCTTTTGGAAGGCAATGGGGTCAGTTATACAAAGGCTGAAAGAACTTCAAGATTGGAGGTCTGAGTAGTAGACTTAAGAGGGTTAGATGGCTTGAGAGCAGCTATATTTTATGTTGCTTTGTGTTTTAAATAGCACTTGATCGAGATGAACAAGTTTTCAATTGATTGCCGTGTGAGGACACGGTGCGGGAGGCTACTATGGACTTTAACTCTTTGGACTAAATTGACAAAAGGGATCGAAACGGGCCGTAGAGGAACAGTCTCTTCTCCCTGCTAGTGAAACCCCTTGCACTGGGCCACGTTCTCAGAGGGTGAGAACTGCGAGGTGTGCTGTGATCCCACAAAAGGGAAAGGCAGAAACTTGCAGCAGAAGGAGCGACAGTCTAGCAAGCAGCCGATCCCCTAATCCTGCAATACACATACAAAGTCACCTTGTGATAACTAGCCTGCATAGGGTCAAGTATATGTTTCTGTCTTTCCCTGATAGGGGTGTAGTGCCCTTCTGTCTCCTCAAGCAGATAGTCAGACTTGACGTTCCTCACTAAAATCCTCCCTAAAGCCAAACTATGCTGACATACAGAATTTATAATGCATGCATGATTTTGATTGTATTTTTGTAAGTATCATTTTCTGCAAATCAAAATTGTATGTTTACCAATGTATGTAGGTAGTGAAGTATAGAAATGGAAGATGTTACAAGCTTATACATATATACAGGAGGGTTTTTTCACATAAATATGTGACTACATGCAAAGAATTGAGATTCTTATGGAATATCAACAGACTGTGATGACCTTGTGTCCTGGTTTTGGCTGGGATAGAGTTGATTGTCTTCCTAGTAGCTGGTACAGTGCTATGTTTTGAGTTCAGTATGCGAAGAATGGTGATAACACTGATGTTTTCAGTTGTTGCTCAGTAATGTTTAGTCTAAAGTCAAGGATTTTTCAGCTTCTCATGCCCAGCCAGTGAGAAAGCTGGAGGGACACAAGAAGTTGGCACAGGACACAGCCAGGGCAGCTGACCCAAAGTGGCCAATGGGGTATTCCATACCATGTGATGTCATGCTCAGTATATAAACTGGGGGGAGTGGGGCGGGGGGATCACGGCTCGGGGACTAACTGGGTGTCGGTCGGTGGGTGGTGAGCAATTGCCCTGTGCATCATTTGTACATTCCAATCCTTTTATTATTGCTGTTGTCATTTTATTAGTGTTATCATTATCATTATTAGTTTCTTCTTTTTATATTCTATTAAACCATTCTTATCTCAACCCAGGAGTTTTACTTCTTTTCCCGATTTTCTCCCCCATCCCACTGGGTGGGGGGGAGTGAGTGAGCGGCTGCGTGGTGCTTAGTTGCTGACTGGGGTTAAACCACGACACCTTGCCAAAAGTTAAAAAAAACCCCAAAACATTAACCCTGAAAAATAAACTCATATGAACCAAGCAATCATTTCTACACTACAAAGTTCTTTTGATAAGTATGATTAATGGGTGTTACACAGGTATAATGAGGAGATGCTACCAAATGATGCTGTGTTACTGTATGCCCTCGCTCTAGTTAGGTGGTCTGCTGCTTTCCCTGAAGCCACCAAAATAGGAGGGATGGCTTATTGGTAAAAAAGGTTGTGCCCATGTCTAATTATTTTTTATGGCAAAGTGACATTTTAAGGTTGATGCCTTTTAAAAATTAAGGGATGCTAGTTCTTGTAAATGTTTCCGGAAACTGTTAAGTAAATACACTCAGTAACTAGATCACATGCTGCTCATAGGAGTCATTTCACCTCTAAATTCTCAGATCACCTTCTTAGTAGAAATTACAGAATAAGGAAGTTTAGTTTGTTTGGTTTAATTTCTCTGGTTTTTTAAATTTGGTCTCTATCCTAGAAAATAGCATTATAATCCCTGTAAATTTTATAAGTGTAAACGCGGTTAATGAATTTTCCCAGGTTTTAGGCTTTTACTTCAAAAGGGTTCATTTTTTTTTGTTGGTTAGTTGGATTTTTTTTTAACTCTGAGTTCCAGCTAGAGGAAAAAGGTTCTAATGACATAAACTGTGTTCAAAGGTTGTGGAATCATATTAGATTATTTCCAGTAATGTCCCAAATATCTAGCCCCCTGCACAAAAGCAGAATCTGCTATTACTTTACTGCAGCTCCATCCTGTTTATTCTCAAATTGCTCTCCAGAAGGGATGCCTGTATATTATTCTCTGGGAGGGTAGGCATGCCTATACTTAAGGTTATCCAGCATTTCTCATTCTGAGACCCAGTTGTTCAGTCATCTGTTGCCTTCTAAAAGCTAACTCATTTGGCCTGAAATTTCACAAAGATGATGGCCTCAGCCTGACATTTTTGCCCAGAACTATTAAACTACTTGAGAAAGAAGGCAAAGGAACATAAGCTGTCTTTTAAAAAATCTGGCAGGCTTTTCTTTGAAGCAAAGCCTTGAAATTTGGTCAAGGATAGATCTAATACAATTTTTATGCATTTTTTTTCTGAAAAGTGAAACATACTAAACATCACGGCCTGCAATTGCTTAGCGAGATTTACTAGTGCTTAGTGGCTGCTTCAGAAGATGTCATCCTAAGATGGCAATCGTGTGTGGAGGGAGCAAGGCAAAAAGTAGGATCACAACCCAGACTGGAAAAGAGCAGAGTTTGGCTTTTTCAGGTATCTGCCTGGAAGAATCCCCTGGGAGATTGATTGTCCTGGAGAGAAGAGGAGACCAGAAGATCAGTTGCTTTTCAAGGATGTCCCCCTTCACACTAGAGATTCGTCCATCCCAGTAAGCTGGAACTCAAGCAAAGGCAGCAAGAGGCTGGCATAGATGGACAAGGAGCTCCTGACAAAACTCAAATGTAAGAAGGTGGAAGCAGGGACAAGTGACCCGGCAGTAGTATGGAGATGCTGTCCAAGCATGCATGGATGAGGTTAGGAAAGCCAAAGCCCACATGAAGTTGAATCTGGAGAGGGATATGAAAGGCAAGAAAAGGAGCTTCTCTAGGTACATCAACAGCAAAAGGAAGGTGAGAGAAAATGTGAGCCTGCTGCTGAATGGGGAAAGAGACTTTGTGGTAAAGGACATGGAAAAGGCTGAGGTACTGAATGCCTTCGTTGTCTCAGTCTTTACTGGTAAGATTTGCCTTCAGTAATCTTCAAGAGACCGGTGGGAAGGTCTAGAGAAAGGAGGATTTACCCTAGGTAGAGGAGGATCAAGTTGGGGAACATTTAAACAAACTGGAGGTACATGGGACCTGACAGAATGTGCCCACGAGGGCTGGGGGAGCTGGCCAACATCGCTGTGAGGCCACTTTTGATAATCTGTGAAAGGTCATGGCATCAGGGAGAGGATCCTGATGACTAGAAGAATGCAAACGTTAATCCTGTTTTCAAGAAGGGCAAGAAGGAGGATTGGGGAACTACAGATCTGCCAGCCTCACCTCAGTCCCTAAGAACGTGATGGAACAAATTATCCTGGAAACCATTTCCAAGCACATGAAGGACAGGAAGGTGACTGGGAGTCGTCAGCTTGGATTTATGAAGACAAAGATATGCTTGACCAACCTGATAGCCTTCTACAGAGAGATTGACTGGTTCAGTGGATGAGGGGAGAGCAGTGGATGATGTTTATCTTGACTTCAGTAAGGCTTTTGACAGTGTCTCCTGTACCATCCTCATAGACAAACGGATGAAGTGTGGGCTATGTTAGAGCGAGCAGTGAAGTGGATTGAAAACTGGCTGAACCATGAGGCCCAGAGGGTTCGCATCAACAGCACAAAGTCCAGCTGGAGGCCAGTCATTGGTGGTGCCTGGTAGGGATCAATACTGGGGGCCACAGTGTTTAACATCTTCTTTAATGACCGGGATGATGGAGTGTCACACTTTCAGTGACAGCTGGAAGCACGTATCCCACCACTCTCAGTACTCCCTCCAGATGTCCGTTTGCTCTCATGCAAGTTGTGTTCCAGATGTGTGATCGTGAGCATATAATCCCATCCCTCCCTTCTCAAATCTTCCTTGGATGCTTGTGAAGTCAAGCTCCAAAATTCAAGAAATTGAGTTCTTAAAGGTTAATAATTAGGAAAGTGGGTTTTTGTACAATCTCAGTTCTGCCCCTTGCATGTATGCATAATGGTGCACTCTTTTGTTATGTGAACATTATTCCTGCACAATTTCTTCATTCAGTATGAAGGATGGGCAGGTCTCATGTAGTAAGTAGCTGTTCAGTATTTTCTGTCCTCATAATTATTCTGTATGCAGAGCTATACATTTATTTAATGTCTATTACTATCCAAACTTTTCTTAGAGACAGTTTTTTTAAATCAGGAACTTTTTTGCAGTCTTCATTTACACATTGTGCAGAATGTTTTTTATGGGAGAAGTCACATTAGAATCCAGGTCTCTGGGGCAGCTTTTAACCATTTTAAGATGGAGGCAAAGCTTAACCTCCATTGTTGCTTCCACTACCTGCAACAACAGTCAGAATCCTAAAGACAGCAATCTTCATTACACAGGTCCATCCATTTTCAGGACAAACACAGCCTTTTCCCTAACTGACACTGTGTGGATAAAATTGCATATCATCATACAGATAAAGACCATACTCACAAGGGTAGTAGTGTAGTACCATAGTACCATACTCGCAAGGAAAGATAAATCACAGCTGCCCATCAGTCTTAATTATAGTATCTCCTAAGCCTTTGAGTTCTGCAGGGTATTTTCTCTGCAATAGATACCTGGATGATGGCATCCCAGTAGGCAGCAATTTGTTTTTTATAGACCAACAGAGGTTCTTGGGCCTGCAATTATCTTCCTTTGTGTAGCTCTCTGCACACTTCTTTTGTATGTTTTACTTCCCACTTTCTTTAGGTTCCTTCCATTAGCTCTAGCAAGTGAATTACATGTTCAATAGGTCGTGCTGCCAACTGAAATATCTGTGTTTAAAGAAAAGAAAACACACCCCTTCTCCCGTAGTGTTTTCTGCACAAGTCAGTTTATGGACGGCAAAGTTGCTTTTCAGAATGAACCCCATGCTTTTCTTTGAAGTTTCTCCACCAGCCACACCATAATGGCAGCACAACTCCACTTCCAGAAGACAGGAACATGCGACCTTCCCATTGAGATGATACGGGCCGCACCTCCTGGCCATCCCATTCGGCTGGTGTGCATTTCTGGGACTAGCTTACAGGGAAATGCTACCTGGCAGAGTTTCTTCTTCTGCTGGGGTAAGGATTTATCTTCTATTCCTTTATTCTTCTATTATCTTCTATTCTTTTTCTTATGTAAAAATAGATGTTGTCTTTCTGGATTTATTGCAGTTCAGCTGAAGTGTCCTTCTGAGTGTAACAGGGTTTTTCTTGTTTCTTGGAGACTTTTACCCTTTCTTATGCGTTAAGCCAGACCCTTTTCCTTCACAATGAAAAACAAAACACAAAGAAACAATACAGGATTTAACTGTTTATAGTTTAGCTTTACTTTATTTCAGCTGCTTGACTTTTGCCCTTTAGAGAGTAATGAGCTACTAGGAACTTAGATAATGAAAGAACCAATGTATGAAAATGAATTCTGAAGTGTACCGTGCCTTAGCCTGTGCACTGCCCCTTTTGCTCCCTCTGTTTGACTGTGTTTTGTTTCTGCTCCTGGGATCCTGCCTAGTTCTACTACATCTACATGGCTTTTTTTATACTTTAGTCTTTCTCTGTTCTTTCTCTTTAAAGGTCTGCTCTAAGGACTCTCTGTTTTTGCTGTTGTGACTTTGCTATGTTTGTGCCTTGTTTCTTTATTGCTTTTCTTTCCTTATGATGTAACAACATGGCCCATGTTTCTTCTCTTCATCTTACAGCATCCTTGATTATTTCCTTTTTTCCTCCTTTTTTTTCTATTTTTTATACTGTTGTTTCTGTCCACAGTGTTTCCTAGATGCCTTTTTTCCTCTCCTCTCTTTCCTGAAGAGTCCTCATTACTTCTTTCACAGCTGCCCACGGTTACCGTTCTTTCTTGTCATTTCCATTCCCTTTCCTCTAGGATATGCAAAAGCAATGTAGTGTTACCATTTCCATACATGGAAAAAAAAAATCTTTATTTTGAACTATAAGCAAGCTTACTGCCTGCCTGCCTGCACATTTCTCTATATCTGGACTTTTCCCTCCCTCTTCTCCTGCTATCCTCACTCATCTTCTGCCCTGCTTTGGCCCTCTGATGTGCCCCAGTAACCTCCTCCTGCTACGAGGCAGCTAGTCCTGGCATAGGATGCCCTTGCGTGATGGGTAGTTTGCTGAAGGTGGCAGAGGAAAACCATAAAAGATGCTGAGGATCCACCTCACCCGGCCAGCGAGGTGCTGCTATACCTGCTGCGGCCAAGGCACGCTGAGCACAGCTCTCAGCTGCTTCACGCCGGGCACGGGCACAGAGTTGGGAAATTGCTGGTTGACTTCTTAAGAGCAGTCCACAGCAGCAGAACTGCAGATTTAGATAACAATGCTAAGGTTCTGCAGAGGAACATGAAAATTTTCAGCCAAACTCTGCTCCTGCCTGGTCTGGGAGGACCATAATGAAGAACTTGGAAAGGCTTTTAGACTTGGAAAGGTCCTGGATGCCCAGCCTGAACTTTCATCACGCCTAAAAGAAGTCTTGTTTGTCTATTAAAAAATCTCCAGTACCCCTGGGTAAGCTGCTGCAGAGTTTCCTCTCTTCAACGTCTATTGATCCCCAATTATCTAGACTAAATCTAATATTGCTTAAAAAGTCCATAATCCTCCCTACGGAGGAAGAGCAATCTCTTTGTGACCTCTTGTGTATCAGATCACCACTGCCCTGTCCTCTTCCCCTACTTTTCACCCCGACTAAGCAAAAGCTAACCTTTGTAGCAGGACAAATTTTTCTGACCGTGTTTTATTGTCCGTGTTTTCCTCTGGATTCTCTCCAGGCTGTACCTTCCCTAACATGCAGTGCCCAAAATTGTATGCAGTGGCTTAATCAAGGCCTCTCCAGTACCAAATAGAGCAGAATTTCTTCCTTTGATGGAGAACACGCCCAGAATGCAAGATGCCCTCGTTTTATGTGCAACAGCATCACACCGCAGGCATCGGCTCTGTTTGAGCTGGGGTCGGACCGGGGGGAACTATAGGCAGGGTTGCAGACTCGATGGAGCAACTTGTTCGTGTACGTGCTAGTGATGGAAACGGGGAGTGCTAGGGAGGGAAAGGATCTTACTCTGCCCGGTTCAGTAGTGTCAGCCTGGACACGTCTGCTGGGAGCACTGGTGGGGGGTGTGGGGGGAAACGAAAGATGGGAAATTTCACTGGGCACGGCTAGCGGGGGGGAGGGCATTTAATAAGTTATAATTAGTAAGTTAAGGGGGGCATTTAATAAGTGAAAACACTACCAGAAAGCGGGGGCAGTGGACTCAGTTCCACTGTTTTACTTCCTGGAGGTAATACAGATCCTAAGGGAAGGGAAGAGTTTGGCGAGGGCTCGCTTTCCGTGGCCAAAAAAAAAGACATTCAATGCCTCACGCAGGCTGAGGATCTGTGGGCGCAGCTGCCGGAGGGACACGGACGGTGCTTCTCCAGCTACCGGAGCGGGGAATCCCGCGTCGGGACAGCCCGTAAACGGCTCCTTAAAAACTCCTCCCGCACCGGCTGCTGCCTTTCCGAGCAAACCCTGCCGAGAACTCGGGGTGGCCGGGGGCTACAAACCGGACCCGGACTGAGACCCCCCCCGGCTCCGCCGCCGCCGCCGCC
>NW_010972809.1:1156815-1203431 GCF_000737465.1 Haliaeetus leucocephalus | reverse complement strand
GGGCAGGTGAGCCCCCCCCCGGCGCCCACGACCCCCTGCCCGGCGGCGTGGGATCGCTAAACTCCCTTCCCCTCCCGCCTCGCTGCGCCCCTGCCCGGGCAAAAGGGGTTTTAACATTCCCCCCCCCCCGCCCCCAGCCGGTGATGGTCCAGGTATGGGATGCTGCTGTAATCCTGAAATACTTTTGCAAAAGCTTGGGAGAAGCGTTTGCATCTTGGTGCGGCTTGGGAGATGGTGAGGATGGCAGGAGCTGCCTTTCGGCGCGGGTGGTTTTTTTTTTTTTTTGCAGGTGTTGGTTGCGGAGGTAGGGATGGGAAGTTTTTGAGGCTTGTCAGACCCCACTTAAAGCTTTTTATTTGTTTGTTTCTTAAATAAGCGTCCTCGCTGTAAAAGAGAATTGATTTTTCGGTGCTCCTGGTCATCGGCATATCCTAAGGGGGCTCGGTGTCAAGCAGGCTGCTTCAAGCCACTTTGTAAATATTTGGCTGTCCTATGTGAAGGTTTGATTCCTAGAAGGTGGTGGTAAGCGAATACAAAGGGGAGCATATGTTACAGGGCAGTTCTGGGAGAGTAATGGTACAGGGTTTTTTGGCTCTGTGGGAGGGATGTTGGTGTCATAGGGGACTCCTAAAATTTCCCCTTAGTGGGTGCTTCAAGACCTCCAAACATGAATCTGGTGCTTTTTTTTTTTTGTATACTGTTCACCTCTCTAATGGGAGGAACTCCTGGCCATAAAAACCTAGGCAGGCTTCTTTCCACCTTAAAGGTTTGGAAACAGGAAGGCAATTTTGGACTCTGCCTGCAAAAAAAGTCCTCAATGCAAGTTGTAAGTGAGTTCGTTGTATACCCTCAGCCCCCATGTTTACTTTGGGGAGAGATGTGGGAAGGGGGAAAGGAGGAGAGTGGTCAGCCCGGTGGTATCTATAGGCTCGGGCTGGCACC
The DNA here is from genome assembly GCF_000737465.1 of Haliaeetus leucocephalus. Taxonomy (NCBI): domain Eukaryota; kingdom Metazoa; phylum Chordata; class Aves; order Accipitriformes; family Accipitridae; genus Haliaeetus; species Haliaeetus leucocephalus. The sequence goes on along the minus strand of NW_010972809.1, from coordinate 1,202,489 downwards.
CTCCCAGGGCGATAAGCCATCCGTGGCACGCGTCGGGAAAGGGGCTGCGCATCCTGCTCTGCCCTGACAGCCATGCTCACGGGGTTGCCCCTCTTGGAGCCGCGCCGGTTTGCCACAGACCCGTCTTTCGGGAAGTACGGCTGAAGTGCCCTAGTGCTCTGCCTCGTCTTTCTGCTCCGTAGCTGCTTGGTGGGGAGATGATCCAGCCCTTTTGCAGTTCTTCGGCTCCTGCTTAGTTTTCCCCAAAACTCGCAGAGGATTTTCTGGGGCTGGGAGGTGAGGGTATTTTCCTGGTTGGCTCCTAGCTGAGCATTTTTGAGAAACTGGTGTGGGAGACTGGTGAGGGGAGCAAGAAAATGCTGGGTAGCTGAGGCAGTGAGCTCAGGCGAGTAGCACCAATATAAGTTTAGCGCTTGATTAGCTGAGTTGCAAAGTAATGCATGGAGTCCGAGACCTCCAGCTGGAAACAAGGCCCTGCTATGCGAAAGACTGTAGGGATAAGTCTAAAATTTGGCCAGTACACCTGCACTGGTTAGGGTTATGAAAATACTCTAGCTTTGTAGATGTAACTGCACGGGCAACCCACCCATCACTTCCAAATATAAGCTATGGTATGACTGGAAAAGAGTTAGTACAGAGGTATAGTTTAGTTCAGGGAGGCGTTTGACTATACCAGCAAATGAAAAAGTTTGTTTTGCCGGAGTAAGCTGCTTCTCCCCTGGGAATTTGTTAGTTACTTTATCTGTGATTGTGTTACTTTATCTAGGCGCTGGAAAAGCCTTGAAAAGTGGCCTAGGCCATAACAACAGGCAGCTCCAGCCCCAGACTGATGAGAGTTTGCACACTCCTCCATCTCCCAAGCAGGTGTCTCGATACTGTCCAAAAACCTGTTCCTTGCTCCCGCGGCTGAGGGCTGCTAACCGGGCTTTTGTACCCTGGTGAGCCCAGGCTCTGGGAGGCTGTGACCCAGGCTGCCCGCCCTTTCAACCTGAGGAGCTTTTTGGTGATTCCTGTGGAGTTAATAGAAAGTGTTACCGGGCAGATCTGAACCCCCGCCATGGCTTAAACACAAGCGGTAATGAAGAATTAACCCTTGCAAAGTAACTACCAGCTTGCGCTCCTGGGGAAAGCCTGAGCCTCCGGCGACGGGGTCAGTGCTGCTGCAAGGGGCAGGCGGTCCTGCGTCCTCCCCTGCCCTCCCCGGGGTCTGGTGCCGCTTCCCTTCTGGAATCTCAGGCTTCCCAGGATGGAAAATTAACCCTGGCCAGAATAAATAAATAAACACTTTTCTGCTGGGCAGGCAGGTTGAACGAGCTAATGGAAGGTCTGGTAAGTGCCAGGGACCATCAAGGGAAGGTGGTGGCCAGGGAGAGGGCACAGGGGTAGTGTCACCGTGCTGTTTTGGTGGCAGTGAGCCCTCGAATCAACTCGGGTCCTCACGAAAACATAGGAGAAATTAATGTTTGATGAGGTACCCCAAAAGTGTTCTCGCTGGTGTTGCCTTCCAGCTTGGTGTGAGAAAGTCACTACCATTTGCAAATCCCAGTACTTAAAAATGGGGCTGCTATAAAAGCAAGCTGCTCAAAATGTTTCTAATTCAAATAGTGGAGAATTTCTTACTGTCTTTGGGTTATAAAGATAAGCCTTTAAGAAGAGGGCCATTTTCTTAGCCATGAGAAAATGCTTAAATGGAGACACCACCCACATGTTAAGTCCTTTTTAAAAGGGGCTAAATCCTCTTAACAAGAATATCTTTAGAGAACTCCTGTGGCCTTTAGATGACATGAGCTGTGGAGAGGCTGGTTCGGCATACTTCAGAAGGGGCTGGGAGGATTTACATTTACAAACTGAATACTTAGCACCTCTCTCATTTTTCTGGTGGTTTAGAAAGCACCTCTTCCTCCCTCCTTCTCAGCAAGTCACAGCTGGAAAGGGAGAAAAATGGGGTAACACACGATCTTTCTCCTAGGCCTTAGGTAAAGGAGCAGGCCAAACAGGGCATAAATACTGAACAAGGATTCGAGGTATGGGAGAAAAACCTGTAAGTTGCAAAGAGGAAGTGGGCAGTTAAGTAGGAGCTTTTCTTTATTTTGCAGGAATAAAAAGGTTTGTCTGTGAAGACACAGGTGTTTCCATATTCAGACCCATTTTCTCACTTCTCTGCCTCATAGTTTGTGTTATTAGGAATGAAAGCTAGCATGAGGCCGGGGCCTTTACTTATTCAAAAAGCATTTAAGGGAGTTTCTTTGGTTTAAATCCATCTCCTCCAGCAACAGACTGCTGCTGAGCCCAAGGAGGTACCGCATGGTCCTTTGGCACAGCTGTCTGAGGAGAGTTCAAAGAGGTATAAATCCTGGTTGCCCTAACTGTGCCAACAAGCATCTAGTGGAAAGCAGGCATCCTAATAAAATGGTACAGGAATAGCCTGTAGGTTGCTGTGCTTGCTGACGGCGGCTTCGCTATCCTCATACAGGGTCCGGCAATGCTGGTGTGGCTCCGTCTGCACCAGAACTGCTGAAGTATGGTAGCCTCACGATGATAAGGGATGCTGGCACGTTTCCATGAGCAGCTGAGACACTCAGAGGCTTTACTGTTGCTGGAAGGAGTCGGCTTGCTTCTCCTTCACCGTCTCCTTTGCTCTGCCCCTGGCCAGGCAGCACTCTTCCCCTACCTCTGTGCTTGGGGAGCATCCAGCTGCCGGGGGGGGTGGTTTTCTGCTGCTTTAATGAGGTGAGATAGCTGGGTCTGACGAGCGTTGGGGCTGGCATGCGGTAGGTATTGGGCATATGTGGCCCAAGATGGGGTGAGCGAGATGAAGGAAGGAGATGGGAGCTTTGCCACGCAGTGGTGTTGAGGTGTTAAATTGGCTCACCGAGCCTCAGTTTTCCGAAGTTAGCTTTGCCTGTTCTCACCATGAAGGTGTATCTTCCTTGTGCCACCAGACTGCTTGCCAAAGGCTGGATATGGGTCACTTTACGGCCAGTTTATTCTTCTGTGGAGGCTGCTTCAACTGATTGAGCAATTAAAGGCATTTTCTTTCCCCTTGTTTTATCCCAGGTATGTTGGTGCTGCTCTATTAGTGTGCTCATTCGTGAGTATGTGCAAGCATTTAAAAAAAAGGAATCTTTAAACTTAGGCACAGCTGTATTTTGCAAGATGAAAGGTTCACCCACTACTTCTCTGACGATGACTGTGGCAAACGTTTGAGGAAGGAACACAAGAAGAGGGCTTGCACAGGACAGCCCTTCTACTTGCTTTGAGAGAGCACTTGCTTGGTCAGGGCTTAGAGTGAGTTTTACAGCTACCTGTGGCCTGTGTTTTTTGTCTAATCCCTGTTTGAATCTAGTTGTAGTTCTGACCTTATGTAGCAACGAGTTCTATCTATGATTAAGTTATCTCATATGGAAGAAAAAATAATTTTGTTTCTGCCTTTTTCTTTTTTTTTTAATTTTCATTTTGAACTTACTGTCTATAGTGTTATTGGGTGATCCTAGATACTGTGATAGGGGAAAATGATTTTCTTATATATGCTTCTCTACACAGTTTATGATACGTTATCTTCTGTTGTCCGTTGTCCTCTCCAAGCTGAAGAGTGCTAGACCATTTAATTTCTCCTGAAATGAAAGCCGTTAACACTAAAATGAAGGCCTCCTTTTATAAAAGAACCCCACGGGTGTGAAAACAAGCCTGTCTGTTAGTTGTGAGTTTTCACGATCGGCAGCTTTGAAAGACGTCTTGAAGACGTGGTAGACCCACTTTGCAGGCCTAGCAGGAGCCAGAGACCCTTTCAGAGCCAGCTTGTTTCACGAGGTCTTAACCTGGCCCTGGGGGGGGGAACGGGAGGTATGGATCATGGGGATGAGCGTGCTGGACTACTGCGGGAACGGCTCGTTACAGAGCGTAGGTTGGAAAAAGGAAAACGAAGTAGCGCCGTTCCTCTTCGGAGCGTCCATCCGCGCAGGCCGGTCGCTGTGGTGCGGCTGTGGGAGGGGAACGCGGCCCACCCCTTCTGCCCAGAGCCCCCAGAGGGGGACCGGGGGAGAAACGAAGATGGGAGCTTTTCTCAGTAGCTTCGAGCACGATGCCTTTCAAACCTTCAGGCTTTGCTTCTGTCCCGGTGGGGTGGGAGGGTGGCTGGGGCCTTAGGCCTGCCTTGTGGAGGAGCTGCCCGCCAAGGGTGGGTTGGAGACGGCGACGGGGGTTCGGGTGGGCTTCGTGCACCCACGGCGGTAACGGAGATCCAGCCCTGCCCAGAGCGAGGCTTCGGCAGATGGAAACCTCTTCTTAGAGTAACTAAATCTCCAGGTTTTACAGTCTCTGCAAATAATCTCATTTACAGCTGGCAGCGCTGCGTGTGTATGTATGGTGGCAACTCTCATCCTCGCAAATGAGTAAGTTGGGCTTCAGGCTTTTGTTTTGGCTGGCAGAGTTAATCGCTTCCCGCATTGTTTTTCAAGAGCAGAGTCGGGTTTGCTGCTGCCGGGAGGAGAAACCCCCTTCGGGTTCCCCGGGGTGGTGGGAGGGAGGCTGCCCTGCTTGAGGTGCTGCTGATGAGGTATTTGGACTCGGTTTCAATTTCAGTTCTGTTTGAAGACAGACTTGGCAAAATTGCCCAATTTATCACATCTTTAAAAGGGAACTATTTCACTTCTGTTTTCCTCAAGTAAGTTGGTCCAAAACCACGCTTGGAAGTGCTATGCCTGGCATGGGTGTCTCTTGAAGTACTGTGCTGTCTGCTTGGATGGTGCTGCTATTTGCTGGATCTCGTGGTGTCCGTGGAGTTCTTAATGCCTTGTGGGCTCAGCGTGAGCTGTGGTAAATATTTCCATCTGCAAGCCCTGTAAAGGGAGAAGACAAAGAGTTTGGGTGTTGATGAAGCTGGAGCGTACTGAAAATGGCCTCTGCTATGTGGTAGGAGTGTTCTACATCATGCGTTTTAGCCTTCCTTTTATACATATATGAATACATCTCAAATGTGTTGGTAACTGTTTGCAAACTGAACTTGCCTAAGGTTAATGGCGTGTCTTGTGTCTCTCCTGTCCTACTTAGGCATGTGAGCAGTTGCTGAACTGTTACAGTGTGAAAAGTAACACGCTAACTCTGTCAGCACTGCATGTGCATGCCCTGCAGCTTTCAGGCTTTTGTACCCAAGGTCTTTTGCCTAGGACCAAGCTAGGAAGGAAAGGTGGAGCGTTGAAGATCACCTTTTCACTATCAGCCAAGCATCTTTTCTGTGACTGCACTGAGTTAGGGGGGCAAGTGTGGCTTTCATTTATTCCACAGGGATGTCAATAACCGGCCTCTAGAAGTAAAACCCATATCCTGTTTCGTCACTTCGTTTTAAGTAGGAGACTTAATTTGATTACCTGCGTCTACTTTCAAGACTTCATCCAACTCGTATGTGGCTGCATCTAGGCCCAGAAGTGACCACTACCTAAGATTGACGGCATTTTCAAGGACTTCAGGGACCTAGGAGTTGCTTTTTAGGAAGATACTGGGTGCTTCCTGTGATGTTCAGCTGCAGTACTGCAGATGTTGCATTCTTGGTATCTTGAGTTTTATAGGGACAAGCCACTGTTAAAGCAGAGGCTGCTATTATTTTGGCTTTCATTTCTACATCTTTACAACGGGATCTTACAGTCTCATCACACAGACATTGCAAGCCACTAGTTGTTTTGCAAAGATGTGTGAAAACTCATAGAAAGTATCTAAACAACTATTTTTGGTAAAATTAAATTGTTATCTAGTTTCCCAGTACAAGAGGTGTCTGCTTAGCCTTGGCTGCTTCAGCTCCAGCATTCCTGCTACAAGTTGTGGTATGTGTGTATTGGTTAATATATGCATAGATTCTAGAAGTAATTTTCATTAATGAACTTCTTGAAAGACTTTCTTTTTACAATGGTATTCTGTTGGGTTTTTTTTTGTGGGGGGTATTTTTTTTTGGTTGTTGTATAGCTGTTGGTTCAAAGGTTGTTGCGTATTGCATAACTTGCTGCTAGAAAGCGGGGTGGGGAAGAAACTCATTGGCAAACTTCCTTCCTTGTTAATTAAGGTGATGTTAAAAGTCTCTGGTTTAGGTCTCAATGGTGGCTGTCACCATGCGGTGCAAAAGTCAAATTCTTATATATCATGTCAGGCTTATCGATCCACTCTACTAGTTCTCTCTAAATAAGACTTTCTCTTCATTTTGGTTCTACACGTTAGTTACAAAATCTTACTAAAATTGGAGTGCAGTAACAGATAAATTTTTCTTCTGCAAGCCACTGAATCTGCACTGTAGGATTTCATGATTTTTACACATCTTAAAAGTACAGATGTAATTTTAGAGTGAAGCACTTCTCCATAGAGTGAGTGTGTTATGCTCGCTATAAAACTTAGCTTTCAAATTTGCCTTGCATGTTGTTCAGCAACAAACTGGCATGCAGACTTGCTTGCATCCCTTCTACTGAGACTCCCATTTAAGAGGTGTCGTCTGGCAAATTTCAGGTCTGGAAGTAAAAAAGTAACCTCTTGGCCTGGCATTTATGTTGGTACAGTCCATTTATGTTAACAGTAGTCTTGTGGCTTCTTGGGTGCTACCACAGTGTAAGTAGATAAGTATGTAAAAATACAAAATGATGTGCAGAAGGGGTTTTGTCTTGTATCGTAGGTGGAATGGTGGTTTGTGTGTATCGGGTTGTCTACCATGTGCTGGAAAATACGTGCTTTAAGGAGCAGGTCTGAAGGGTTTGCTGTGTTCTCTGGCTGGTTCTGTAATGGAAACTGGGCTTTACTTCGCCCTCTGCTTGGGCTCTTCTAATATCTGCCGGTTTTAAAGTCGTTTTTCCAACCAGAGACACTAGAAATGCCATTATATGGAATTATAATGTCCTGAGTGATGCTAGTAACCTAATAGTGCCTTCAGTACTTGTTTTCTTGTGCTGCTAACTCTGGAATTAAATGGCAATTACCATGTATATATGCTGGTGTTATTTTGCCTTGCCAGTGTTGTGTTTTTAGACAGCGTTGGTCCCACACATTGACAGTTTTTTGTCCCCGTACAGTAAGCTAGTTCACACTTTGTCTAATGTCTTCGCATAGCGGGAATTGATGTTGGTTACAGCTCTCACAGAAGGCTTTTGTGTGGCGATATCTGAAAGCTGTCTTGTTGGAGCTTTTATCAAGGCTATTGCAATGAGGCCATTATCCCCGCTCGTGGCGAACATAGATATTCGCAGAAATTTTTATAATAATGCTTAGTAAGTGGCATGCTGGTAAAGAGCGACAATGCTGGAGTGGTACAGAAATAATACCCGAGGTGGCAGTCATGCGGCGGTGGGGCGTTATCTGTCCTCGCAGACCGGGGACAGGGTGGGAAGGGAACCCCGCGCGGGGCAGACGGAGGGTGGTGATCAGGGCTATCGCAAGCACGAATAATCTTGGCCGTCGGCTCAGCGGAATAAAGTTTTACTTTTCATGGTAAGACTTTTATCGAGTGGCTCCAAGTAACCCAGATCCAAATTGCTGTATAATAGTTCTGCATCTCGTCCTTTTTTTGTTTCGGCTGCGCAGTATCTGTAACCTAAAAATGTCTCTTGAGAGTTATGTAAAACTGTGAGTCGGGTGAGAGGAAGCCGAAACTTCACAACTCTGCTGTAGTACTCTTTTTAAGCACAAACCTCTTGAGCCGGTAGAAAAGACAACTTACTACTTGAGGTGGGGGCAGGGAGGGCTTTAAAAATTATAATAGCATTTTCACCGGCTGCTTTGTCTGGACAGTGGGTATTTCACTGGGTTTATTCTCTTTTTCCCTCAGGAACTGGGTGTTAGAAAAAGCTCTTTTTGTAAAAGACAGTGTCCTGAAAGCATAAGCGAGTTGCTCATTTTCTTTCTTAATCGTAAGAGCTGCCTTGATGATTTTTCCCACCTCAAATTAGCAGTTTATTTATAACATGCTAATGTTCTGCATACCCGTCGGTATTACTGTTCTGTCGTGCTGAGCTGAGAATTGTTCTCTCGAAAATTGACACTGCGAAGATGACATAAATGAACATGGGAAATTGCATATGATAGAGAAAAATTCAGGTGGCTTTTGGTATGACTTTGGTTCACACTACTTTCTATAAAATCACTTCAATTTTCTTTCTGATTTCCATTGCTAGTCACATTTTTGTTGCTTGTTTTTATTTGTTACAAAAGAAAAATGCAGACCATTGCCTTTTGGCATCCTCGTTACCCTTTCATTCCTGTTGGCAAGCTTCTCTGCGACCGTCTTCTGCGTGCTGCTACCAGCTGCCTTCTTGGATTGCAGGCAGGGGAGTGAGGAGCTTCAGGGGGTATTTCCCCCTTCTCAGGGCCCTCGCAAAAACCGCTTCATTCAACCGAGAGCCTGCAAGGGCCCTGCAGGAAGGGTCTTCCAGATCTAGAGGTTAGCAGCGTCCCTCCCGGTGGTCCTCTGCTTCAGCTGCTCCACAGAGAGACAGGGGAGTGTACAAAGTCCAGACCATGCAACGCAGGGTGCTTTGTGCACGGAGAAGGAAATGGCAAAATAAAAACACATCCCATGAGTTGCTGTACTTGGAGCCATGTGCTTTGTAGGTGTTTACAGGAAAGGTGCAAGATGATTTGGAGGCCTCCAACATTGTTTGCTTGTGACCCGTTCTCTAAAGATTGTCTTCATGTTGCTGCTGGCCTTGGGGTGCTGAAGTCCTTCCCTTTTCTCGTGTTGGTAACATCATGCTTTTGTTGAATATGTGGGAAGTGAATGCAACACTAGTGAACAGGTTGCGTGCTGTTGGCTAGACATTAAGCTTAGGTACAGCCTTCTGTGGACAGAAATAAGTTAATACTTATAAAGCTTTTTTGTGGTTTTTTGGGGGGGGCGGGACAGAAACCCACTTTGCTGTGAAAGGGAATGTGTAGGGGATTCCAGAGACTGACATATTTAATTAAATTTAAAAAAAAAAAAGGAAGAGAAAAGCAAGCTCGGAGGCAGGCAAATTCCCCTTATTCAGAGAAAGCCATATGTTCAGGATACTATCCTTAGTGTGATTTATTTGCTTCAGAATTAGCAAAGAGGGTTGCTAGGAAAAGTAAGATGCATTCACTTCTTTCACCTTAAAGAATTTTATAACGGTGATTACCATCTCCCTCCTTTCTCCCTCTTTTCCAGTCCTGGAGAATAATCAATTTAGCAATATGTCAGAGCAAGCAAAAATGGAATTGTTCTCATCTGCAATGCAGACACTAAGACAGACTCTCTCTTTAAGGCCAAAATCAGGTATTTCAGGAGTTATCAAATCATTCTGTGTTCAGTAAGAAAGGATCAGAATTTCAGCCTTTTTATTCTCCCCTTCAGATTTGTCTAGTTCTGTTTTCTTGTCTACCCTTTAGTTCTTTTGATGGCCTCAGTGCCACTTTGAACACATTTCTCTACTTCCTCCAACGGGGGGAAGCAGCACCAGTTGTACCAGACAGGCATTTTATCTGTTGCTAGTACTTCATTTGAAGTGGAGAAACATGGCTTTCCCAGCCATTTGAAGAGCTCGGTTGCCTCAGCGTGTGAAGAGCAGCCCCCAAACTCTGCTCAACTGGCAGTTGAGAAGGGAGGAATCTCCTTAAGACCTTGCAGGGAGAAAGCTCTAAGCACCTGTGAGATGCTATAGTATATCTAGCTAAAAATATCAGATACTTGAGCTTGCCTATTGACTTGTTCAATGGCGATGCCTTGTCGAAATGGAAAAAGCCAACAGATCTGGAACAGTTTTAAACTTCTTGAACTTTGCATAATAGTGCAATGACACAAGAGGGTCAGCATAAAGATCCCAGCAAACGGACTTGTCCACCAGGGCAGCCCTGTCTCTTTCACTGATTGTGCAAGCGTGGCATGCTAGAAGATTAGGCATGGCATTCTAGAAGATTAGGCACAGCCTGCCTGCCAGCAGCTGTAATGCTCCTGGAGGGTTTGCTTTCCTTCTGAAAAACTGGTGTTGGATACTTTGTCTGGATTCAGCCCCAGACCCTTTGGTTAATGTTGTGCAAATTGTACAAAAACGTATTGTTCCTTCTGCTGCAAAGTAATGCTGAACACCTTCTGCAAGTATTTCGCTTCTCCCTGAACACCAGAGATGATGCTTTTTGTCCTCCTTCTCGCTCTGCCTTGTGTTTGAGTGCCCCTCCATGACTGCATGGACAGGAGCCCCAGCATGCAGCAGGTGCAGTGATCTTCCCAGCTAGAGCCTTGAATTAAAAGAGTATCTGGAATTAAGAGTGTGGGAAGGTACACAGTCCGCTCTCCTCTGAGGAAAAATGTGGGGTGTAACTTAGTAAGTGTGTTAGTTTGAACGGAGGTGGGTGTGCAGGTCAGGACTGCTGGAGCGGCACACTTACATGGGGGAGATATTTATGCATGTGTCACTAGAAGTCCACCTGTTTGTGCATCTGCACCCTATGCACGTAAGACTGGAATTTTTTGGATAGTAATAGTGATCAGGGCCATGACTAGTTGCTTTCTTGTTCTTGTGTGTAACTGTGTAGAGTGGAGAAACTTCAGCTTTCACTTAGCTTCCTATTGCTTTCAGAGGTGGAGTTGAAACTTTGATTTTCTTAGGTCTACTTTGACTACCGTCACATGGTTGTAGTACTCTGATTTGATTTTTCTATTCAGAAAAAGGGTCCAAAACCCAGCATGCTTCACTCTGTCCATTTTGCAATGAACTGATCCTTTTTTAAAGACAGGCTTAGGAGCTTCTGTTGTTGTGAGGAGCTACACTTACCAGCAGATGCTTGGAGTTACCTGTGAGTTTGTGGAGATTGTGTTGTCTTCAGACTTGCTTTCTGAGGGGACAAGTTGCTCGTCCTGCCACCAGGTCAGCAGCTGCATCTACCATCTTGGCTACGGCTGAGGTTGGACTATTGATCTCAGTGACGTGAGCTTCAAATTGCGGAAGAACTGATGAAGGCTTTGGATTGCTCAGACAAAAAGACAGGAGATACATATATATATATATATACACAGCCTTGGGGCTTGTGGGGGCTGAGCAGGAGTCCTCAGAGGCAGTGGAACGAGGTGTGCCCTGGAGATCCTGAGGAGCTGGGCTTCTGCTTCTCCAGTTTAATTAGCTGCTTGCATCTCCCCTGGCATGGTGAAATCGCATCAGTCCCTTCACTAAGTGTTTTTATCCAGACTACCAATTTCAACAAAGTGATTTAAAAAAAATTTTTTTTTTAAGCTCCGTGTTAAGATCTTTAAGGCGGCAGGCCAGCAAGGTGATTTGGGTAAGAACCTTTTACAGTCACAATATGGAATTTTTTCACCTTAATGAGTGAAGGCAGTGGTTTGAACATATGCCAGTATGCGTTTCCAGAGCTGTGATACGGCTGAACCACAGTGGAAATCTGGAACCGTAACGACACTGCTTATAGGAAGTTTGACTCCCTGCATTTAACCACAAATGTGGTCAATCTTAGGAGAGGCAATAATGGGGAGGAAGAAAGGTGGTGGTATTTGATTAGCTTTGTTCTCCTTGTTTTCTGCAGTGCATCTGATGGATGCAGCTCCGGCTGTGAGAAAAGAGTGATAATATTACTGACTGATGGTTCCAGTTTCTTCCTTGTTACACTTTGAAGATACTCTTTTGGGGTAGATATAACAAGACTTGCTTTCAGCTTATTAAATTCAATAGTCACGTGCTATTATTAAATGGTTGTGCTGCTTGGTAAACTGTTCGGTGTTTCTGAAGACAATGACCTATAGAAGAGGATTAAATATCACGTCGAGATCCTTCAGGTTGTCGCTAGCTTCACGCGGGGACTGAAACACGAGGCAGTCCAGTCCTGACAGGTATCTGCAGTGGTTGAGTGAAGGACAAAGGTCTTCCCCTTGCTCCTCACCATCACGCCCCAGCCCAACACGTTAGATCCGTTCAGTTCAGCAGCACGGGAACGGCTGTTTGTCTTGGAAGCTAAAATATCCTCCTGCTTCCTCTCGGCCTGTTCTCGGAAATGAAATGTAATCCTCTCATAGTCAGGGTAACCTGGATTGCCTGCTAGGGTAGGAAGGAAAGGACGAATTGGGGATCGGGTCCGTGCTGCTCGGAGCGCTTCCCGTGACAGAGGGGATTTCCTGGAACCATCCTGGGAGACGCTTTGGGGACGTGGTCTCAGGGTCAGCTTATGGCGATCCGAGTCGGAGCGGGGGTCATGCTGCCCTCCCTGCCCTGCTCAGGCAGTCCCACCGCCTCCCTCCCTGCCTTGGCGCCTGCCCCTCGTACCGCCCCGCGCTCGGCCGGACTGGGGACCCGCTCCAGCTGAAAGCTAACACTGGGAGAGTGATTAGTTTTCATCCCAGCGAGCTCCCCGGCCCGGCTGGCAGCGTGGCTGGGGGCAGAGGCGGCCGGCGGGGGGCTGCCCCCTCGGCCCCCCCCTCGGCTGCAAACGCGTCCTCCGGCCGCGCGTGGGATGCCTCTTTTTGGCTGCCCGTGCGCGACCTTAGCATCGCCTCGAAGCGGGTTGGAGTTGCGCGTGACGAAAAGCTAACAGATGGCTCTGTGAAAGAAATGGGCAGCTTTTGTGCTGTTACTTACTGCTTAGGTTACCGACCGCGTGCAGCTGCCGGTGCCCAAGGGCTGGAGGGATCTCTCGCGCGTTCTCCCCCATTGCCGGTTTTCGGCTTTTCAAGGTTCGGGGGCAGTTTAGGGGTTTTGTGAGCGGGCGAAGGGGTAAGTGTGGCCGAAAACGTTCTCGATTTGCAGAGGAAATCCACAGTTGCTTAAACCGAGAATCTGCGTTTTCTCAGCGCTCCATTTGCGCTGTGCCTCGTACGCTCGCCTTCCAGTCCTGGACCGAGGCTCCCAGGCTACCTGTAATTTAATTACAGCCTGACGGCAGTCACTGAAGTAGGTGAGGATAGAAGTGTAATTTGTGCCTAGAAGTTATGTATGTAGTGCGCTTGTAATACTGGAGGCCTTCTCCGAAATCATCGCTATCAGGAAATACCTCCTGAGGAAAGACTGGCTGTGCTGCTTTGACAGGTACGGTCACTCTGAGCAGGGCTTTAACGTGACTGATTTTTAAAGGATGAAAGTAAAGGCATTGCGGTCTTGCACGAGAGGTCACGGAATCCTTGCATGTAGCAACTGTGATGGCTTTTACTGCCAATAGCTGCAGCCGAGGGGCTTATGTTGCATGGGTTATGGACATGGGAAGGCTCCTAGAGCTTCTGGTCGGGTGAGTGGTAATGAACACTAGTGACATGGAAAGTTCATCAAGGAAGGTTGAGTTTCGTGACTGCAATCATAGCAAAGTCTCCTTTTTGCCCCTCAAGTGGAGAGGTGAAGCCAGCCTGCGTGGCAGCGAGAGTACCCTGCTGATTTCACACTGCTGCAGAATTCGGCCCTTGTGACCAAAATACACTGCTGAATTTTGGCTTCAGCTTAAAAGGAGGTATATCATTTTGGTTGTAAGGGAACCTCCACATACACACTTAGCTAGTGCGGTTATTAACTAACTAACTCTGGAGACAGCCTGTAACGAATAGGGCTGCAAAATGAGAGTTATCACTTTAATCTGTTGCCTAATTTTGAACATAACTGTTTCGTTATTGATTACTTCAACAAAAAACTTCAGATGTGTTTATCTCGCAATCCTTCCACACGCTGCCTGCTGCCAGAAGCCTCAGCTCTGCCCACAGCAGCTGCCAAAATTTCTATCTTTTTCCCGATACTTTCTTTAGCACCATTGTGCATTGAAACATTTGCAGGATAGTAAAATGTGAAAGCTGTGTAGCATTCCTATTTATTTTGGAATTCAGTGTTTTACACAGGGAACACTGTAACTCTGCCATATTTACTTTCTTGTATTTAATTCAATAAAATGTATTTACCTGAAGTGGACATGAAATTACCAGTTTGCTGTGGAAAGCGTAGGGCCACGCTGCAGAACTTGTTCCAAGTTAGCGCAGAGTGCGTGAGGGCTTCGTGCCAGTGCAAAGCGTGGGAGGGAAGTCGGGAGTAAGAAGACTCTCGCTGCTGTCATCAACAGGCGTCTGTTGAAAGGGTAGAAGTTATGGATGTCAAGTCAAGATGATAGGTTTGAGTCTTTTTTTTTTTTTTTAGTTTTATACTTCCAAGGCAAACCGATGACTGGCAAAGCAGGTTTCTTCCAAGGCTGCCTTTAAAGTGCTTTTGCTTTATCTTGGATAAGAACTTGCAATCTCATATAGTGAAATGTAGTCGAGTTTTCTTGGGTAATGTTGGCTTTACAGTTTGATATAGTTTGGAATTAAGGTTGGGAAAACAATTAGTGTAGAAAATGAGGATTTTCTTAATTATTTTTTTTTTTTGTATGAGAATCTACCACACTCTAGGCTTTTTAGCAATCTAGGAAGCCTACGGGCTGGTAGGGGCTTCCCATGGCTGCCCTCAGTTGTCTTACCCTTTCCTCCTACTGCTAAGAAAATAAGGCTGTCCTTCCTATCCATATACTGTTGAGAAGGACCATCATACGCAGGCTATTTTTGATCCTATTCCTTTCCATAATTATATGTAGCTTTTATAAATCTGTCTGGATGGAAAGATCCCGTGTACTTTGGAAGGGCTCATTTGATCTAAATTTAAGGATGTCTCATGTCCAGTTGTGAAACATGCTATTTTAGTTTGCCCTACCTACAGCTTTTACTAAAACAAGAGGAAAAGGATGAAAAGAAGAGACTGAGAAATGTGTGTGAGAGGAGGGAAAGATGACTCATAAGTGGGACTGCACTTGAAAATGAAAAGGATCAAGGTGTACTGATCGTAAGAAAGTAAGTTATGGTTTTTGTGAAGAAGGCACAATTAAATCATATGGTCATTTATCTTCTGAACAGATTAAGGTACATTTGTGGAAGAATCCATGAGTCTGAATTGAGTAGATAATTTTGAAGAGAGAAGAAATCCATTTAAAGAACAGAATTTTTAGTGCAGTGTTTAATAGGTGATATGTTAGTGCTAGATTCCACTGGAAGACTTCTCCAGGCTTCTGGAAAATCCCATTTAGCTGTCCATTGCCTATGGGATAGTTCTAATAACTGCACAGTTATACAGCAAGGTAGGTAGCAGAAAGGGAAAGAGGGGGAAGGCAGCAGTGCAAGAAGCCAAATGGGCTTTCTCTGAACTTTGGGCTGCAATGAATAGAAATTAAAGCTCATGAATAGACACCTGTGTTTCTGCTTTCATCCTAGGTGTTGTCTCTTTTACATCTCTGCTAATGTTCTGCTCTTCCAGTCTTGTTCTGACATCCATAAAACTTCTCTAATACTTGGGATGTCCAGCAGTCTTGAAATAACACTTTCTGTAGGGTTTAAGTAGTGTGCAGTTACAACGATGGAGTTCTGTATACAGCACTGCAAAAAGTGCTTGTGGTGGTTCCCAAAATGTTTACCAGCAGTATCCAACAGCCAGCTCTTCCCACCTTCACCCTTCTTTTTTTCCTGTCTTTCATCCCCACCAACCAAAAGCTAAAAGATAACAAAGATGTCACTGTCTGACATGTGAATGAGGCTGATAGAAAGGATGTTTAATTTTGTAAAGCGTTTTGATTTTAAGAAAAAAGTAACTGTCGGTATGGCATTGGATTAAAAATTGGCTAAGTGACAGGAAAAGGGTCCTTTTGATTGATTCCAGTGAGTATTTGCACTAATCCCAATACTGTGGAGTGCTTTCATCATTGTTGCAGAAGTAAACAAGAAAACTGTTACTGATAGTAATTGCTAGCAGAATAGTAAATGATAATAGAGCTCTCTCAACTTGCTCTGGAGGCACATTCAAACACACTGTGTCTTTAATACAGCCAAAGGCAAAGTTGTATGCCAGAGAACAGGGAATGCAAGCTCTGCCTTATGAAAGAAGGCCTGTATCCTGGAAAGCAGCACTTCTGAGAAGTCTGTAGTGGACAAGCAACTGCACGCCAGCTTCCAGCGCGCTGCTGAGGAGCAATGGCACTGAGGCTTGCATCCTGGCATGTATTAAAAAAGGAACAGGAGAGGGGATGCTTCTGCCTCAGTGAACAGTTTTGGTGCAGCTGATACTTAAAATAACATACACAATTCAGTGCTAGTACTTGTAAAGAGAAAAAGTTGAAAATAGAAGATGATGTTAAATAGGGCAGCAAAAATTGAGGTCTGAAGGAAATGCCCTACAGTGCAACTTACTTAAGCAAAATATTGCTTAAGTGAAATTAATATTAAGGGATGGCTTGACTGATATACAAGATACAGAATTGGGAGGGGTGGTTGATATAGCTGATGGTTGTGCTGCCATCCAGAGGGACCTTGACGGGCTGGAGAAATGGGTTGACAGGAACCTCATGAAGCTCAGCAAAGGGAAGGGCAAAGTCCTGCCTCTGGGGAGGAATAACTCCAGGCACGAGGATGGGCTGAGGCAAACCTGCTGGAAAGCAGCTCTGCAGAAAAAAACCCTGGGGGTCCTGGTGGACCAGCAATGTGTCCTTATGGCAAAGGCCACCGATGACCTCCTGGGCTGCATTAAGCATTGGATTACCAGCAGGTTGAGGGAGGCGATCCTTCCCCCTGCTCAGCCCTGGTGAGATGCATCTGATGTGCTGGGTCCAGTTCTGGGCTCCCCAGTACAGGAGAGACGTGGACATACTGGAGCAGGTTCAGCGAAGGGCCACGAAGGTGGTTAAGGTCTCAAAGCATCTGATACACAAGGGGAGGCTGAGAGATCTGGGACTCTTGAGCCTGGAGGAGAGGAGGTGTCTGAACACCTGATGGGAGGGAATGAAGAAGATGGAGCCAGGGTCTTCTCAGTGGTGGCCAGTGACAGGACAAAAGGCTTTAGGCACAAACTGAAATGCAAGCAATTCCATTTAAACATAAGATTTTGCAGCGAGGATGATCAAATGCTGGAATAGGTCTCTTAGGCTGCAAAGTCTTCTTCATTGGAGGTATTAAAAACCCAACTGGACACAGCCCTCAGCATTCTGGTCTAGTTGCCCCTGCTTTGAGCAGTGGCGAGTGGACTAGATGATCGATCTCCAGAGGTACTTTCCCACCTCAGCCAGTCTCTGAGATTATTCCGGTGTTAAAGGACTTCTTAAATTGTTGAACTTGATCACATCGAGAACTTAATACTGAAAGCTGAAACAATGCAAACTCAAAGTGGAAATTAGACTTTTTTTTTAAGTCAGGGGAAAATAATCATGAGTTGATACCTTCAGGTTTTGAGAATACATGTTTTGCTCTCTAATTTCTCTGCAGTTATGCTCTGTAATTTCAGCTCTGAACAGCCTTGAGGTCAGCGAGTCCATCTGCCTGCTTTTTGGTGGGGGCAACTGTGTTTATGGTCCTTCTGACAGGTGCTTGCTCACTTAACTTTCTCCTAACAGAGATTCTAAAATTGCATGGCAATCTCTTCCTGTCCTTGGCTACAAGATAACTTAATGTTACTAAGGGCATAGCAACTAGGGGAAATCCAGTGGTCTGTGATACCTAGCAGGTCATATTAGAAAGTTAGATTCTTTTCTTTGATCAAAGGGTAGGTTAGAAAATGTGAATTCATTTCATTTTAAAATTTAAGACTTAAAGGTAGTATTTGTTTTCCTGGAGAAGTCATCTCAAGGTATTTAGTTTAGGGAATACATAGTAAAGAAGGCAAAGTAGAACGGAGAGATTGTCTGGTGTGGGTCGATCTGGTTATAGAATCAAGTCCTTGCTTGACTATGACCTGAGATGCTCTGCTTCACCAGAGCTAAAAGGGATAATTTTTTGAAATATGCTTCATAATCTGAGAAAGAACAGCAACTTTAACTTCGTTTCCCCTAGAAGTTTATTCCCTGTGATGACACATCTGTTTTGGATGCTGTCTTGTAAATATTAGGCTATCACATCAGCTTTTTAGATTGTCATGCCACGGACAGGGCAGAATTTACCCAGATGTGAAAAAGAAAATTATTTGGTCTACCAACACTCATTCACGTTTCTTACGAACTGTTGTTTGTCTTCTTGTCTTGTTTTTATTCCCTCTCTGTCACTGGGAATAAGTAAAACTTGCCATTTGGATCAAATAATTTATCTTCATTTTGCCAGCACTCTTAGGTTGTTCTGCTCCTTGGTGTGGCTGATGGAGTGATAAAATACTGCCAAGGTAGGATGTGCATCACGGCGAAAGCTCTGTGGATTAGTTGTTCTTTGTGACATTACACAGAATTTAAAACATTAAGAACTTGGCTATCTTTGTGCTGTTTCAGCCATGTAGGCTGTCTGCTACCAAACTGACTGGTGAAATAAGAGTATATGCAACAGCTGCCTACCTTGACGTGGGGAGGGAGGAAATCACTGGTCCTTAGAGTTTAGCAACCCAGGCTAGGTGAAAATCAAGTTCAGTTTGTAGTCAAAAAATGTGAAGAAACCTGCTGACAGCAGTACTGGCTCCTGATCTAGGATGAAGGGGGCTGTTAGCCACAGCTGGGATCTCTGGGTCCCTGCTATCTGTGATTCTCTCCCTCGCTCTCTTCTTATATGCTTTTATCTATTTTTGTGACTTTCTCCTGATTTGGAGCCTGCTTTCTGACTGCTTCTAGGAGTAGTTGCTTTTGGATATGTAAACTGTGTTTCCTGCTTCTTGGGCACTTGTTATTTATTTTTGTTACTCTGAGGTTTGGTATGTGGAGGAGGTTATTGTGTTAACTTCTTCAAGGTTACTTAGGGATTTTTTTTTAATGTGATACTAGTAATTGCATTTTCAAAACTGTACCTAATTAACTGTTTGCAAATAATAAATTGATATCTGGATGCAAAGTCAGCATTATAGATATTGTAGGTACAGAAATAACTTCTTAGGGTTAATCTGTTTGGACAACGTTGGGACTTCCTTAAAGTGAACTAAAACCCCCACAGTTTATGTAACATACAGAACTAGCCTGTATTACAGTAAATTCTCGTCATCTGGCTCTAAGTGCAAATCATTGCATCTCATCTGGGCCTGGTTGACTCCTGAAAGTTTTTTGTCAACTTTCACAATGTCCTTTGGAATCTGTATAATATTTTTATCACCCTAAGTGCATTCAAAGTACATTTATTACTTTTGGGGAATCCACCTGTATGTTTTTATACTTGTATGGAACTAGGTTAAGGAAGTACTTAAAAATAAAAGGTTTTACTACTCAGATCTGATTTCTCATAACTAATTACATTAATTGAACAAGTAGTTAGATGTAAGAACCATCATGCCTCAGGCAGTGAATTAAAAATATGGAGTCAAGATTGGTGTTGACTTTTTTTAAGAAAGGATTCTCCCCCTTTGGGGCCATGAATACCCAACACTAATGCTCATGTGCACCTGAGTGTTTAAAACTTACTGCCTTCTAGTTTGTAGCTCTCTGCTATAGTTTCTGAAGTGTTTGCATATGGATCCTCTTTGTCATTATTTTTTTGAAGAATGTACAAGCTAGTTGGTTCCCCGTGAATCACCTGTCGGTAAGTAAAGCGATGCAGTCCCTTGGCACTGCACTGGTATAACTCAGGATGGGTATTTTGTGTGGAGCGCAGGAAGGTTTGGGGTGCCAGGGTGGGAAATCTCAAACCACAGACCTGTATAGACAGGAAAGCTTGCACTCCAGAACCTTCATTGGTATAATTCCACAGATGCCGTCCTTTGTCTTGTATCCAAGGAAAACAAAGCTCTAGATGCTGTGGCTTAGGCTGGCAATTTAGCGAGCAAACTTTGTGATGCAAGCCCAATCTTGCATCATTACAGCGCACCTACACTGAGATAGTACTGGCGTGACTTTGCTGGTGCTCCTCCTTCTTCTCCCTTTTCCCTTCCTATGTATAAAATCTTATTAATTACGTCTTCCTAGAGAGTTTTATGACTATAAGCTGCACGTTCTGTAAGTAAGGAGTAACTCTCCTCCCAATTCCTATGTCAATATATATGCCCAGTATACTACTACTTTAGTTTTTAACCTGTTTATCTGATGCTTCATGGCATTTACTGGAATTTCCTCCAAGGAAGTTCATCCTGTCCTATTCTCCAGCTCTCTCAGTGTCCTTCCTCCCCCCTCCGAGGGCTTGTTTGTTTAGTAGACAATTTGGCAGACAACTGACAGTATTTGAAAGTTTTTCTTTTTTAAGTAGCTGTGCTAATTTCTACACGTGGTGTGCAAGCCACTCGGTGGAACTAATCCAATCACAAT
This sequence comes from Haliaeetus leucocephalus, assembly GCF_000737465.1. Lineage (NCBI taxonomy): Eukaryota > Metazoa > Chordata > Aves > Accipitriformes > Accipitridae > Haliaeetus > Haliaeetus leucocephalus. Next base: position 1,182,320 of record NW_010972809.1, on the reverse strand, counting down.
CTTATTTTGAAGTTAATGACTTTTAAAAGAGTACTTGTAAAAATAGTCCTTAAATACAAAAGACAAAATAATCTCTAGGATATGTTTTGAGACTGACTGCTTTGCGATGGTTTTTCTTTGGGACCAACCTTAAAATGATACAGAAGATGTATTTCCCTTGGTCCAGTTCAGTTTTAGCCTCACTAGTCAGGACACTGGAACTTTCCCGAAGGGCTGAAACACTGCAATCAGCTCTGCAGCCACGTGAAGAAGTGGTGCCCTATCACACACTGTGTGAATTTAAACTATCACTTTCTTATTTGGCTTACTTTGATCTCGATGGGTAACATTAAAAGTGGACCTGTGTCAGTGTAATTGTTACATACAGCCGCAATACAAAGAAATTACACCAAGAAGTCTCTTATGTGGCCAGTCTGTCATCACGTCCTACCCTCCCCCCCGCCTGCTCGCCATCAGTTTGAAAGTTCAGCATCAGGCCTGTTTTATGACAATCTTGTTTTCTTCAAAGGATGTCTGTGGTGAGAAATTACTGACGTGAACAGCAACTGAAAACCCCTGGGCTTTGCTCTGGAGGCAGCAGCCTTGCTGAAGTGGTATTTTTGGGAATGGGGGTAGGCAACTTGCCGGTAGCTTTGGCATCAGTTTGTAGGACAAGGCTGGCATTAAAGGCTGCTGGTGGTCCACCGTGGCCCTGGCTGTGCTTCCCAGGGAATGGCAGGGAAACTGTCCTATTGTACCCAGCCACCCCAAAAACCTGCAGTCAGGATTCCCCTCCCCAGACACTGGTTGGTCTCTCTACGCTTCTGTGTGCAAGTCTTGGCTGTTCGTCGGTACGTTTTCTGGAATTTTTGTCTCCAGAGCTTCCACCTTAACCAGGCGGGTGCAGCTCAGCCTCCAGCAGCTGTTGGGATGAGGGAGTAGCTGTTGCATGGAGCTGTTTTCGGGACTGCTTGGAGACACGTGTGCTCCTCACCTTGGGCAGTTAAGCAGTTGAGATGAAAACTGGGTGCAGTTTCCTGAAAATAACTTTTCATATTTCAACATGAGGTGGTAACTGGAGCCTTCAAGCTTAGTACAGTTCAAAGCCATTGCTTCCAGTAAGAAGTAATTGTTTCATATTTGGTGGAAAAAATTGCAATAGAAAGATCTCAGATGATTCATTTCCTATGCAGCATAGGTGTAATTCTGTTGGTTTGAGGCCTGAAACGTGGCTTATGCTTTGGTTTATTTCTTGCACAACCGTTGTAATGTCCTTCCCCTTCTAATGCAAAGAAAATACGAAGTACTGCACCAGTGCAGGAGAACAAGATAAGCTGCACATTTTAGCAGTTGCTACTATACTGCGAGCAAGCCTGATGGGGCGTAGGCTGATCCCATGGCATCAGAGTAGGCTGATGAGCAGAAAATGGAATAACATCAAACAGGTTGTCCGCTTACCTCAATGTTCAAGTTACATTAGTGGTGGTGACTGAGATACTTTGACCTTCTGGCAGGTCAGCTCCCCATGAGATATCAGGATGAAAATCAACGGGAATTAGTACCTTGAGATTATAATCCTCCTCCAGTAAAAACAACCTGCCATAGGAAGAAACCACCATTTTTCATTGCTACATTTTGCTGCTTTTTTGGTTTGGTTCAGGTCATTGTGTTTCATCTGAAAGCAGTTGAAAATGTGCTTCTGTTCAGACAGGACCGAGATGAGAGAATTGTGAACTGCCACCTTGGGGTGAGGTGCAGGGCATCCACGCACAGCACTGCTAACGCGGGAGCGAGCTATCCACGCTCTGACTGTTGAGCATACCTGAAAGCTAATGTATTCCTTTCAGTGGATGTTAAAAATGGCATTGTGTGATGTTCTGCGGTAATGACTGGGAGGCACTCATGACACTTGCGTTGCTCCTTTCTGCATATTCAACCTGAGAAGGGAAAGCAATCGCTAGGTTCCTCTGGCTCGGGTCCTACTTTCAAATGAGGATCTGCCACTGAAACTTGGCTACCCACGTTTTAGCTTTTTTGAGCTAAATATAAGTCTTACCGTTTGATGTTTAAGCGCGTACAGTTCGTGGCTTCCTTGATACTCCTGATACTTCTGAGGGAATCGTGAAAATGCAAAATGGATGGAAATAGGATGGTTTAATTAGGCCTTGAAAGGAACTTCACCAGAGTAACACTATGAGCCTTCAGCTCTCAGGGTCAAATGCCTAATGAGGGGGGGCTGCGGATGATCAGGACATAGTTTGATTTGGTAATTGTGAGGTGCCTCTTGTTGAATTATAAACCCAACTAAGACATACAAAGGGGATTTTCTTTTCATATTCGTCTACATTAAAAACAAACAATTTGACTGTAGCTGAATGAATAATTTCAATATAGGAACTAGAGAAGAATTTCCCTCAGTCAAAACTATAATAAGCTGATACCTGATAAGCTGAAAAATAAGATGATAGTTTAGGAAACACAAATTGGTATAGTGGAAAGGATTTTTTTGTCGTCTTTTTAATACACTTGCCATTTTCTGAGAAGAAAATTTGGGGCTTCTGTGTTGGAGTAGGTTGATCAGGATGATTTCTGTAAGCTGTGCTTTCATTTGCTTTAAAATGCTTCTTTAAATGTTACTTTAAATACCAGCTGCTTGTCACTCAACTAATAATCCTAATTAGTGATGTTTCAGACTCCTCTTCTTCCTTGTGTTGGTTTTACAGTGTATTCAGTTTTCAAGGCACTATTCTTATGTATCCTTTCATATGCTTTTACCGGAGTCTAATGAACAGGCTATGTATAAAACTTAATTTTGAGGTCATGTTTTCATTAAAGTGCCATTCCTGGTCTTGTTCCTCTGTATAGGGTAGTATGGCAATGCATACTTGTGACAGAGAAGGAATATTTTTGGGAAGAGTTGAGAGGACTTTTAGAGCTCCCCTTTTAAGGACATACTCAGTTTATTGTCTTTTACGTGCAAGCAGTTTAATTCCCAGCTATTTCTTTATCTCCCTATTCTGTTCTTAAAACCCATTTTAATGGTTTCATACTGTCAGAATTAACTACTGAAACCAAGGATAGTATGGTACTAATTATTGGTATCTGTGTGTAGACCACTGGGGTAAATATTTCTTCATGGAAAATGGAAATCCCTCACCCTTCCAGGAGTTTGAACTGCAAATTTATCTCCTCATTGCTCAACAGAAATTGGTATGAAACACAAGTTGTCACTAGGAGTCCGAAGGCAGGATCTCTGATAGTCCTCTTGCATCTTTTTGATGACCTCAGGTGTTTCTTCGCTTGTGAGCTGACCCGCAGAGCTCAGCCCCTTCCTTCCTTGCTGAGAGCTCCTCTGCTTTCGTCTTTGCGCCTCTCCCCATTTTTGGGTCTCTCTTGGTGTTAGCCGTAGTGTTTGCCATGCCCTCAGCTGGGTGCAGCCCTCTGGCAGGTACTCAGGGCTCTCCACATACCAGAGTTTGCTCATTTGAGCATGTTCAAAATGCATAGCCTGTATCACCTTGTTCAGTGGAGACATTTCCTTAGCCTAGGAATATTTCTGTGCATTCACCCCAAGGTGTCTTTTTTTTTTTTCTTCGCTTCTTTTCTTGTATTCCCTCCTCATCAAGCTCCAGCTTAATTTACCCTTTCAAGTAAGATGTTTGCTTTCTTCTCCGCAGCTCCTGACCTCTGGAACCGCTTTCTAGAGTTCACGCCTCAGAACCTTGGCTTTTAAATTGTATTTTTAAGTGACTGCTTAATTCTGAAAATGTTGAAGAAAGCCTGTGGAAAGTGCGTGGGGATGGGCAAAGTATCTGTGCTACGGCTTCCTCACTGCGGTCAAAATTTATCTGTGCTGTCTGGCTAGGCTTGCATCCCCTCCCCAGTAATATCAGCATTGTGGTGACATACAGAAGAGCTGCCATTTTATCTGCCCCTAGCAATTGTAATATCTTCTAGAGACTACACCAGGCTTAGTCATCTGCTTTTGCTTAACTTGCCCAACTTAGTCCTTGCTCCGAGACACCGACAGAGACACAGCTGAGCACTAAGACACATTTCTCTGGCTTGCTGCTTAGTTCACCATCAGCTATCACTTAATACACACAATTTATTCCTTGCTATGCTTGGTCATTTCCAATCTTCCTATTTTTCCTGCCCAGTCAACCCTAAACTGGAGTTTCTTTCCAGCTCCTCATCCTGTTTTTTTTGGAATAAGTTATTTTTATCTTCTGTCCCCATCTCAGCAGGCTTTGTCCCAGGTAACTTTTGCTCCCATTCCAAGTTCAACTTTTGTCCCTTTGTATTTAAATCAGACTGCTACTGCTCTGATATACCCTGAATGCCAGCTAGGGGAGCAGGGGACTTGGATGTGTCTTGTCCTGGACGGGACCTTCCAGGAGATGGCATGTGCATAGCCTGGGCAGGCCCAAGAGCTGAGACGCTTGCAGTTTGAAATGGAATTTGGCTCGTAAGGTTTATAATGAAAATGTACTGACTGTGCTTTTCCAAGTGTATTTAAATTTGGGATTTTGAGGGGATAGAATATGCCCAACTCAAATCATCCTTCTGTCAAATTTTATGTGCCTGCTAAAGCCCAATGGGTGCAGGAATGTTTCAGACAAAGGGTTTTCAGAAGGCAGCACAGGTAATGTAATTTTTCTTAGGTCTGTTTCTTGCAAAGACTGCAACTGTCTTGTGTCTAGTAATAAAGCTGAGAGAGACATCTAGCAGGAAAAATTTCAATGCGCATAGTTTGGCAAAGTTACTCTCCATGGTTTTATCATTGGAAAGAATTAGAGGCCGTTTTTACTGCTTCTTCCCTCAAACTTAGAACTATAAGCTTCGTAGAAAACGAGGCTTTGGTTTGATATGGTGCAGTCTTCAAAAACCGGTGCTGGCTGTCCCCCACCACGGCACTTCCCTCTCTGCTATCTTGACAAAACCCTGTGCTGGCTGTTAGCTAACGCTTAGCACTTTGCTATCTGTTGTGCTCTTACAAGGCAAGACTCTGACTTTTCTTTTTTCTTTTTAATTGGTGACAGTTTCTTTCCCCAAGAACTGAAGTCGATGGCCGTGTGACACCAAAGCAAAGCCACTCGAATGCCAAGCTGATGCCCCAAGGCGCAGGGGGGTGTCCCACTGCTCCCGCTCAGTGCAGACAAGTCACCCACAAGGGACAACCTGGCAGAAAACTCACTTCTCTTTTGGAGGAGGACTAGGTTTCTGCTGGTTGTGATCCCTTGAGCCAGCTCCCTGCGGGGTCTGACGAGGACCCATCGGTCAGGCACTGCCCGCGCCGGGGGAGCAGGGAGAGCGCAGGGGTGGAGAGGGGACGCGGGAGAAGAGGCGCTGGCAGCAGCGACCTGTTAGACCCAGGTAGCCGTGAAGTCCAAACAGCCCATTAAGGGGAATGGGCTATAACTTCCCGTTTGCACCTTTTCCACCCCTGTTTTTCAATTTGTCAAAACCACACTTGCTCTTTTTCTAGTGTTCTGTAAGCATACCTGCCTCCAACCTCTTCTTAAAAGTTAATCCCTGAGACTGAGTATTGTAAAGTGAATTGCATCAGGTCCTGCCTACTTGAAAATACTTAGCTTATCCTAGGAGTTTTAGAACTATTTTCCTACAGAGACAAGTGTTCTTATGAAGACATTCTTGTGGTTTTGCCTCTGATGTTAATTGTGGTAGCTATCTGGGTTTCTTTTTTGCAAGAAGGGATTGAAGCTAAAAGAGCATAACTACATAGGAATCAAGGTGCCACCTTGTTTTTAGTGGTCTGCACTGAACAGTGGATCTATATCAGGAATTGCTCATAGTATTGGAAGAGAAAATTGAGTCAAAACGATTGCCACATTTTTGTCTCCACCAAGGGGTTAGGTAGGTGTCTGGTTCAGCTTAATAGGATGCTTTCCTGTTACTTTTATGTCTCTTGCTGGATGTATCAATTTGTGGCTTTACCTGTCTCATTGCCCCATGTGTTTTGTGATCCTTTCACAATCCCCTGGAGGAATCTGATTTCCATTTATTGCACTCAAGTTTCATGTTGCTGAGAAGTTCTTAGTCCCTCTGCTTCTTATCTTTCCCTATCATTGGGATGCTTTGTGCTTGTGTCCTTTGCCTTGCTACTTCTTAGCAGTCCCACATACTGTGTCAGAAGATTTTGCACGCTATGATTGATCAAACAATGCAAATAAAGATAATATAAATTTGTACAAATAGTGCAAATAATGAATATAGTGCTGTAGCAGAAATAGCTTATGCAAATCAAGAGGTTTTTTTAAAAGGGTCACAGATTCTGTTGATTGCTGAACACAGATCTTGAGATTTTTGAAAGGAATTCTGATATCAGAAAGCACTATGAATAATTTTGGAGATGGGAGAGAGAAACTGTGAGTCACTCAGGATCTCTAGTGCAAAGAAAAAAGCACTAGAAAGTCTTTGGTCTGTAAGTCAGTGAAGAAGAAATTGAAGGAATATGCCACTTCAGTCCTGCATGTTATCAGTTATGAAGTTTGTAAAACAGGAAGGGGAAGAGAGCACTTGCTGAGTGATGTATAACATCTGGCCAGAAATGAAACATTCCCCAGGGTTTGCTAAAATTGCCTCTCAGTAACTTCACCAAGCTTTTTCAAAGTCTTCTAAAATATTTTGATTTATATCTTGGGTTTTCTGTAGGCTTTGTGCCCTACAAAACAACTTACCTTGTAGTGCTATCTCTGTCCTTGGTATTTTTCCAGAAGCCAGTCAATAGTCCTGTGCCATCCCTAGGTACAGTATCCTGGTGACACCAACAAGACTGGGTCGTTTGTAATGGCCCCCAGCACACACGGATGGGCTTGTGCTGCTGCACACAGCCAAAGGACGCTGTTTATGTTCTCTCACTACAAAACCTGATTATTTGAAGTTCACAGGAGAAAGTTGTAAGTGTTTAACCACAAAAGCAGGGGCAAAATACAGTTGTTTGTGTCTTGCAAACAAGTTGAGACATAAAGTTTTGATGTGTAGTCCAAACCTAAGTTTCTCTTCTGATGGAGAGAACCGCTGCAAATCTCTGGATTTTAAGGCTTTAGCATTTCCCCTCCTTCTCACACCTGGTTTTGAGATTCTCTTTTATCTTTAATTGTATCCCTTTGGCCTAGTCTTCCCACGCCCTGAATTGTTCCCTTTTCACCCCTCCTTCCTTTTCTCTTATAGTTCTCAGGGTGGAAAAACACTTACTTAAAAAAAAGTGTGAGATGTATTTCTCCCTGTGGAATAGCTGTAATCTTAATTTAATCCAATTACGTTGGCTAAACATATTAGCTGGATGCTTTTGTTAACAGTTGACCTTTTTAAAATCTGTGTCCTTGGATTACAGAGCCCATGTCTCGGAGAAAGGAGCAGAGGTGTTTCACAACACTAGAAGCTGCCACCAATGGGCTGCTGGGAGCTGGGTGCCTGTGTTGGTTACAAGGATGCAGTTAATTCAGTTTTTCTCTGTCACCAATGAATTAACACCTTGCCCCTTCCCACAAAGTATAGAGAAGAGTGGCTTGAGCACTTTGCACACGCTGTTACACCGTGGGCTTATATGAGTTTCATGTGCTTTAACTTGCCTTTTAATAAGTCTGAGGTTTGCAAACGGAATCCAGTACAAAGATGTTAGTTGGCTATCCATAAATAAATGCATATAAATTAATTTATTTAGAGGCTTCTGTTGGTTACAGGCCCAAAGTAAATGCATAAGCTAAATCCACAATGCAGAAATATCTGTCTACAACTTCATAGCAGAATGTATTATTTTATCTTGGTTCACTGAGGAGCAGAATATGATCCAAGCCTTTGGGGCAAGTCTAAAGAGCAAGCAACTATAGTACTCTGAATTACTCTACCTAATTGAATAAACAACGTTCTTCGGAAACAGTTATTTGGCTTAACTTCATTAGATGTAAAACTTTTTTCTTCTTTTTCCTGTGTCTTCCCAGGTAATGTTCTTTCTATTGTTAGGATAACAAGTATCCCCAGATTTAATTTCAGTAACCAGAGTAGCATGGCAGGGTATAGAATTGTTCCCAAAGATAGTAGATTGTGTTTCTGTCTAGGAACAAAATTCATATTGCTGGTGGTTTTCCTTGCAGTTTGTCTGTGTGTTGCATAGTTTAACAGTTTCATTCATTGTGTTTATTATTCAAGATGTACACAGCTTTCCTTTGAGTTAAATGCAACATTTAGCTCTTTCAGGGATCATCTGTCTAATACTACTTATGCTCCACCTTGCTTTCATGTAGGCAGCTTTAATGCAAACGTGCTAGTTAATATGAAATAAATGTAGTGGTTGTGCTTTCAGTGAGGACAATTGTTGAGAAGCAGAGGAGAGCAGTTGTCCAATGCTGCTTTTGATGCTGTGTCTTGTATTTCATTGATGGAAAGTTTATAGTAGTTGGAAGCTACTGGTCCTCTCAAAGCCATCCTTTCAAATGGTGAAGGAAAAACATAACTTGCACTAGTACTACCTGTGCAGAAACTTACGTGGATAGAAGGAGTTTTTCAAGAGAAATGTAGTTTTGTAGGTGCATACGTATGTGTGCTTGAGAGATTCTCTTTGTTGTTCTTAACTGACATGTTCTCAACTCAAGTGAGGGCGGAAATCTTTCATATGTATTTAAGAAGGTCCAGACTCGACTGAAGTGGATCATACAACTGTCACTCAGCTTTTCAAATTAAAAAAATTGCTGAATTTTCAAATAAAAACCCCATCAACCTAGCCTTTGAGAGTGACATATTTAAGTCCACCTTAGGATTCCAGTAAATATTCAGATTCCCTTGTGAATATGGGGTATGAACCTGTACTGATACCTTGCTGTGAAAAGTTCACTGCTGTCTGCCTTTCCTATAGCCCCAATATTGTGTTTGATAAAGCGAAATACACTTCTTAACAATCCATCAATTAAGAAAAAATCATTTTTTTAACAGGCGAAACGAAGGCTGGAGCTAGGAGAAAGCGGCCACCAGTATCTTGCTGAAGGACTAAAGACTCCAAAGGGGAAAGGAAGAGCTGCGACAAGAAGTCCAGATAGTCCAAAAAGTAAGGGAACTTGTAACACACCGTATGGCACAGTGTTTTTTATTTTACTAGCTTGGGATCGGAGCGAACCAGTACAACAGGCTGCGTTACCTAGCTAAAAGAATGTGTTTATTACTATCCTCACCTGGATGTTCGTGCAACATACTCAATCCCGCAGCCAGGCAGTGGACAAGTTTGCGGCGTGCATCAGTCGGTGCAGAGCTGCTGAGCGGCTGCAGAGGCTCTTGGCTGTTAGGTCTGTCCCTGTGCCTGCAGCCTCTCCGTCCAGGACCTCCTCTTCAGCCAAGGACATGAAGTTAGGGACGCTTAGGAGAGGTAGATGCTGAGGAATGAAGGTACTATGATGGGATCAAATGCACAGTTATTAGGCAAGGCTAATCAGGCCAGACTCCTCCTTCCCCGCTAAAGTTACAGCAGCTGATTGGCAAGGGTTCTTCCCCCAGGCAGGGATTTGCAAAGAGTGGTAGCTGTGCCTCAGCAGCATCGCACGCTAAATGCTTTTTGTGGGCTCTGAGCTGTCTTCTCTCACTGCAAAGTGACTAGATTATTACTGCCACTGCTTAGTTGCTGCAAATATTAATCTTTGCCCATCTATATTGTCTCGGGCAGTAGGTTTCTTGCAACAGGAGCTGTGGGGTAGAGCCTTGCCATCTTGTTTGGGGGATTTCAGCGGGAGAATTAAGCTTGCATAGGGAGGCGAACAGGGAAAGGGGAGGACTGGGGCAGCAGTGGTAGTGACGGGAGAGCAAGAGATGTGAGGGGGTACTTTCTTCTCCCTCCTCACTGGTCTAAGTGCTTGCTTCTGTTGAGGCAAATAGGAAAAGTGACATTAACTAAAGATACAAACTTAAAGTGGACAAGTTAAACAACCACAGTTGTTTTAATTAAACTAAACTTCATTAAGCTAAATGTAATCCGTTTTAAATTGAAGTGTGTTTTCACAGAAGTTCAGTACCGTTCAGAGCATAGGATGCTGCTGCAGTGTTGGTAAGGCTGTACAGAGGACTTCTTGGTGCGTGACCAGGAGCACAAGCCATTTTAGGTGGGGGTCAAGGCCTCTTGTCCTTATCACTCTGACTCTCATTCTTTTCCAAACCCCAAAAGAAAAACAAACAAACAGAGCCCACCCTGCTCTAAATTCACAAGGCTGCCTAAGTGATACGAATACTCCTCCATTTCCAAGTGCAGACAAGCCCTCAATCTACCAGAGAATGAGGTACAGCTAGCTGGTTCTCTTTGCAAACAGGCAATGACTTGGTTTTCATTGAAAAGCCGTCATATTCTTCAAAATATTTCGGGGTAGTCTAAAGGTTTACTTTCAGGTAGGATTTAAATTTTGACTAACTTCTGCAATTAAATGTGGGACCTGAACCTTGAAAACATGAAAATGACCACCAGATCAGCCTAAGATCCATCCTGCATAATACTTCAAGCAAATGAAAGGTTTGAGATGTACCAGCCCAGCAGACTTCTAATAATGGCTGGCTCATTTCCCTTGACACAAAGGCCTCAAACATTTAGAATTAGAAATTATTCTGATCTAAGTATTTAAACTCTTAAAAGCGCATCTGTTAAGTATATGATGTTGCAGTTGTGCATGAAAACAGCGAGTTGTCTGGTAAGATCCAAGCTGTTTGCTGACTTCTAATTTAGAAGTGAATACTCTTGCCCAGTTTGAGCATTGTTTGGTTATGGAGAAATGATGATTATAAATTGTATCTTACGTCAGTCTCCTTCAATTCACGTTGAGTTTTCTGTAAGCTGTGGAGTCTGGTGCTGATGGAATCCGTCATTGTGTTCACCCACTGAAGTACACCTAAGTCCTGCTTAATTGCATGTGAAACACTTATCTTACAAGAGGGAAAAATCAAACCCTGATGAAAGCTGGCTATCAGCCTGATGAAAGAGAGTCATAGGGGAATTTTTGGTATTGCTGCCAGGATAAATAGATACTAAAAATACTATTAAGAATTCACATAGTGAAAGCCTAAGTAGAATATTGCTATATGTATCTGTCAGACTAATGGAAATATTTGCATTTGAAAAAATGTATATATTTGCTCATGTACCTGTGACTTTTGGAAAAGTACATCTTGAAATACAAATAAATACCTAGTGGTAAGTTGTGTCTTAATGCAGAGGTTTGAGAGATTTCTTTAGTAAAAATGAAAGAAATATCTGTAATACATATCCTTTCATTTCTGGATGCTGCTTTTGGAACCAAAGAGAGAAAACCTGATTTATCTGTTTGTTTTTTTTTTTTCTTTTCTTTCCAAGCTCCAAAATCTCCTTCAGAAAAGACTCGGTATGATACATCACTTGGCCTTCTTACAAAGAAGTTCATTCAGTTACTGAGCCAATCTCCTGATGGGGTCTTAGATTTGAACAGAGCGGCAGAGGTCCTCAAGGTGCAAAAAAGGAGGATTTACGATATCACCAATGTACTGGAAGGCATCCATCTCATTAAGAAAAAATCCAAAAACAACATTCAGTGGATGTGAGTATTCATTATCCTTTTCCATTCCTGCTGGCTGATTTCACTGTCACAGAGCAGCAGTGTTTTTCTTTTCCCACCTTCCATTCTGAGACTTTGCTCCAAGCAATCATCCAAAATGCCTTCCATCAGGATAAAGCTTTCTTTTTCTGTTAAGACAGGTTTTCAGTGTATAAATAGCATTTGTCAGGGAAATTAGAAACCAACATTTTGTCTGAATACTGGATTAACTCATTTGCTTCTCCAAGTTGAGTAAGTTTTTAGGTACATGTCCCTACCTACTGCTTTCCTCGGTCTTTTTCAGGATGTGGTTAGAGGAGCTAGAAGCAAGATTTTGGAAGTGCTTAGAAATAATCAACTTTTCCATCTCGGTAGCAGTCCAAAATGTGTTGTCATGATAAAAAGATGCTTTTTCTGGAAAGCGTAGTTTATGTTGACTCGCTATGGGCAGGTTTAGGGAGAGTGGGCTAAGAACTTGATCTGCAGTGTAAAACCCTGCCTCTTCCCTTTCCCTTAGCATAGGGTCAAGTTGTACAAATGCTGAAAAGGTGTCTTCCTTCTTTGTATCTGTAGGGGCTGCAGTCTGTCAGAGGATGGTGGCATGCTGGCACAGCGTCAAGGCCTCACGAAGGAGGTGACGGAACTGACTCAGGAAGAGAAGAAACTGGATGAGCTAATCCAAAGCTGCACCCTGGACCTCAAGCTGCTAACGGAGGACACAGAGAATCAGAGATATCCTTTTTCCCAAAATCTCAGAGGTGGTTAGTCTCCTTGCTGTGCCCTGTAATACTAGGAGAATTCCTCTACATAATGTGATATAAAGCATCAGAAATTTCAAGAAGTTGGCTAATGGGTTTTAATGTAGTTTTATATAAAAGTTACTTAAGCCACTTGCACCCGTAATGCTTCTGGAATGTCAAAAGAAAAAAGAAAAGGTGGTATAAGAAGAAGCCCGTTAACATCCGTGTTCACATAGAGTAGAACCAGCAATCTAGCTGATTAATGAATGACAACATCCAACAACCCTGTCCTTTTTCGACTATTTTGGGCCTAGAGCAAACCCTGGTTTTATGTGTGCAGAAATGATAAAGGCATGCAGACAAAGTCTTTGCTAAGGTAACAGAGTTTTGCGTGTGTGTGTACTCATTACTTTTTTTTTTAATTTAAACTACTGTGTATACACATTACAGGCACAGAGAGGAAAATAAAGTTAGGAGTCAGTTTAGTCTGAAACTTGCAACAAATTTTCAGATTCCTCTGGTTAGAGAATCTATAATAGAATATCATAGTTAAAGGTTTTATGAGCTCTCAAAATTACTATTTTGGACTGAATTATTTAATGTAATAGCAATGCTCAATTGCATAAGGTTCATATGACTTCAGGTATTTTGGCTGTTAATATCCCTTGTAATTAACCAATTTTCATTTTCACTAGATTTCCCACCGATTAGTGACAGAAGGAAGCATTTTATTAAATGCTGATGTGAAAACTTTTAGTACTTTTTATAATGAGTGGTTCTTAAAGAGCATCCAGTAAGGTGGACTTCTTTGTTCTGAAGGATCGGAAATAGCTACGGGAGTGTCAGTAAGGAGTATGTGAACTATGTAAGTACTGTCTTTTGACTAGCTTTCATACACATTCGAGACGTAAGCAAAGATCACCAAGTGGCATAGGGAGTAGGGTCAGCACTGCCTTCAGCTAAGAGCTTGATCCCTGAAGAGATTTAAGCAAGACAAAACTGAGCATTACGATTCTTTGTTTTTCTAGTGCTGATTCCTGTGGTAGCAATCTCTGCCCTGCCACTGCTGGCTGCCGTGGGGATGGGCGAGCAGGGATCAGCGTTAGCAGCGTGTTGGCCTCATGCTTTTGGATTTAGGAGAGTGTATTCCCCAAATCCTTCTGTGACTCTAAGTTTAGTGATAATACCAGTGATTGTTGAGGAAGGAATGGATGTGAAACCTGGGGATGAATCTGAGTGCATCCCAGTACTGTCTTTCGCCCACCTCACTGAAGTCTGACATGAGATGACCTGCTGAATACTCATGGAGCTGAGAAGCCTCTTCCTTTGCTTAATCACTGAAGATGAGGTTTCTGCTTGTGAAGGTTTTTTTCTTTTCCCTCACGATTAAGTAGTGTGCTTCCTTGTCTCCCTTATAAATAGAATCAGAAAGTAACCGATTGCTACCTCGAATGTTTTGGGGTATGCCCAGCATTAGCATGGGGAGCCTTTAGCTACAGCAATGAAGATTGTTGTTTTATTTGAAAACCGTACAGTCCTTTCCTTTGTTTGTATAGTGACAGCCACTGTTGCTGTAATTTGTACTCTGCCTTTGCAAACCTTATTAAACGAGTGGTAAAAGCCTTGGTAAAGCCGCTTGGGTGAAAGCTGACCTGTTGCTTTGCCTCTTGACCTGTTAGGTCCGTTACGTGTGACATGTATTAGTGTTTTGAGCTTGGGCAGTCTGTCTTGCTGTACTGCATGGTAACAGTACACATTTACCAAAGTTGTTCTCATTTCCACCCCCAAAAAGTATAATAATAAATTAGGCTTTTTATTTCTATGGCATAAACATTATGATAGATACCTCACAGATGACAAAAGTAAAGAGCTGGAAGCGCTTGCATGTCATCGTGGCTGTTGCACAGTTCTTTTTGCAACCAAAAGCACTGTGACACCTCGGTTACATGGGTCAGTAAGTGAGGCAACACTGTGCGGTAACCCACTAAAACACTCATGTTGACTTGGACAAATTCGTGTTGAACAGCAAAATATTCATATTCATCCCATGCTTATGCAGAAATTGACCTTCTGCACTGTCAAGTTTTTTAAAGTAGTTTAAACAGGTTTTTGAAATAATTTTATATAAGTTAATATATAAATATGAGTATTGTGTAAATGTTTATACATCTATATGTTTATATACATGTTGTATAAAAGTTTACAAAAACCCCTCAAATGAAAACTGAAATTATGATTTTGTTGATGACTTCAGAAATATATTGCATATGCACATCCATAACATGCATCTGTAAATTCCTTTACATTTTTTCTGAGACTTCCAGTTCTCTGCATTTTGATAGCAAGTGTGTAAAAAAAATTTTGCTTTGTGCAGTCTGTGAGTAATTTCAGGTTGTGGGGCTTTAGCTTACGTAGCTTTATGTGTGTAAAGGAGGAAAGAAGCACTAAGCACGGAGAATCCCTTTTGTCACTCGGTAGTGGCCCTGGGAAGTTCTCACACAGCTTCACTACAATCACAACCAGTATAGAGAATAGAAAACTTTGGGCTAAGAGCAACATAGCCATGAGAAAATGGAAAAATAATTCAAAGACTTCTTCCTCTTCTAATAGTCTGAATATATTGTAACCCAGGTTGGAAAATTCCTTAACAGTAATTACATTAGCTTATGTGACGTATCAAGATATTCGAAAAATTAGTGGCCTTAAAGACCAAACTGTTATAGTTGTGAAAGCTCCTCCAGAAACAAGACTTGAAGTGCCTGACCCAGTGGAGGTAAGGAGAACCTGGCATTTCCTGCCAGGTTATATATCATTTTTCTATTGTTGTGAGTCTTACTGTGGTAACTGATGCCGAAGTTGGATTGTATTGGCATACAGTCCTACATTCATCTGTCTTTCAAACTTCAGTCTTTTTTTTTTTTTTTTTAAAGGAAGGGGAAACTTTAAAAATCAATTTACACAGGGCAATCATTATTTGTTTCTTTTTTTTCAGTTCCAGCTTTCCTTCAAAGTAATCCATGCTATTTACAGATACTCTCTTTTACTCTCTTTTGCTATACTTTATGTAAAGAACAGCTCTTCCTCGACAGTCAAAATTTCCTGTTTGTAACCATGGAAAATCTTTCTCTTAAGAGATTCCGCTCTTTTTTTTTTTTTTTTTAGCTTTATGTAGTTTTATTTATAAAGTTCATGGATAACTCAATGCCTTAAGCATCTTGATTACTCGTATTACTGATACCCTAATTTATTGAGACATATGATTTCATGTAGGGTTTCCTTTTCTGAAGTACTACAGTTATTGTAGAAACTAGTGTTTCCTAGAATCCATTTTTGCCCTTCCTTCTTCCATCATCATCTTTGCTTCATTGACACTGATTTTACACATCTGTGTAAAACTGTACATTCTGCTAGTGCACTTTTTGTTTACTATCGTGAAGTCTGTAGGGGATGGGGATTTCCTTTCCTATTTTAAGTATTTCTATTTCTGAAGCTGTGTTCATCTGTGTGCCTCTTCTGTTGCCCCTTGCTACTCAAGCCACAGTCTCTCTGAGTGCTGGCTTTTGTATATGAGATGTCTGGCTGTCATTCTTTTGTTTCTTATCTCAGGTAGATGTCTAGGGTAATTTAGCTGCTTCCTTTATGTTACAATTGCAGAGAAAAATGCTTCAGGTGGCTTTTCTTTGAAGATATCCTCAGGGAATAGCTTTACTTTTCTTCATTCCTCTCATGGTTTATGAACCACATGGTTCAGCTGCTCCTGGGATTTTATCTTGGTGGTAAAAGTGTGCTGCTTTACAATTCTCAGTTGTTCTGACAGACCCAAGTACCTTGGGCAAATGGAATTTGCAGGAGCCACTGCTTTAGAGAATCAAGAAGTGTACCTAACTTCTTCACTCAAGGAGCAATTAGAGAGAGCTAACCCCCAAACTCCTCTGTGTTGTGTTCCTACCTCTGCGTTACTCCTTCATCCCTGCCATTGTGCTGGTTCCAGTGAGCCCAGGGCTACCTGCTGCTGGGTGGGCAGGAACAGACTCTGGGATTCCCTGTCACTTCTTTTCCTAAGATTATTTTTCACTTGCTTTAGGCCCATTACAGTTTCCATCCTTTTTTTTCTTTTTTTTTTTTTCCCTTTGTCCTTAATTTCCCCTTTGAACCTAGGTGCAGGTTTTGGAACAATAAATCATTTTGCTGCAATGAGGAAGGGATATCTTTTATCAGTATCCATAAATATATACTGTTATCGTTGCTTGCTTTCCTGCTTCTTTCCCCTAGGCATTGTGCTTTGATTTTAATTCAGTGAAAACAGGCAGTTAGAGATGTACACAATCATTAAAATTAGCGCTTAGACCTCCCTTATCCCCTATATCCAATTTATTCATTTGATTTTCAGCTTCAGGCAGTAAAGTCCTATTTCTTTCTCTCATTTGCAGTTACAATTCAGTGTCTTTTTTTGCATATCTCAAGTCACTCAACAGTACCTTCTCCAACTTCCATCTCCTTTTTTCTAATTATCTATAGCATTGCCCTAAGTACTCTTAACTGTTTTCTATGCCCTGGGGAATCCCGGTTCAGTTGCTGTTCTCTGTATTTGTAAATACTGTCTGTTATGTTACATAATTGTTAGAATGCAAGTAATATGAAAAACTTTTTGTTAAAGGGCACAATAAAATGTGTTTGAAACAAGTCTGCGAAGAGGTATATAATGCCTGTATTCATGCTTTTTAAAACTATTAATGTAATACAGCTGGAGCAGATTTATTTGTAACCAGAATAATTTATGATTTTCCATCATAACATAAAGAGAAACTTTGCAGACTTTTTGTCTATATATGTCATCTTGTTTTATTGCATCAATGTGCAAAAGTTAAGAAAATGTAACTTCTTGCGAGGAACTAGGAGTTCCTGTTATTCACAACCACCATCAAAATTGCTGCCTTGAGGGGGCAGAAGAACTTACCTAAACAAGTTTGGGTGAACAAAATGTCATCTGTTTTTCTTTTTTTGTTATTTGGAAAAGCTTCCCTGATAAACAGGTGAACTTACATATAGCTATTTGAGTTCAATGTGAATAAGTGCTGAAGGTTTTTGGGGGAGTGGGAAGGATGTTTTGGCATCTGTTTAAAGCAGAAACATTTACACAAATACATCCAATAATATTGTTATGAAAAATAATAATAAAACCTGTGACTTGCATCCCATAGCTCCATGCCATCAGAATGCTCCAGGTTATTGTGGTTGTAAGAAAATGTTAGGAGTTCAATCCTTTATACCTCTCTGGCTATGATACAACACATAAAATGGTGGGCTTCTGAGATTTGTGCACTACAGACAGTGGGAAAGGCTTTTATGTTCTCTTCCACTCCACAAGATACATCAGCCAAGCCTTTCACATCTTCAAATAAATGCATGGGGGATTTCAGGTTCTTTTGGTTAGTAAAAAAATGTATTCAAACACTCACACCCCAGTAAGAATTTACTCCATATCGTCAATATTCTGTTGTATTCATTGGTATAACATCTTATTGATGTTTGTTTTGTTAGCAGAGTGCATTGATACATTTATCTAGTACTCAAGGACCTATCGAAGTTTATCTGTGCCCAGAAGAAAACGATGCCCTCAGTCCAATGAAAACCTATAGTCAGGACCACAACGGAAATATTTCCAAAACCATTTCCAAAGGTAAAATTATTTCTTTGTAATACTAATGGCCCTTCTTCATGCTCTCATTCAAGATTTCATTTTGAACTTCAGATATCCAGCTCTTATTTTTTGGCTTTATTTTTCTTAGAAGTGAAAAGCTAGGGTATGTTTTCCACTGTGTCTTTCTGATTTATAGAGCAGGAAATATATTTCCTCTGCATCAATTCCTTAAAATAAGTTTCCTATTTGCATATCATATGTAACTAAAGTTTATACAATATTGAAGAAAGAAACAAGTTAGTTGCTTTTGTGTTTTCAAATAGGACAGTAGCAGCAAAGATTCACTTCAACACAAGAGGCAGAAATCTCTGTGTATGGGTCTATGCAGCTACAGTGTCACTGATGACATCTCTTGCCTAGAAAGTTTTCACTTTGACTATGAATTCCACCAAAAAATGGGCATCTCTCGCTACACTTATTTTATTTTTCCCCAGTAGTTGTTTAAACCTTGTAAAATAATTTTTTAGTAGAAAAGTCACTGGTGATAGCAACATGAGCATTTTTGAGAAGCCCTTTCTACATATCAAAAACAAGCTAGAAATTATACAGCGGCTGTATTTTGTTGAAATGATGCTTTATGAAAGGCCCTTTATGCAGTGGGTACTTTGTTTGATCTGTGTCTGGTATTTCTAATGAGATTAAATGTGTCATCTTTATTTGTTCTCTTCCCCCTCTTACAGAAGTGGCTTCTGCTAACTCAGGACAAGGTGACTGCTCAGTAAATATGGCAACAATCTCTCCGTTGGCTTCTCCAGCCAACCTTCTACAGCAGACCGAGGACCAAATTCCCTCAAACTTTGAAGGACCATTTGTGAATTTGCTGCCTCCTCTGCTTCAGGAAGATTATTTGCTGAGCCTTGGCGATGAAGAAGGCATCAGTGACCTCTTTGATGCTTATGATTTAGAGAAGCTTCCTTCGTTGGTGGATGAATTTATATACAGCTGATTCTCTTAAATGCTGTCCATATCTAAATCATTTTTTTAATGGAATCAAAAAACCTGCCATCATTGAGTTGTCCCCTACTTACTATAAAATAGCATTATTAAATAAACTAGGCTCTCGAACAGTGCTGATATTTTAATTAAATACTCCCTAAAATACTATAAACGGGAAGCAAAGGCTTTTACAGCAAGGCCTTCTCCTTGACCCTGAGCTCCAGCGCCTTGTGAGTCAGCAAGTGCAAGCAGGTGACCGTAAATGTTTTGTCTTCACACTCCCCCAGTCTCTGCTTACCGTGACAAGTGGGCTTACGGAGAAGGGCTCAATGAACTGCTTTAGTCCTAAATTACAATTTTATAATAGTATTTCAGGTCGTGCCTTCTGCAGAGAATGCATGTCTCTTGAGTGTCACAACATGGATTGTACCTGCAGTGAACATAAATATGAAGTAATGCAAAAGCGTGAAATGGGATTGTTCAGCTACTTGTGGGAATGTTTAAATTGCTGTCATAATGCTCATTTTGAGCTGTGTATATGTCTCATTATGAGGTCAAATACTTATGTCCTTAAAAGCTTTTAATAAAAAAATACACTGTAAATGTAGTGTATATTGCAAATATTGAAAAGTATAAAGTTCTGCCACTTCTCATAGTAATCACAGATTTTTAAAAATGCTTGTGTGTGTGTGTGAAAGTAGTTTTTGTTGGTTGTTTTTTTAAACTAGAACGAAGATGCACAGTTCAATTTTACTGCCCCCAGTGTGCATTAGAACTGGTACATAAATTTTTGTGGTACTAAGTGGGGCTTTGTGTTAAGTGCCTACTAGAGATGCACTGTGGGTTTTTCCCTCTATGGAAAACACTTATGCCAAGCTTTGTTTGTTCAATATATCATATTTATCTCAGTGGGTTAGCTTCCTCTGCTTACAGCTTTTTATAATTCTCTTCGCCAGCAAAATGGAACTAATTTTTTTCCAAAGTACATAACTGTAAGTACCACATCAACTGAATTGCATTTATTTTTTTGAAGATCTTTGGTAGTATAGTATAGTACCAATATTTATTTTTTGAACGTGAGAGGAATTCTAAGAAGTCTTAAATAATTTTTTTTTTTGAGTGTAAAATATGTTGCCATGTTCTGGGCTAAATTAATGTAATGTTGATTAGATGATGCCCATATAATCCTTTTGTTTGCATTACTGTTGTGCTTATCTGACATACTCAGAAAATTAGTACTATTTGTACTGTAGTAGGATATTATGTATGCAGGTTTTCTGGTACCATTGAGTTGCTGCTATGAAAGCTCACACATGAAAAGGCGAGAAGTCACAGTACTAATAAGAGAACTGTATGACTGTGTGAGTTTTGGAATATAACAAATGTATAAAGGGCAACACATAAAGAACTGTTAAACAGTGTTAAGTGTGTGTTTATATGTACAAATGTGTGCATAGATCATTCAGCAGTTGTATTTAAGTTGATAAATGTTCTCAACTCACACTTTAGTTATCTAGCAGTTTTGTACAATAGAATTAATTTGTAAACACTGCCAGAATATTTTCTAGCTGGTTTGTAATTTTTTAAGAGTTTTTTTAGATGTGGATCTGTAAATAAAATTGTAGTATTTAAAGTTTTCGTCTTGTGGAAGAGGAAAGTAAAAGTTGTGTGAGCATGAAGATTTGTGAGACAAAGGGGCACTTTTGCGGGGGAAGAGAAAATGAAGACTAACGCAGACCATCTTTTTTTGTACAAATTAAACACTTGTCCCAATGTGTGTGGGCAAAATACTAATCTAATTTAGCTTTGCATTGTATGCTAGTTTAAAAAAAAAACCTCTGTAAAATACTGTAAAAAAAACAAACAAAAAACAACAAAAAAAGCTTTTATGGTGAGTTTTGTAAATAGATTTATTAAAGGATGACCTGTTCTCTAGCTGTGATCTTACCACTTCAAATGGATGTAATTTGAATAAATTTTGTATGGTAATGAATCAATAAAAAGGATTTTTTAAAGAGTTTAGATTTGTATACGGCTATGTAAATTCTTCTTACTCTTGGTGCCAATCATGCTGGTTCTTGGAACCTAGCTGTTACTATTTTCATTATTAGTGCTCACACTCATTTGACACCAGGTATGTTTCAATGCCATTTTTTTATTATGCCAACAGTAAGTTCAGCATTTTTTTTTTCTTAAGCCAGAGTGAAACAAGAATAAGAGACATGTAAAGAGACATAGGAGGAGATCCAAAGGTTGGGATAACACAGGTTTATTTTTATTTATCCCCCCCATATGAATTATGAACAGACTTCTTTCAAACTTCATAGAAATTGGGTTATTCTAGGATTAAATGACATGAAAGCAAGTGTTGAGGATCTGTTTAACCTTCCTACTGATAATTCTCCAGAAGTGTCCTAATAGTAGCTTTGAAAAGAAGGAGTTCTGTTTACTTAGTCATCTCCAGCAGTCTCTTGCACCATACATGCATTTACGAACTTGTACTCCCTTTCTGGTCTTGGTGCTGCACCTTTCTAGATGCATGGCCATCAGTTACTAAAACAAAAAAAACCTATAAGGATAACAAAACCACAGTAGGATCATTTGCTTAAATATTACACTTCTGAGCAAGTCCTATGTGTCTCATGATCTTCCCTGCACACAAGGAGAAGGCTACTATTTTCTCTCTTTATGTACCTATCTGTACTCTAACTTCTGCACACAGCACTACTGAAAGGAAAATTACAGAGAAGATCCTATGTTCTTCCATATTCCCAACAAATAATAAAGGAAGGCTAGAGGATGGTGTTCTCTGTTCTCCCTTTGAAGCAGAGATGACAATAAATGTCCTCCTTCTGTCCTATCTGTCGTAGCTCCCTGGCCTGTTCTCAGTTTCTCTGTTCTACAGGTGCCATAAGCACTTTTTTATTCACCCCTAGACTCTGCCACTGATTGCCAGTTTTCATGTCATTTTTCTCTCCTTTCCCTTCTGCTTTCTGTAACTGCTTTGTAAACTTTGGATGCAATGAGTTGC
Organism: Haliaeetus leucocephalus; assembly: GCF_000737465.1. NCBI lineage: Eukaryota > Metazoa > Chordata > Aves > Accipitriformes > Accipitridae > Haliaeetus > Haliaeetus leucocephalus. The sequence goes on along the minus strand of NW_010972809.1, from coordinate 1,160,375 downwards.
AGGAGAAATAAACCAGCCGGTTAAAATACTTCATTCTGCTCCCCTGAGCTAGCACAGTACACCTCAACATTATTCAGCGTACAAATATTGGTTTCAGGGAGGTTTTATTGGGGCCCGTATGTGCTGCATTCCTTGGCTGCCAGCAGATTGAAAAGAATTCTGAGAAATCTTTCAAAACTGGCCTGAATGATAGGCAACTACACACTTCTTTACACCCAGAAGAATTTAAAAAGGCAAAAAAAAGCAGTGTTCCTGCCCTTGAACCTACAGTGAGAACTCGTCCACCTACAAATGACAGATACGATCACTTTCTATTCTTTTTGACTTACACCTGAAAGAGTAAATTACAATGCTGTCTTGATGCAGACATGGACTTTTTTGTTGTAGAAAGTATGAAAGGTATGTAAGGTACTTTTTACAGCATGAGACATTGCTACATGTTTAGAAGCACCAAATTTAGCAGTATATGCCAATTTTTTCTCTATGGAACACAGTTAATGAACAATGCCATTAGTGTTCCTGGAGCCAACAATTCTTAAGATTACATGAACCAAGAGCCTGTATAGCAAAGTCAATGGAGTGATATTAACAAAAGCATAAACAAGTATCATTCATCTCTGCATTTTGCTTTTCTTCCTGAAGCAAGATCTGCCTGGATATTACTCTACAGCTAAGCAAAGATCAGCAGAATGCTTTGCCTTTATTAAGTTTGGGAGTTTCTTTACCCACTTTTTTCTTTCTAAAACTTGGCAGGGAGGAAGTGTCACACCGAACAGAAAAAACGGGTTGCTATCAATTCTGAGTGGTGCTGAATGCTGCTGACAAATGACCAGCCAGATTCTCCTGAATTGCAGGAATACAGGAAGAAATCTGATTTCTTGTAGCTAACTTTAGGACTCTCCATTTTTTTCCTGCATGCCTTACCACTTACTTTTCCACCCAGAACTGCACGTTAGTTATCAGAGAATAAGGTTGCCATGTAAAAATTGGGCCCCCACTTCCCCGTCTGTCTCCCTTCCTTAAGGATGTTAGTTGAGATGCTCTAAACCGACTAAGGATGTATCTTCTACTAACCATGAGCTGTAATTGATGTTTGTATTTTATTTTCCTACTAGTTTTTGTATTTTCCAACTACCTACTCCTGCAAAACCTGTCATGATTTATAACCCAGCCTGAGGCTGGTGTCTTCAAGTCTACCACCCTGAAGAGTAGGAAGTAAAGTATAAGGCAACTTGGAAAGGATGTATTCTAAAGCTGTTCTTTGGACATTCAAGGAACTGGAGTGTGTATATTGCCAGCCTATAGAAGGCCAGTACTGGGACTTGTACTGCCAGCCGCTGTCTCTAAAGAAGTGGTTTTCCCAGGTAGCTATAGATAAGCTTTCTTCCTGCAGTCAGGAGGTGGTAGGGAATCACCTGCTTCCCTTGCTCCCTGCTGCACTACAGCAGTCTGTGTGCAGCTTTATTTGTTATTATGAATATGCTACAAAGCAATTTAGATTTGTGAGCTTCAAAAGCACTTAGAGTGCCTTCCATGTTGTGGCTACATCCTAAGACTGAATAGGACTGTGCTGGCACAAGGGCTGCTTGATATTATGAATTCTTGGCAGCGGGACAAAGTAAGGACTCTGCCGGATCATGCTGAAACTGATCGGCATGGCCTATTTATGTCACTAGGTATGGGACTCATGGGTTATTCCTGCCTTGGAGCTGCTCTTGGAGCTCACTGCCTCCCCTTAATGAGTAGTGTTTTGTCAATCTTGGCCATCTGGTGATTTTTGGGTATGTCTCGCAGACTATCTATCTGTGCTTTGCTCTTTCAGTCAACCCTAAAACAGCACTGATGTCTGCCCAGTTTTGTTTAACCAGAGAGGTAACACTTGGCTAGTCAAGATAACTGTGGGGTAGTGCAGTGCAGTGCTCCCAGAATAGAGAAGTTTAGACTGATGTGAAATACTTAGAAAACTGAATATGGGAAACTGAAAAGAAAAAGGAAGAAAATTGCTAACCTTATCAGGAAGCAGTTAAAATACTGATTGGTAATATATATATATATGATTACTTACTGACATTCTAAGGACTACTTACACCGTACTATGAAGGAGGATGTCTGAAATACATTAATGTGACTGCCAATTTTAAAATGTTTTCCTCCACTCTCTTCTGGGCTAAAAATGCTGCAAAAATAATGAATTACACATCACTCAGTGTCTCACTGAGAGTACCTCTGACAAGTACTTGCATGCTTAAACAAAGACCAATCACAAAGGCAAATGTATCTTAAGCTGTAACAATGACTCTATCATGAGGCCAGGGTGATATTAATAGTGCTCAGTCCTGCCTAGAATGATTTGTTCTTAAAGACTGATTAAAAGGAAGTGCTTGTTTCTTTCTGTCCCAATTCTCCTCTTCAAATCTCTCCTGTTACTTTGTTCTCATTGTTATCCTTCTTTGGCCTGTGAACATTGTCAGATAAGTGTGACATAAAATAAGCACCAGTTTTTAAGAAAAAGGAGAGGGAGGGGAATGTAAAAGTTGTTAGGTGAAAGTTGCCAAGTTTTATCTGCTAGCAGACCAATAGGCCTCTTATGGAATACGCTCAGGGCTTTCATTCACTTTCCCTCCAGTTCAAGGCAGACTATAATCCGCTAGCTGGAGAATAAAATAATGATTCCAGAGGCTCCTTACTCTAAAGAGAGTAACTTAATGTTTGAAATGCAATTACAGGAAATGGTGATTTTTATACTCCTAAGCTGGCTACCTCAAAATCAAATTAATATGTTGAAGATGCAATATAAATAATCTTTTTAGATTAACTGTGTGTATTAAAAACAAAGCAATAATATTATGCTCACCCTCCATAACACTTTGATCAACAAGGAACGTACACACGTAACAATCTGTCTGCTTAGAGCACTAGCTTTAACCATCCAAGTTGAAACAGCCAGACTAACGTCTTCCAAAATATTAATCCGAAAAGTTGCTATGAGCCCTAAATTGGAGGAAAACAATGCCAGAAACTTTAGCCATCTAATATTAAATATTTTGAGCAATGTCTTCCAGACTAAACGGAAAAGTTGCTACTAGCACTGGATTTTGAGGAACTGAACGACTGAATATAAAAAAGCATTGTGGCCGTAACAGGAATAAACAGCTCATCATTCATTTGGATCAGATGCATCAGAATCCAACCTTTTAATGGGAAACGTATTGCTGGACCCAATTCTCCATTAAAATAACGGTGAATCCGCAAGGATTCGGGAAAGTGGCGCCGAGGACGTGTGCCCTCGGTGCTCAGCAGACACCCGGGCACCGGTTATTTCCACTTCAACCACAGCCACGGCCCTCCGCCGGAGGAAATTCCATTTTCCGGCTCGCCCGCTTCACCTTCAGTCGCAGGGTATCGCATGCTTCCAGCGCAGCAGCAGCCGCCGCCTGTCCGTTCCACGCCGTGCCTGCGGGTCCCGGCTCCCATCTCCTCACAGCCCCAGCGCGGCCTCCACAGGGCGGCTCCAACGCGGCGGCCGCAGCGGCGGGAAGGCCCCCCCCCGGCCGCGGTGG
>NW_010972809.1:1134531-1156690 GCF_000737465.1 Haliaeetus leucocephalus | reverse complement strand
GGGGGCCTGAGGCGGGGCGCTGCGCGGCGGCCGTGATGGCGGAGCCCAGCTGAGGCGGCGGTGAGTGTCGGGGCTCGCCGTGGAGCCTCCCCGCCCTCCCCTCCTTCCCCTGCCCGGTTGTGACGGTAATGGCCGCGCCCGTCCCCCTGTGGGGGCTTCCCCGGGGCTCCGCGTTAAAGCTGGGAGGGGGAGGCGGTCCCTTTCTGGCGGGAATCTCCGGAGGAGTTGGCGGCCCGGTTGCCGCTCCGGCGCCGTCAGCGGGGTGGGAGCCCGCTGAGGGACCGAGCCCGGCCGGGCTCTGGGGCGTCCCTGCTCCAGGCCGGGCTGCCGGTCGCCCGCGGGCACCGAACGAGCTTGCCCTGGGGCGAGCCGGGCCGGGCGATGCGTCGGTCCGGTTTTATATTGACGCTGCGGTTTTGTTCTGCTCTGTGTGAGCCTGGGGATAAAAGCCCGGGGCTTTACCGGAGACACCTGTTGGTAAACAGAGGGAAGAGCGGTCCTCTTCCACCTGGGTGGAAGTTTTCTCTGTGGAAAGAAGGACTTACTCCCCTGGTATGTGCAAGAGGATGAAGGAGGGGTGACTGAAATAGACAGGGGCAAGGGAAGTTTTGTTTCTGTCAAGACGTTAAAGACACTGTTACTGTTTTTTGTTTGCTTACATTCATTTTTTAAAGGGAAGGGTAAAGTTCTGCAGGTACAACTTGACAGCGTAAGAATACGTTAGCTTCTAATTTTATTGTTGTCTCTTATTTCGGTCAATCTGTCAGAGTAGCTGCAGAAATCTGTTTGTTTGCTTCTGAAGAAGGGAGGGATGTCATGGATGCATATGGAACCAGTGCAGATATCAAGTAATCTGTTCTAAAAAAACTTTACTGTGTAATTTTTAAAAAAAGTCATGAGTGTTTTAAGCTAGAATTTACCCTTAATCTCTTCCGCTTCTTTCATTCCAAATTTTAAACTCCTGATTGAAGACAGTAATCTGGAGGAGGTCTGAAATAACTTAAATACACCAGATTTTGACAAAAAACCACCAACCCTATAAAAGAAGGACAAGAAGATTAGTGCCTCTGCTCAAGGAAGGACAGGGAAAATGTGGTTACTGTTCCACCTTGTCAGCCAGTCATCATGTGTTCCCAGCATTAACAAGGTGTCCTGGTTTCAGCTGCGATAGAGTTAATTTTCATCCTAGTAGCCAGTACAGTGTTGTGGTTTGGATTTAGTGTGAGAATAATGTTGGTAACACACTGATGTTTTAGTTGTTGCTAAGTAGCGCTTACCCTAAGTTAAGGATTTTTCAGTTTCCCACACTCTGCCAGCGAGGACGTGCACAAGAAGCTGGGAGGGTGCACGGCCGGGACAGCTGACCCGAACTAGCCAAAGGGATATTCCATACCATGGAACGGCATGCTTAGTATATAACTGGGGGAAGTTGGCCAGGAGGGGCTGATCGCTGCTCAGGCATTGGTCAGCAGCTGGTGAGCAATTACACTGTGCATCACTTGTCTTTTCTTGGGTCTAATTTCTCTCTCTTTGTTACATTCCTTTTCATTACAATTATTGTTATTATTATATTTTATTTTATTTCAATTATTAAACTGTTCTTAACCCACGAGTTTTACTTTTGCTGATTCTCCTCCCCATCCCACTGGGTGGGGGGGAGGAGTGAGCGAGTGGCTGTGGGGTGCTTAGTTGCCAGCTGGTGTTAAACCATGACATGAGGTCAAACTGAGCAAGAAACAGATTTCTGCAAAAGGAGGACGAATGCTTGTTGAACAATAACATGAACTCGTGTTTTCTGTCTGCTAGTTCTGCTTGTTCATGCTGTGTCTCTTTTTTTTTTTCCCCAGCATTATTATCCAGGAGGATTTAGACCTTCCTTAAAAAGGTAAGAAATTTATTTTGGCTGTATTCTTTCTTTTGTGGGCCACTGAAATAAACTAAAGCTTATTTGTTTTGCCAGCTGCACCATTATATTGGATATTTTTCTGGAAGAGAGAAAAAACAACAAATCAAAACCTTTTTTTCCTTCCCTGTATTGAGTTGATAACTTTACCTATTTGTACATGCTTTTGGTGTTATAAAGCAGCCTAAGGGATGTCATTTCCCTTCCAATGTTTTTTATTGCTAGATTTTTCACAGCTTTTTATGTTTGTTCCTCCTTTGCTGCATTTTTTAATAGATTCTGGGATTTTTGATCTCGAAGAATGCTAAGTGCTTAAATATCTTCATCAGATGCATCCTCTTTGTGACGTCATTATATTCCTTTTTAAGTTTAAATGCAGATGTGTAATGGTTCAGGTAATATGAAGTTTTATTTTGAAGTATATTTTGCAAGGTTGAAGGACCTCATACTGGGAAAATGCACAGCTGTTTAATTTCTTATGTTCTTGAATAATACAGTTGCCACATCTGAAAGTATTTTGTAGCCTGTATTTTCTGTTCCTGAAATCTGTTTTTAAAGAAATTAAAGCCTTGTTTGTTTTGATTCACTGTCAGTTAGGAAAGTGTTGTGTTTTCCCTGTAAACTCTGTGAAATGCCCTTGTGTGGTTTCCTTAGTAAACTGTTGAGACATGTCCAAACCCAAATTTCCAGTGGTAAATCAGACTTTATTCCGAATAAGAATTGCACACAGAACAGTATGAGGCATGCAATTAATGCAGTAGCTTTTTTTTTTATAGGTTCCTTTAGCAAATAGTTTGATTTTTTTACTTTCCTGACAATGGACCTGGATCTTGAGAGTCTGGGAGATACATATGCATATATATTTACTTTCTTGTGGAAAATATAATGAGATTTTAATGGTCTTCTAGTATATTATACGAGCCAGATAATAATCTAGCTATTTTCTATTAGCTAGGTACAGTTGCTTAACATCTTGTACCTGAGGACAGGAATTTTTATTTTGCTGTCCTGATGAATGAAATAATTCAAATGAAAGGCCTGTGGGATCAGGAATTCTAGGAATAGTTTGGTTTGTTTTCAAAAGGACTAGGAAGACATTGACATACTGTGCACCTGTTTTCAGCACACAGATAAAAGAGTCAGAACAGCCTCTGAAGGAGGCACTTGAATGCTGTATCTTTCATTCTTTGCCTGTGATGTGAGTGGAAGCATATCTGTCATATAATGTGAACTTGTTTCACTATGATGCCTGACGTGATTAAGAATACTTGTATCTTGGGTATGTCGTGTCAGAGCAGTGGCAGGGTTTTTGAATTAGAAAATGTCAAGGTACAGATTAATAAAAAAAAGCAAACAAAACCCCCAAAAACCCCAACTATATGGTTTGTGGCTTTCTCCTTGCTTGTGTTTGAGATCGTAGGGGAAGAGGGCATCAGGAAGTATCTCTGGATAGTTGATTGTTTTAATGTGCTCAGTATCCCTCATATGTATGATATATTGCAGGTGTGTGTAGAACTATATCTGTCTTTTCTTTATGAGGATATATGCAGTAGATACTAGGTCTTGGTTTTGTACTCAAATGCTTGCTAATACCAGTCTTCTCTAATGCTTCTTGAAGATGCCTGCTGCCTGTGACTCAGTGCTTGAAGATATTGAAGATATTGTGTCAGCAGAAGATTTGAAACCACGTGATCGGCAGTTTGTAAGAAAGAATGTTTTTCCCAAAGTGCGAAAACGCCATTCACAAAAGAATATTCAGACAGATGATGATCCCCCAAGTGACAGGTAAATTCTTCCATCAACCCTATCTTGTTGCTTTTCTCATATCTTGTGCGCACTGTCAGCTTCTAAAAATAAGGTGGAAGTTCTCATGATCTCATAATATAAAATCTGAATACAAAGTAAAAATGAGTAAAATAGTATTTAGAAAATGTAGTGATAATAAATCCTAAGCAAATGTCTTGTCCCAGGCAAACTTTCTGTAGAAATCAGTTATGACTGGGGTACTGATTAATGGAGTAATGAGACTGGAAAAATGGTTCTTATTACTTAAGCTTTTATGTGTAAAACATTTCTGAAAAAATTGTCTGCTTCACCTTATTTACCTAAATAGAAGCTGAGCTCTTCAAAATGCATTCCTGGAGTAGCCTTTTGACATCTGAAATGAGAAATATAAACAAAATTCTGAGAGTCACAGAAGGGTTGAGGTTGGCAGGGACCTGTGGAGGTTATCTTGTCCAAACCCCCTGCTCAAGCAGGGCTACCTAGAGCCAGCTGGCCAGGACTGTGCCTAGATAGTTTCTGAATATCTCTAAAGAGGGAGATTCCACAACCTCTCTGGGCAAGCTGTGCCAGTGCTCGGTCACCCTCACAGTGAAAAAGTGTTTCCTGATGTTCAGAGGGAACCTCCTGTGTTACAGTGTGTGCTTGTTGCCTCTGGTCCTGTCACTGGGCACCACTGAAAAGAGCCTGGCTCCGTCCTCTTTGCACCCTGCCTTCAGGTATTTATATACATTGATGAGATCCCCCTCTGGCACCTTCTCTTCTCCAGGCTGAACAGCCCCCACTCTCTCAGCCTCTCCACTTATGAGAGATGCTCCAGTCCTTTAATCATCTTCATGGCCCTTTGTTGGACTGTCTCCATTATGTCCATATCTCTCCTGTGGGTACATCCCATCAGGGCCCAGGGACTTAGCTATGTCCAGTTTGCTGAAGTATTCCCTGACCTGATCCTCTTCCACCAAGGGTACACCTTCTGTCCTTCAGCGTTTCCACCTTGTTTCTGGAACCTGGGATTTCCAAAGACTGTAGTTTTTATGTTTACATCCTGCCAGTGATATAGGGAAACTTCTTTTGAACTTACTGTTTTATTTCAGTGGAAATAGTATGCAGTAACTACGGAACGTACCTTTGCATTTTTCCTTCTTGTGACTCCCATAAGAACAAAATCAACTTTCTGCTGCAGTGGAATTGATTAAAGTGTAGGTGAACTCAATTATTGATTCTAGTTTCTACTGCAGTTCAGACATCTGGATTTTGTTCCCCCCCCACCTCCCCAATTAAGTTCAAGCTGGTGGATAAAATTTCCCCTCATTATAAAGACAAAAATAAAGTATGTCTGGAATGCACAGGAAATTCAGTTTTGGTTTTTCATTAGTGTTCAGAACAGATTTTATAAGCATAACAATGCACCTTTATGTGAAGCCCCATAAAGGTGCATTGACCCCATTCTGCTGGGAGTGTATGTACAGCTGAACTGGTGGTCTATAGATATTTCACGCTAGCACTCCATTCTCCTAACTATTTGGGTGTTACGAATTATCTAACAGGCTGTATTTTAGTGTTTTTGACCCAAGAAAGCACATTCAATGTATGTTGTTTAGACTTCAGGAAGTCAAAATACATTGTACCTGTGTGACATGTTACGCATGTCTACTTAATGATTATTAATCTTCCATTAACAATTTTCTCATTCTAGCTAGGGGAAGTATCTTTAAAAAAAGAAGCACAGGGGGAGGAAAAAAAAACAGATGTGGGCAGGGCAGAGGATTGTATTCCAGGAAGTATGTTATTGTTCTACTGGCATCTTTAGCTCATTAGCACAGTTATCCCAGGAGTTTCAATGAGAGCTTCTTGCAGAACTTTTTGTTGCTTCCTAAACCATTGTTTGTGTTAGCTCATGGGTACATCTGCCATGCTGCTTCTGTAGCCCAGAAAGGTTGGGATATGAGCTTTCAGATGTTAGCGTGGCTGGTGGCATGGTTAAGTTAAGAATTTATAAAGATGGCTTGTGTGGAGGGAACTACAATCAATGGGTGCCATAATGTCAAAAGGTTGCAGTTTAGCTGTAACGGTTTGTTTGCTGGTGGCCTAATTTCAGTGCAGTCAGTTGAAGCTCACTTGTTAAATGATATGGTAATTTTCAGAAAGTTAGTTGCTTTGTTTGTGTTTTTTTTTAACATAACTGCAGTGTACTGAATCTCTTCTTATCCTACAGCTCTTGTACTTTCTCCATTCTAAAACTCTTTTCTTGCCACTTGTTGGCCAGGGTCAACCCACCACAACTGGGCAGCCGCCCAGCCACTTGCTCACCCCTCCTCCCAGTAGGTTTGAAGAGAGAACTGGAAGAGCAAAAGCGAGAAAACTTGTGGGTTGAGATGAAGGCAGTTGAAGGGAAGGGAAGAGGAGGGGAAAAACCCCAAGTGATGCAAAAGCAATTGCTCACCACCTCCCACAAGCAGGCTGGTGCCCAAGCAGTCTCAGAACGATGGCTAGTTTGGAAAGACCAAACCCCCAGTTTTTATTGCTGAGCACGATGTCATCTGGTATGGATTACCCTTTTGGCCAATTTGGGTTAGCTATTCTGTCCATGTTCCCTCCCAACCTGCTGTCCATCTCCAGACTGCTTGTGGTGGGGTGGATCGCGGTGGGGAAACAGAAGGTTTTGATGCTGTGCAAGCACTGTTCAACAATAGTTAAAACACAGGTGTGTTATCAACACTGTTTTAGTCACAAATACAAACCATAGCACCATATGGGTTGCTGTGGAGAAAGTTAACTCTGTCCCAGCCAGACCTAATACCCACTACACTAAAATTACATAATTATGATGTTTTTTCCCCAGCTGTTTTGGAGTTGTTACTGTTTGTGTTGCTTATTTTATATTTGGAGAATTACAATTAATTGAGTCTGTTTAGTGGGCTTAAAGGGGAGCTTGTTCATCTTTTAACTTGCCTTTTTCCTTCCTTTTTACTTAACAGCATTATTCCTGGTGCTCAGAAAATCTGGATTCGTACATGGGGATGTTCTCACAATAATTCGGATGGTGAATATATGGCTGGACAGCTGGCTGCATATGGATACAAAATTACAGGTAACAATATCAGACAAGTTGCATAATTCAGGTTTTTGGGGGTGAATGTTCAGAGCGGTCAAGCTGTAATCAAATGTTTTTAGTCTTAACTGCACTTTTTAAAATCCTGCTTTAATCTCCTTCTGAATTGAGGGTGAGGAGGTAAAGTGTTTTCCTGGCATTAAGCAGAATGATTACAAGATGAGTGCTTTCAGAATGGTTAGGTTTTCCTGACAGGGTAGCCATCTAGTAAATGTCATACAGTGCCTTTTGTGGGCGTTTTGCTTGCTAAACTTAATTGAAAAGTTTTCATAAGAGTGGAAGGGAAAGATACTAATTTTGGGGCAGAATCTAGCTGGTTGTCTGGTTGTAGTTGGTGGAACCCATGTGAGAGAGAGAGAGGAGGGAAGTGCTATGTGTGTGTTTGCTGCTGGAGCAGAGGTAAACTAATCTGTGTGAATGATCCTTTGTTTCAGGAGGGATGAACAGTATGATGGAGGTGGGATGATATAGGATTGTATCTTGTACATTCAAAAGAGCTGAAAATACTATTTCTCCTTTTCTTCCAAATACTTTAAACCACTCCCTGTCATCTTGTTCTGCCTCCCCAACCCTAAAAAAAATATGCAAATTTATGGTTGTGCTAGCCACATTTCATCTCCTTAATGCAAAATGTGTTGAAAGAAAAGCTGTAGAAAGCTGAGAACATGGATGCCATGTTTCATTGGAGAATTATTATCGGAATACTTTTGTGTAGCTTATGACTAGTCAAAAATTTAGATTTTATTAATTCAAGTTGTGGTTTGTCTTGCGTTTAAGCTTGTGTCCTGCTTGTACTGAAAGACTGCAAAGTTGTCTTTCCTGACATTTTGCTAGAAGTATTTTATTCCTGATTTCACAAAATGCTTGGGTTTTTTCTTGAACATCTGGTGATATCGTTAAGCAGTTACATCTCATTTTCCTTTTTTGCAGTTGGTGTTTCTGTATTTATCTAAGTAGAAACTGGATACTGAATCATTCAAGTGCTGAACTATTTTAGGGAACCCAGGTGATTCTTTAATTGGTAGTGCAGCTCTGGAGTAGGCATGCTTTTTTCCACAGACAAGTGGAATGCTGGTCCAAAAAGCCTTATTTGTGACAGCTGTTTATATAAGACTAGAAATGAGTTCTCAGTTTTGCCTTGTTATGGCTTTCTTAAGTTTAACTTCCCTTTACCTTAATTTCTCTAATGCAGTGTTCCAGAAGCGACTTCTGGCTTGTCAAGATTCCTGTGGCTGTCCTGTCTTTTTGGAATTTTATTGGGAGAATTGTGGGAAATATGCAGTGGAGCAAAAAAAGGAACTACCTAAAATTTGATACCTTCTCTTTTTAGAAAATTAAGTGTTCATAACTTTAGAATAGAAATGAAGTCTACAGCTAGAATCTGAAACTGAGAACTAAAAACTGAATAAAAGTTGCAGTAGCTGGGACAGGAATACCTACAGAGTAATTTTGGTAATTGTGTATGAAATTGACTGCTAGTTTCTGGTAATTATTAAATCCATTTCTTGATTTAGTTTATTTGTGTGTATGTATATACATATATAATATCAAACAAACAAACAAAAAAACCCCAGTGCTGAGGTGGTAGGCAGAAATTATCCAGTGTGGTTTCTTCTTTGTGAAATTAAGTAACTTCTTTTTAAGCTGATATATTTAAGGGCCTCTGGAAATCTCATTTTTGTTCAACAGAACAAAAATATTGGCTATAAATTCTGGCTAAATTAAATTTTTACAAATTCATCTATTGAATGTTCTCCTTTACAGGCTGTTAATGAAGCTGGAGCTGACTGCAAGTATTGCAAGTATGGTAGCTGTATGTGAGAATATGAGGTGGTGAAGAGGGCAACTGCCTTTCTGCTCAATATAGTGATGCTTCTGGCCAAAAGTGCATAGGAAAGTGCTCTACTGCTGCTTGGATCGCTGCTAATGTCTCTCAGGGTTTCACACTGGGACTGATCTATTTAATGTCTTTAATGGACTTGGAAGACAGGGTGTAATGTACCTTCAGCAAGTTTGTAGACTATGCCAAACTGGGGGAAGTGGTTGATAGGCTGGAAACCAGTGCTGTGATTCAGAGGGACCTTAATAAACTAGAAAAAGGGCTAACGGAAACCATGTGACATTTAGCAAAGGCAAATGCAGAATCCTAGGGTTGGCATAACCCCAGCTAGTGGTAAAGGTGGGGGTGGACAGGCTGACTAGAAAGCAGCTTTGCAGACAAATATTTTGGGATTGAGATAGACAAGAATTGAATATGAGTCAGCAATGTACTCTTGTAGCAAAAAAAAGGCAAACTGCATCCTGGGCTGTTAGCAAGAATGTAGCTAGCAGGTCTGCGAAAGTGATTCTTCAGCTCTGTGTGGTAGTTGTGAGACAGCGTTTGGAGTGCTGTGTCGACTGATCCAGCTGGGGCCCAGTTTTGGGCTCCCCAGGAAAAGAGGGAGGTTGATGTAGCGGAGTGAGTCCAGTGGAGGACCACCAAGATGGTTTGGGAGCACATGGTGCATGAGGAGAGTCTGGGAAGACTGGGTTTCTTCAGCCTTGAGAAGAGAAGGCTCATGGAAGATCCTAGTTGCAGACAGCAATACCCAGTAGGAGGGTACAGAGAAATTGGAGTCAAATTGCTTGTCGAAGGTGTGCAGTGAGACAAAAGACAACAGAGTCTTGCTCTTGAAAAAGTGGCAGCTAAGATTTTTAGCATCTGGTGCATAACTTAGTGCTCATGCTGTCCATCTTTCCATAGAGGAAATGCCAATATAGAAAGTTTCCCAACATTTCTCGAGTGTCTTTCATCAATCCCTTTTAAAGAAAGCATGTGAGGTTTTTTTCTTATAGTAACTCATCTGGGAAGTTCAAATAGAATGTCAAGAAGGGATTTAATCTCTTTTTTTCCTATACCGTGAAGTAGTTACTCAGTAATAGTAAGTATTGCTTAACACAATCCAAATTTCAAACACTTCTTGAAATTAAACTTAATATTGTTTACACTATGCAAAAAATAACAAAAAAATGTTTCGCAAGACCTATTTTCTAAATCAATGCCTCTCTCTGTTGCTAGAACTTGTTACCTTAATGTAAAACTGTTATAAACTTCAGGAAAAGATAGAAGTATTCACTAAAGTGAAAGATTATCTGTTGTCACAGTGCCTTGGACAGCTATTGCTTAAGTGTTTTGATTAGCTTGTTTCCTATGTATTCCTAAGCTTTTAACTCAACAACACTTATTGAAGGATGCTGGAATAAAGTTCTGGTTCTAGAAGATAAAATGTGAGCTTTACTTGCAGTTATTGCTCTATCGTAAGGGAAATGGTCAAGCACTGTTTCTAGTGTTTTCTATCTAACTGCAAGATTGAAAAAAAACCAACCAGAAGGAAGAAAAGCAGCATCAGGCAGGCTTTTATTGCTGACTAGAAGCTGTAACAATGCAACCTGCCTTTTAAGTTGACTTAGCTGAAACTTAACATTGATATAATGAATGTCTTCTAATTATTGAAATAAATTTTTATGACTTGTTGCAAAAATCCTAATACTATTCCTTATCCCCGTTTATTGCATGGATTCTATCCTGTTCTTTATTTGAACTCTCTTCAGGAGATGCAGAAATCTTTTTTTTTTCTTTTTTTTTTTTTTTCCGTGTCTTCCATCTGTTTAAAAAAATGTTCTTTCTGCGCAAGCACCCTTTGCTTTCAGGAATGGCTATATCCAAAGGTGAAAATGGAGGGCTGTGCTACAGTTCTTTAGAGCAAAGACTACCTCTGTCTGGGGAGAGAGCACAGTGTGAATCGGCAATACACAGATATTGCAATAACAGCAATGCTGAATAAATATCAGGAACTGCATCAGCTTAAAAAAAGGCAAAGGGAAACCAACAGAAGAGATGAACCTGTTTTTTTATCTGCTTTTACAATGTGAAGGTAGGCGGTATTCTGAACTGATCTTGCATACCATCCTATGGGAACACAAAGCTCCTTTGGTAGTCTGAGCCACACAGAAATGTGTGGACCAGCTGCTATCAGTTTAGGGCTGTACCGTGGTACTTGTTCACGTTCTGAAAACGGTATAGCTGATGGTGGCTTTACTGGTTCTGAAGCTGGTTTTCCTTTCTTGAGAGCATGACTCGCTGTATAGTTTAAATATGCCTGCAGATCTACTAGAGTGCTCCCTTTGAGATGTACCCTGGAGGAAGAAACTCTCATGGTACAGACAAGTAATGCCTACTGTGAAAAAGAGGATGTGGGTGAGCTGGGAGCTCTCAAATACTGGGAGCCAGATGTTTGTTTGGGAAGGAAATTCAGTATGTGTGCCACTTAACAGTACTTTCTCTCTGAAAAATAGGACTGAACATGTATAGTCAGACAGAAGGAGTTGCCTTCTGAAGTGGGTAGTCGTATTAGCATTTGTGGCATCTATAGGTTTCTGGTTCTGTGGAATGAATGGGTTTTGGCCCAGCCTTCTTGAATGCGTTTTGATGGATCAAGCAATTAGGTATGCTTGTTATTTTGTGATAAGTGCTTTTGGCTTGAGGATATTTAGGTCCAAAGCATTCTCTTCTCAGTCGTTGTAAAACATGTTGGGAGGGGGAAAGACATTACTAATGACTTAAAAATACCAGAAGAATGAACAGCAACTTTTTCTTTTATGAAGAGGAAGCAAAAACTGTTATTAAATGTTCAGCAAAGCTAAACCAGTAACAGCTTATCAGCACTATGCTTTTTTTTTAAATTTAGAAATAAATGCTAGCATGGAACTCTTTCCTCCTGTAGCTTGGGATTCCAGAAGCAAAAAGGGGCGAAATTGTTTTGTTGCTAATTCAGTGGGCTTGGCTTTGATTTAGCACATAGAAACTAGGTTATATTATAGACCCTTAGGTTTACTTGTGCAATTTTAGAGTAGTCTTTGTTCAGGTGTCCTTTTTACTGCCTCGTGCAATTTTTCAGCAAGTTTGTTGGGTGGAAAGATGCTGTATTTTTCCTGGGTTCCTTCTTGTGCCTCTTGAAGAGCTCACTCTGTCACTGTGATTATGGTATTTGTTGGCAGGAGATGTGTCAGATTTCCCCATTCCTATTGAAGCTTAATGTTTATAGTCCACGTTATATGCCTTACAACTCTGAAATTCACTGTGCAGAGAATTTATGTAGTTCTCTAAAGCAAATCTCAAATAATATTTTTGGAATGCTGTTAAAGAAATTCTGTTTCTTATTGCCTCTTGTACTTGTTAAATTTCTAAACACTTCTCAGTCTTGTTTACCAGAGGATATAGCTGAGGTATCCTTAAGACTGTCCATCTGCTCAAACAGCAAATTTCAGTAAAAGAAAGAAGGAAAAAGACAAGGAAGAACAAATGCTCTGATTTACTTAAGACTTCATGTTGAAAAGACAGATGTAAAAGGAAACATACTTAGTCTGCTGTTGAAAAAGCAGATGAGGTGCTACAAACTAATACAGACTTTGGCGTTCAAAGGCACTGCCTAGTGTTCATAGTGTTGCATAAACTGTGCTTCCTTACACTTTGGCCATCCCCATACAGATACAACAAAGCATGCTGCAGCATCCATTTTATTCATCCAAGTGGAAAAGAAAGAAAAATGATGAAGACAGGTATTGACTTACGGTTTGTGAATCACAATTCAAAATCTGGTGCTTTAAGTGTTGTTTTAAAAGTACTTTTGTACTGCACAATAAAATTTTAATAATTTTAGATTTTGATTTAGTTTGTTGTCCTAAAGTAGAGAGCTCTTAAACAGGTTACTGTATTCCTTACATTTGTTAACTTAAAATAAGCTCTCTGCAGCCTGTGTAGTGGTTGATGAAGTATTTTGACTAAGGTTTCTGCTGTTTTCTGGTGTATGCTTTTAGTTGCTCAGAATCAGCAGTTGGTCTTTCTGTTTTTCTCCACCCTGCTGCTGATAATGCTTCACTGTTGCTTCATAAGTATCATGTAAAACAAATGGTAGTGATTACTGTGTAATTTTGGGGTGCTGTGAGCCATCCTCATTGTGAGGTATTTTTAGTATTTTTTTTTTTAAGCTAAAAGACAGATCTTTATTAGCTGCTCATTAAGTGCTTGATATTTAGCCTTATCAATCAGAGAATTCAAGTTTAGTCTTTGCTTTTAGATTTGTACTTTTCAAATGGTTGTGATTGCAGTGCCAATTTAGAAAAAAGATACTTTACCACCTTTTTTTCTTGCGGGGGGAGGTTTAAATATACAAAATAATCCAAACTACTTTTCTGGTGATGAGAAGTGTTTCTGTTTTCTGTGACAGCACTGCAGTCATGAAACTGTCATTCTCTGTGAAGCAGCTGAGCAATGGAGAAAAGTGAACCGAGGTGTAAATCCTGTGATGTTTTGTACCCTTGCTGAAGAATTCCCTTGTTGCCTGTAATTTGTAGAAGCACAATCCTGTATGATTTTTGCGTTGCACGATAACCTTGCACACCTGCATAACTACTCCTGCAACAGATTTAATTTTCAGATTCAAACTGATTGATATGGTCGTAAGAGCTTTTGGTTGTTGATACTGAGAGAGGCAGTAAAGTAATTTATTTCTGTACCTGTTGTTAAAGCAAGGTAATTGCCTTAACAGTTCCAGCGATATGGTCTCCTGGTTTCAGAAGTTCTAAGTTGCTCCTTGTCACAAGTTTGCTTTGTGTTTTGGTTCTTGGTGCTCTGTCCTGAAAACCCTGCTCTGTCATGCACAGTTAGTATGTGAATGCTTGGTATGTAGGTGTGGTGGGTTTTAAGTTTAGTCTCGTTCTTTCACTGCTGCTGAAATAATTGTTATAGTTGGGCATATCGAAAACCATCTCCCAAGGAGATACAAGAGCTTGTCCTCTGTTTAGAATCTGAAACTTTTGTGGTGAGATGGTTAAGAGGGTGAGGAGAGAGGGTGTGAAATGGGGACACAGAGGAAAAATGAAAGGTGATATTCATGGGATAGAACAGGTGGGATTGCATGAATGTAGACCATCAAGATATCACAGTTCTTTGGGAGGAATACAGGTATCCCAGTGCCGCCTGAAGTGTCCTGTAAGGCAATGAGTGGGATGATGGGTCTGGATATTGTTGGGGTGCTTTCTTGCAGTATAGAGTTAATACAACATCATACTGTGACTCATCTGCAGCAGTGTGTGTTCCCCAGGTATCTGTAAATTAATGTATAATTGTGGTTTTGGCAGCTGTGTATTACTGTATTATACTGTTCCCGTGTTCCCTGTAAAACTTCTTAGTCTGTGTGTGGCTAGGGTTCTGTTACTTGCCACCTCTGACTTCTAGCACAGTGCAAGATATACGGCCTCTTTGCGGTGAGTTTTTCCTACCTCGGCTTCCTCAGCATCAACTTCTTGTTCCCATTAGGCAACTTTCTGTTAAGTGGAGTACCTAGCTTTGAGGATGTTGTCTCTGTTACAGGACAGAACTCCTTTAATTCTCAAACTGGGAAATGTTTCCCCTGTTTATGGGGGAACTTAAAACTAATATATGTTTTTTCCCTCATAATGGCTTCCTGTATCACTGCCATTAGAGTTTGACCTGACAAGTGTGTACTGTTCTCTTTATCCCACTTAAAATTACCTGTTTTACAGTCCCTCTAAATTGATATGATTTCTTTGTTTTCTTTTAGTGTTTTTCTTTTGCAGTCACAGAGCTGGCAACTGGAAGTTGGGAGCAGGCCTAAGAGCCTAAATAAATCCTACATGCACAGAGACACTTGTTGAGAGATTACATAGGTAAATTTAAGCATGCATACATGTTTAGGGTTAATTCTAGTGGCAAAGCAATTGGCTGCATGCTCTAATGGTTGCACAATAGGCTTTAGTTTTGGCAATGCTGAACTTTATGTAATCCAGAAGAATTAATCTGAAAAGGATTGAACCATGAAAGGTAAATTTCAACTACTTAGTAACGTGCATTCTTTTATCTGGAATGTGTCCCTACAGTAGATGGTTAAGCAATCGGTAAATTAAGCATAAATAGCAGTGATGAAGTGAGGTCAACACAGACATAGAGGTGAGGTGGAGCTTTGTAGAGTGCTCTACTGAGACATTAGTTTCATGTACCTCATGGTTCTTTGTGCTACAAGTAATGATTTATAGAAGATTTATAAAAGCTAGTGGGAGAACAAACCAGACTTTTATAACCCGATGAGATATTTGACCATATACTCGCAGAGGTAGCAGCGAGATCATATTTTGATCAGGAGCGTTTGTAGGAGCACCTGAAAAAGACTTGCTGGTTACTCTAGGTGACTGGGGAGTTGTGGAGGAGGGTTAATGTTTACTGCAGGCTCTTGCTATAACTTGGCTACAGTTTCATTGGCTAGTAAAGCTGAAGCTTAGTTGTGAAGTTCCTTGTTTTTAAGAAATTGCCGATTAGGGTGAAGTTCCCTAAACTTGCCATGGTCAGCCTTTGCTGTGCAACTTGGCATTGAGATGCTTTCAGTCTATTTTGGGAATGCTTTTTTGACGGTTCCAGTGTGGGTGCCTGTGCACGTGTGAGCTGCTGTTGCTTTATGTTACTCCATGGAGGCGAGGCAAGTTAGTTTCTGGCTTGCTGCCGGTAAGACTTTCGAATGTAGCACAATTGATCTTGAAGTGTGCTGTGTCTCCAAATACAGAGCATTAACCTGCATTGTTCTCCTTCTGTCGGGCCTGAGGGTATGCTAAGAGGCAAGGCTGCCATGTGATTGTGGAGGCTCGCTGGAGACAGTAGAAATTCACTAAGCAGATAAGAGACACAAAATGGTTTTGGTGCTTTTCCTCATTGATGGGAGCAAGTAAAGTATTTCTCTCTCTCTCTCCCCCCCCCCTTTTAATCCTGCCTGACAGAGCTGAGTGTAATTTCTATTTTCTTCTTCACGGCCAACCTGGGTTATGTTCCTCTAAGCCTGGTAAGGGTCTCTGTGGCTCCCAGGTGTTAAAACAGGTCCTGTCACCGAGCAAGCAACTAAAAACACATGTAGATATTTTTCATCTCTCCCAGAGTCCCGTCCCCTTCTTGGAGTGTGTCTGCTGCTGTCTTTATTCCTTTTTCCTTTTTTTTTTTTTTTTTTTTTTTGCACACACGCACACCCACGCACCCCTGCCCCTGCGGGCCCTGTGACTGCCTTTGGGGGTACCGGCTTCATACTCAGGCTCCATGTCTGCATTTCCTTACATCGGCTTCGCTCTAAATTATTTGCTGTCATCCTGATCGCATGGCCGTTTGAGTCAGCAGCTTTGCTGTTGGATGTTAGAAGGGTCTATGCTTCGTGCTTCTGTTTTGTCTTGGAGTTACCGCTTTTTAGTGTAAGTTAGGTTTTGTGTTGGACTCGTTAGTTCCCCTTCCAAAGAGCGTGTGTTACGCATTTGAGATTCATAAAGTGTAGTTGCTAAGTTCATGTATTTGAAGAACTATTCCGTTTGGAAACCCCTTCCTGCTTCATGTTTGTTGGTCTGGGGAGGTTGGTTTAATTTATGTAAGGACTTCTCTTTGAAACGTTAATTGAGGATTTTGCTTATAATGATCTACATGACCCCCTGCTTATTTTCATTAAGGAATGATTTTAAATTTTTGTTTTATTTAATAATCTTATGTAGACTGTCTTAGAGTGTGTATTACACCAAGATACTGAAAACTGTAAGGGCTGCTGAACAAATGCTATCTGTCGAAATGCATGACTACAGCGTAAGTAAAACCATGAGTTTAGCTAATAGTGTAAAGGCAGATGGTGTTCAGGTTAGACATCAGTAATTAATTGTTACAGCTTAATAAGGCTAGCATTTCAGCTAGACGGTAACTATTGTCATTAGTGCAGTGCTATCCTGTTTCCAAAATAAGGTTTT
Source organism: Haliaeetus leucocephalus (assembly GCF_000737465.1). Classification (NCBI taxonomy): domain Eukaryota; kingdom Metazoa; phylum Chordata; class Aves; order Accipitriformes; family Accipitridae; genus Haliaeetus; species Haliaeetus leucocephalus. The sequence goes on along the minus strand of NW_010972809.1, from coordinate 1,140,071 downwards.
CCATTTGTTCAAGCAAATTCTAAATAATGTACATGATCTGATTTAATGTGGTTTTTGAGGGAAAGTGCACTTGCTGTGAATTAGCATCCTAAGTTGAATGTAGGTGAGGCCTAGCTACATACTTAGCTTGTGAATTTTGTATGGTTAACTTAGGGTTTGTGCAAATATTTTTTTTTTTATTTTATTTAATTTGCCATTGTTGAGCATGTATCATTTTCTTGAGCTTATCTTCAGGAACTTGCGGGTTGTATAATTTTTAATTTTTTTTTTTAAGCTAAATATTTTTTAAATTTAGTTTTGTAAAATCTTTTATTGTGAATGGTGTTTAAAATAGTGGGAGATAATCAAGTTGTCAGAGGGCAATCTCTCCCTTGTACATGTTGGGAGCAGTAGAGCTGCGCGCTGGGAAGCGTCTTGAGTTTGCAGGGAAGGAGCTCCAGGTTAGTTGAATGACATTGTGCTGCAGTTGGAAGCAAAGCTGGATCAGACTCCCATGCTGTTTGTATCCTCCTGGTGGTGAATATGGAATAACCATCGGATCTTCAATCCTTCTGCTCTTCTCTGTGGCATTGCTATACTCAAAAGCCTATTTTGAAATTAAGCAAGTTATGCACGGGCTCTTAATGTTTCACAGAAACTGAGTAATTATGTGGTCTTAGCAACATTGTAGACAGAGGTACCTTTCACCGTAAGAGAAGTGATAAGCTGCTCTGTATCTCAGAGATGTGAAGAAATGGCTTTATTGCATCATAAAACTGTGTTTTAGAATGTTTCATATTGTCATTGCCTACTTCCATATTTCTTGGGAAATTTCAATGTCATCCTAGCCAGTTTCTGTAATTTTTATGCTCATTTCAAACACTTGTGGAAAGTGGGATGGATGCTGTGACCAAACAGCCTGGCACTCATGGGGACCTTAAGTTGACTTTGCTGGTGCAGTCTTTACAACAGTCATGCTTAGCTGGGGTAGAATGTGTCTGCAGAAATACACATCCATGAAGCTTGTATGCGCTTCCATGAATCTTGCAGCATTTGTGTGCTGCCAGTTGGAGTTAGCACACTACTAAGTGTTGGGGCTGAGGAACAGGCTTCATCTGTTTAAGCATTAGACGTTAGCATTTGTCTTGTGTGTCAAATCCCTGGCTTTGGAATTTGCTTACAGAAAGAAACTAAGCAGAAAAGCAGAAACTTTGTCTTGGATGACTATAAATAGGCTTTGAGTTAATTGTGCCAAAACTGAATTGCTGTTGATTGGTACAAGACACTGGTGTATAGAGAAGTGAGTTTTTTGGCTTGCAACTTAATAGAAGACAGATCACTTGGCTGCTGATTTTATTAGGCATTTTGGACCCTCAGCTTTTGTTGGCTGGGCTTTAAGGGTAAAAGTGTGCTTGTTTGTAATTCATTTCCTAAGTGATAGTTGACTTTTGAAATTCTGTTGTTTGTTTATGGATTGGCATTTTTCTGTTTGTCTTTATCATGCTTTGAAAACTTTACTTATCATTGGTAAATGTTAATCTTCCTTTGTGAATGTAAAGATGTAGACCATCAGATGATGCTAAATTTGAGTATCCAGTATTTGTTTAACTAGAAGTTTGAGTCTTACGATTGGGAGTGATGAGAGGAGAATATCAACTGAATATGCTTTAGAAGTCTACTAACTAGAAAATAAAAAATGAAGAAGTTTGTCTGAGACAGTCATGTTGATATATTCTCAACAGTTCCAAATATTCTTTGTAACATAGTAGAATAGGAAAAAACATAACAGAATTTTTCATTAAAGGAGAAAAATGTAATTGTCAAAGTTGTTTTAAAACAAAAAAAAAAATCCCCAAACAAAAAAATCCAAACCCCAGGAAACTTATGAGTGTGAGGAGGAGTTTTTCCACAAACTATTTTGCTGTGACACTTGTGTCTTTTTGTAAAAAAAAAAAACCCAACACAAAACTAATGTGTTTTCTGAATTGTCATTGGGTCTGTCCACGACTTTCCAAATATAGACACAGCAGAGCAGAAAAACAGCATTTTCTTCTGTAGGTGGCCGACAGTTCGCTTACAGCTGTAGCTTTTCAGTGCTGTCAGTGGTTCCTCACTTTACTGAGGCAGAATTACATTTAAATGGGGGGGGACTGAGCTTTGCTTCTGCTGTTCAGTGAGTTGGGGAGAAATTCTCATAGCTTAACAGCACCTCCCTGTGATGCTGCTCACCTGCTGGCAGGCAGTCAGGCACTGGGTATGGGGAGAGGAGTTTATTTCTGGGGTGTAAACTGATGCAGAGGAGGATGGGAAGAAGAATTTTAAGTAAGATTGTTTTCCCTGACCACCTGTAAGGAGTAGGTTGTAAGTCTGTGTTCATGACTGGCAGAGCCTCCTCTTGGACTCCTGCAGTCTGCTGTAGATCATAAGGCCAAAAGGCTGGTTGAGCTTTCTTTCCCAGGGCTGGGCCTTTCACCGACATTTGTTTTAGCTGGTTGTCGAAAGCTTCCAATGATGGAGAATTCATAACCCCTTTTGTGAGTGATTAACTACCTTTCTGGTTCAAAATTGTTTCCGAATGTGTAACCTAAATCTTTCAGCACAGTTCAAGCCTATAGCTGCCTGTGTTTTCTTCAGTGGGTATGGAGAACATCTGATTCTTTTCTTCTTCATGGCAACCTTTCACATATTTGAATGCTGTTACCACTTCTCCCTATAGGCATCTTCTGACTAGGCTAAATAGACCTAATTCCTAAAAGTTTCTCTCATAGGTCATGTTCTCTAGATCTCTGGCCTTTCTTGTTCCTCTCCTCTGGACCTTATCCAGTTTATTTGCATCAATCTTCAAGTGCATTAGTCTGTTTATCTAGTGCGTACAATTCTGATAAATGGGTAGTAGGTGGATTTTTTGTGCCTTGTTCAAAATATGGTTTATGAAACCTTGAAATTAGGTCCCAGAACAGCTGAAATCTAGAACAAAATCTGTTAGAGACTAACTCTGTCATAATTGATATATATATATATTTTTTTAGTAAAATGGGAAATACTGAAATAAACTTATGTAGAAAAATACTTATGGGAGATGGTTTTAGAAATAAAACTATTTAAGATGGGGAAGCTGAAGTCTTGGTGCTAGCTTGGTATACTATCCTGAACAGAATACCTTGTTTCTCTGCATCTATTTTTAAGGTATCTGAACTGAATGCTACTAATTTATAGAGCTTCACAGTTTTTAAGGATTTGCTTTTGTGGCTCATTTAGGGACACTGCTGCTGTTCATAATGGCTGTATTCTAGCTTTTTTTTAATAATATGAACTCTGAATTGCTAAGCCAAAGATTGACATCACACTTCTGTTGTTTGCCTTTATTTTTTTCCACTGTAATGTCAAAAATACTCTGGCACCATTTGTTTTACTTTTTGGCCATTTTAGTCTAAAACAAGATTAGTTCCTTGGTTTGATTTACTGCGAAGTTGGACAAATCCTTGGAATCTATGCATATGTATTAAGACATTGCGAAAGAAAGAGGGCAGAGCATTAATAGGACTGAGTGCTCAAGAGATGGGTCGTCTTTCATTTAGCACTAGGGCTTACTTATGCTGAGTTAAAGTATGTGCTTGTGAAACTAGAGCTTTAAACTTGGAATACTTCAGTGTTTTGTGCAGTGATTGATTTCTGCAGGTATTTTATGCAACTTGGTCTGGTAAAGAATCCATCTTGATGCCAATCTTTTGGGCCTTAAAGTATTTTTTTTTTTTCTTTTTCCCCTTAGTATGTTAGAAAACGTGAAATTATTGGTGTGTGTAACTTCAGATGTTTCAACAGTTTTAGTCATGACAAGCAGAGAAGTCTTGGTTGTTTAAATTTAGTGAAGAAAAAAACTTTAGAAAAACAGTAGATCAAAATTTAATTTTGCTATCAGACTTGTGATAAGAGCTGTACAGGGCTCCATTATAATAAGAGTTCTGATAACGCTTACTTACCTTCTCCAGAACATTTTTAGAAAGCTTTTTTGCAGAAATAATAAGCTATCAAAGAAAGGTGTGTTAAACACCTTCTCCTCCTCTTTTATGAGGCCAGAGTTTAGGTCAATGGAAAGAGAATTGTAGCAGTTGGTGTAGATTCAATCTGTAAAGTTTCAGCTTTAGGTTCGCTTATAGCAATTGTATGGGTCACTTCACTGGTTTCTTGGAATTTACTTAAATGAATAAGGACTTTACAAACTATTTAATGCATCAAACTTAGTATCGTAGTAACTGCGGTACTGTAAATCACTGCTAGATGGCACTGTGTAACTGTGCTTTCACCAAAATTATTATTGAAACCTATTTTTGAGAACCATTTAAATTAACATTTAGGTTAAAAATGGCATTTTATTGAATTTTATTTTCAATTTAGTCACTTAATTGATCCCACTACAAGTGATCTCTTGGCCCAGGGACTTATTTTGCATTGTTTGAAAGGACTCAAAAGTTCAGAGGCAGCCCTAGCAAGTGAGGTAAAATTTTCCTGCATTTCCCACACAATTATTAATAATGCAGAAGCATTGCATACATTAGGCTTGTGTAAATATCTTAGAAGATTATTCAGAAAAAATGAGATCTATTGTCAGGTCGAATATGGTCACAAAGGAAATGAAGCAGTGATTAGTATAAAAGCCTTTTGAGATTAGAGGGATTTGTATGATTTTTCTTAATTGATCGTCGTCCATGTGTGTTCATGCTAGTTACATGAACGCTTTCTTTTCAGAATCTTAGCTAGGAAAGCTTAAAATTTGTTTTAACTTTTTTCTCTCTGTAAAACTGGATTTTTGGCTTTAGAGTGACTGTGCCATATTACGGTAAGCATAGTAGTTGTTCATTCATGGAAAAGATCATCTCCAAGTAAAGCTTATGGGTGTGGTACTGAGATGCTTGCAGTGTGATGCAGCCAGGGTTTTCTGTGTCCAATCAGGATGGCATAAGGTTTTTTCATAATAATCAGTGTTAGGAAGTGGTTTTCACTGTGCAGGAAGTACAATATACTAAGCAGTCCGTTTCCCTTACTGTAATGGCCAGAAATCACTTTAGAAATTTTGGCAAGGCAGATTTTCCTCCTCCTCAGGTATGTACATCAGGAAAGTTTGCATCTCTTGAAGATGTGGATTCTTCCAACAAAAGAAGAAAGTTTGCTTCAGCTGCAGCTTGTGCTATATGTCATTTAAAAAAAAATCCCCAAACGGTCTGTGAAGTGCAAAAATGGCATTTATGTTACCAGACTGCATGTTTTCTGTGTGCATGTATGAATTTTTTTTTTTGCATCATTAAGTGTATTTTTTGGGGGGGAAAGGTGGAAGAGATGTAGTTGCTGAATGCTCTAGTTGTTTCTTACTGTAATGATTATGTGGATTTATTTAATCATTAGTATATTCTTCACTTACTTTCTGAGGTCTTACGGTTCCTGTTCTTGTGTATCGGTGATTATTTGCATTGTGTGTCTGTAACATTTCTAGGTTGACTCGCCTTCCTGGCACTAATTGAAATCACTGGATGAATTTGTACTTGGAGTTCCAGGGTGGTAACTAA
>NW_010972809.1:950583-1134521 GCF_000737465.1 Haliaeetus leucocephalus | reverse complement strand
CCCCCCCCCCCGAGACCTGTGCTCAAATTGTGATTCAAGAAGGTATTTTTAATTTAAGGGGTCTGCCTTTCTTGTCCTTAATGTTAATGGACACTCAAAGAAGGAGAAATTAATACAAACTGGAAACATTTTTCTAAGCTTCAGTAAAAAAACCAAAAGCTGTAAACTCGTGTGAACTAGGGTTGGGTTTGTTTTTTTTTGTGAGATCCAAGACACTGAGAAATGCCTGCTAATCAGCAGTTCGCCCCTGTAAAGCTTTGTTTTAAGCTTTTATAGATGTATTTTTTCCTTTTCATTAATACAGTCTAGCTTTCTGCAAAAGTAATTCCCTTCCCGTTAACACCTATTTCAGGTACCAGGTACTAAATCAAGAATACACTTTGATGTATAGAAGGTGTGGAACTAGTGAATGGCTTGGTAACATCAAGGAGTGTGTAACTTAAGAAACAAACTGTGTGGTATTTGATACCAAGTTGTACCCAATTACATTAGACACATTTCAGTATTGAAAACACGTGCCATCTATGTTGCAAACCATATTCTCAATAAACTGATTCCTAAAATGAAAGATTTAAAGCCTGATGAATGAAGTGGATTTAAGATGTGTTTTGAATGGAACTATGTATCTTTCTATATGCTAAAACATTTTTAACCTCTACTGAGTCTACTGATTTTTGGCATCACTCTCTCTAGCATTGTTTCAAAAATGTTTTCATAGTTATCCCCTGAAAATAGAATAGTGTCTTTTAAAGTGTCATTCTGGAATAAGCAATGAAGAGACTTCTTTGACAAAAAAAACCCCAAGCAAACAACTGTTAAAATGGGACTTTCTGTCTTTGTTTAAAGATACGTTTTAGCTGCTACATCAAAGTGACGATGAGCAAAGGACTGCCTAGGGAATGCTGAAACATATCAAAATAGGTGTTCAAAAAGTGTTCTTATGGTGCATCTTCAGATATATAGTTTAGGTTCCTCAGTCTAATTAGCTAAGTGAAAAGGGACTTGCTTTCCTGAAGCACCCCCTGGAGGTAAGGAGTTCAGTAGTGTTGGCTTTTTTCCTTTGATTATACAGGGAGTTCTGCTCCTAACTCAGACACCTAAGAGATGCATAGTCATTGGTATGAGTACCATAATTCTTTCCACCCTAGTTGTTAATGCATTAAGACCATGTTTCTTGTTTGTCTTTTTTTAACCGTATCTTCCCTCAAATTGCATAAATCTCTTCAGTGTTTAGTCAGCCTTATAGTTCTTCAGGGTTTTTGTGCATATAGGTAAACACGTGAAATGCATTAATAAATTACAATGGAAAGTCACATGGTCAGGCTAACAATATAATTTCGAATTCAGTTGAACATTCAAGATTTGTTTGTCTTGTTAGTTGAGATGCTATTTGTGGGGAGGGCGCAGGATTTTGTTTCAAGTTCAGTGCTTCTACAATGTACTTAGCTAACCATGAATTAGTTGATTAAAAATGGTCCTCGTTCCAGTTCTTTTTTAGCAAGTGTAATTTCTATGCCTTTCTGACATGTCTGTGTGATAATTTTATCTTTGGATCCATAGATCACCATTAAAGCAGAGAAACAGGTACACTGTTCTTTGATACATCCTATAAACTTTGTTGCTGCACAGCTGTCCCTGCTTCTGATAATAGATAGTAACTACTTACTGGACTGTCTTGCCAGATGCTGTTAACATACTATCTTTGTCTGGGAAGACATAGATTCAGTCCAGTTCTGCAATGATATTTATACACTGAATAGAATCCTATATGCTAAAAAAACCCAAAACAAAAGTTGTGAGAAACGCTTGGTGGGATGACACCAATCTCATACCCTGTGATGCTACGTGATGGAGCTGTGAACATGTTTGTCTGGTAAACTGGTGCTGTGTTTCGCTGAATTCAATCCAGGATGTCAAAATTCACAAATGCTTTCTTTTTGTGTCTTGTGAAATTTTTCCCTAATATGATGAATTTTAAATATTCTTAATGATGTCCCTGTTAGGACATCCTAATAACCCTATTAGGAGGTATATTGACAGGCTGTTTTAGTACTGTAAATAAATAGACAAAGTTAAATGTGCTGTTTTGTAACAAAAGTTCAATGCAACGTGTTAATAACCGTTATATTTGATTTTCTTAGTGTTTTGCAATGGGTGATTCTCAGTAAGGATGAAAATGATTTAAAATAGTGCATTATAAGATTATACGTTATTAGGAGAAAGATACAAATCAAATATACTTAGATATGTTTTTAGCTTTGCAGTAGACAAACTAATATTGTAAGTATTTGAGCTGGCTTAGTTAAAATGAAGTATAACGGTGTAATGCCACACATGAGAAAACCAAGATATTGTAACCAAGGCAGCAAAATGTTCCTTTACTTCTGTTTACACTTGCGAAGACTCATTTCTCTGTGTGCTGAAAACTTCACAGGCATCTAAAGATGAACAGCTATTGTAGGAGAATCTTAAACTTAGGTGTTACTTATTGTTGTTGTCGTCTATAATATTTGAATTTATAATTCTGAAGTAGCACCTGTTATCAGAGTGCCATCCAATATTATTTGGCTAGCATGTGCAATTCAAAGTTGTACCACATACACAGGAGGCTCACTCAATATATATATCATTGTTTATATTTGTCCTTGGTTAGAATGTGCATCAGTTTGATCTGATCTTATGGGCCAGTAAAGGGGTGAAAGAGGTCTAAGGGTCTATGTCCGCTATAGCTGATTTTCAAGAGAGAAGGGATTAGGCCACACTTTAAGTTTCCCTTCACAGGGCCTCAGTATGAGTGCAGAGAAACAGGTGGTTTCTGAAACATAGAGAATGTTTTTGGAGATGTCATTGTCTTGATGCTTCCTGTGGGAAAGTTTAGTCCCTCCATGGGAATAATAATAAAAAAGAAAATTCTGTTCTTGCTATCAGTAATAGAATAGTTCTTCACTATATCTCTAGTCTCTTTCATATATAAAGAAGAAAAAGGACCTATTTGTCTTCTGAGTTAAAAGACCGATATCACTGTTTTCTTGGAATGTATTTAATGCAATATATCATTGCACTTGAGGAACAAAATTCAGTCATTATTGAAAGGTGTGTTTTAAATGTTCCATTTTGGGGTTCTTGAGTATTTTCTTGTCCAGATAATTTACTGTGGTTGCTGTAAAGTTAAGCTTTTGCTTGCAGCCAGCCTGGTGGTCACATCATCATCTCATTCAGCAGTAGGAATGAGGTACTAGGAATGAGGCTAGTAGATGGACTGTGTGTGGTGTACAGCATTACAGGCAGCTAGTGCTGTCTCTTGTTTTGTAAGAAATACTACAATGAAGCACTTAGTGCATTGTAAAATGTGAAGTTATTTCTGGGCTTCAGTCTAGTACACATTGACTACAAATGAAAAACCCACTCCCCAAAGTGTAATATAAAAATGTTACGTTAAAAAAAACAGACCACACACAAGTTCATGTTTACCCTAAAAACTGTGACTAAACCAGTATCTTATCAGGTAATCTGGGCTGAGGCTAGCTTCATTTTGTTTACACTGTTCTCAGATGTATCACTTGCAAAAGGCACTCAGTTTCTGAAGTGACCAGAGACAAGTATCTAATAGGGAATGAGCCTAGCTTAAATTTTTTTTGTTACTTCAATGTCTAAATGTGAGCTTATTTTGAAGAAGTAGTATTTTTGGTACCTTTCTTAGCATGTAACTCTAGGTCATGAAATTTTTGGTGGGCTGTCTTGAAAAAGCTTTTGTTAGCATGAAAAAGTGGAAGTTGTTCAGAAAGGGATGTAAGTCATGGCTTATGTGAGGGGCAGTTCAGTTTTCTTCAGACTCGAGTAAAGGTGGCTTAAGTACTTAGGTTGCAGTGATGTTTCTGTATGGGAGCTGTTCAGAATAGATAGCCCATTGTGAACTTTTTAATATAGATTTTAATTAGTGTGCTACTCCTACCACCTGCTGAAGTAGAGTTGGAACGTCTACTGACCTGAAACGAATGCACGTGTTCAGTATTAATACTGCATGCCTGCATCCAGACAGCAATCTTTCATTTTGACATGCACATAGTCAGAGTAAATTAATGTTTAAAATCTGAATGCTTCAAGTTCAGCCAGAGTGTGCATTCATAATTATCTTCAGACTAGTTTAAATAGAAGTGCAGAGTGCTTTTTTTAGTCTTTATTTACAGTATGTACAGGTAAAATTTGCGATATTAGTAGATAAGTTAATTATATTGACTTGTTTTCCTCCTACTCATGAACAATATTTATTAAAAGCCTTTGAAACAGTTCAGTTAGAAGGTTCAGATTCTGTGTGGTTCAGTGTGCACTCTGTTTTTTCATGTATCTTGAACAATTGATTTCAACTTTTTATTTTCTAGTTGAGTATATACATGCAATTAGTCTTAGAAATTATTATTTTGTTACAGGAAGTTCTAAGTCATTGTAGATTTTGTGGCTAGTCAAAAAACTGCTCTTCTACCTTGGAAAAAGTATTTTCCAATGAATAGCGTTATGACCTTTCAGATATTTGATTCTCATCACAATATCCGCTCCCTTAATTTAAGCTATCTATTCTCAAAGCTCCCAGAAGATAATTAGTCTAAATGCTGCCATTCAGTCCAACCCTGTTCTCACTACAGCAAAATTATTTTAACTTGCATCTTTAAAATAGTGCATAGTTCTACAGACAGCTGCAGCTTTAACAGCACAAACATTTTTATACTAATTTTTGTTTGATTGTAAGTCAAGTAAAGTTCAAGCATGCAAGTACTGCTCAGTCAGGACAGAGAACTTTAAAAATGTTGTAATACTGAGGTTCATACATGTGTCTGCAGTAATAATGCTAATTACTGCCAAGAAAGCTAAGTGATAAATACTTTTGATATACTGCTGTGTCGATTACTTTTTGCAGTAACGTGATAACGGAAAATCTTCCTAGTGATTCTTTTCTTTTTGTTTATTAAAAATAACAACCCTGATGCTTACTGGAGGTCATGTTCACTGATTATAAGACTGAAAAGCCTATTGGTACATTATCTATTTTATTTCTCATGTTGAGACTATAATGAGCCTAGGCCCAAAGCTGTTACCTGTAGAGCTGTGTTCAGCTCTAGGTAGTTCAGATAAGTGAACAGTGTTTTTAAATGTGAAACTTATCGAGGACATGAATTTGTAAAAATCAATCAAACAAAAAAAGACCAACCCATCCCAAAAAACACCCCAATCTACATAGAATTATAAATTAGTATAAAAATGTTTGTGTTGGTGTAGCTGCATCTGCATGTGGATTGTGTTTGAATCTGAAAGAGGTGTCATCTTCATACTGGGTTTTGTTGGTAAGTGTCTTACAAGTAGATTCACAGGAGAAATGTAAATGCTGATAACCTGTAACAGCTGAGTTCTGAATGGGGAATTTTGCTGCTGACCAGTGAAGAATTTTTTTTTTTTTTCTTCTTTTGAACTCGTGATTGATGACTGCTGGCTAAACAAAGAACGAGCAAATAGATTTCTCGTACTTCTTAATCTTTCCTTCATTAGGTTAACTTTCCAGCTTGAATTCAAATTTTACTGTCTAATCATAGAATTTCTTGAATGTGGAGATTTATTATTAAATGATCCGTTCCAGTCTTTTACTCTGTTCTATTTATAGTGTTTGTGGGTTCATTGGATGTGAATCTTACAGCACTTTTTCTTGTTTCATGATTGACTATGAATCTGTTTTTAAGCTATCTGCAGGGCAAAAAGAGGTTCCTCACTTTTTCTCTTGTCTTACCTGCCTCTAGAAAGAAAGAAATACTGCTTTGTCTCTCTGATTTTACAGCAGAAGATGCATATGTGTGATTGCAGAGCCAAGTATTTTTGAGTAATGTCCTTTTCATTGTATTATGCTTGGAAATACTTATTTTTTAATTGTGTAATTTTTAGGTCTTCAGGTGAAAAGCTAGCTGTGTTTCTAATCTGCTGACCCTCTTGGTTGTCAGGAGTTTTTCTCAAATTCTTACAATCTTTTTTGCTATGTTACTTGTGCAAGTAAAATTAAAAAAAAACAGCCAGGGATCAGACTATTGGTACGAGTACTTCCATTATGCTGTCTCATGTTCTTCTGTCTGTATCAACATCTTAAGTTACTAGACAGTCTTTTTCTGTGGGATTTTTGTTCTAACAAAAAAATACCAGAATCACAGACTGAAAATGTGAATCAAGGAGAGGGAACGCTGCAGATGTGGAGTAATAACGGTCAAGGTTTTAACTGTTTATCATCTCAGTAATTAGGTAATTCAAATCTTCAGCTTAATATGGCATAAATCAGCAGAAATTACTGTTTCTAAACCACCTTTTGTGCCTACTTCTCCCCTGCCCCCCAATTCCTGGTGTAAAGCAAATATCAGATTTAAACAGAAATTTTTCTTCTGCGTGACAACCTTAGGAAGTGAAAAGCATGTAAGGTGTGAAGTGTTGTAAAGAATGTTTTATGACTCTCACTCTTAAATTCAATACAGCTATCTTCTGTGCAGCTTTTCCTTCCTGTTCCTCTTAAGCATCAGATAGTGATCATCACAAATATGTAACTATTAGTGTCTGCGTACAGAGTTAATTTTTGTGTGCAATAATAACTCAGGGTTCTCTTCAGCGAATGTTACTGTGCCTTTTGCTATGGTCTGACAGGCATGACCTACATTTAAGAAAGCCCTCTGGGTCTGTCTGGTTCATTACTGTTACTTGCAGATGCTTCTTCGTAGATGGTTAGTTGAGATGCTTTTGCCAACCTCTAGGGTTTTTTTGCAGCATTTTGGTATAGTGGTTTTGCAAATTCATGCTCTCCAGTAGTAAGAGCCTGACTTGCTTAATAGAATTTATGGTGGAGCTTGGTTTTAAGCATCTTTCTGGCTTTCTAATAGTAATATTGAGAACATTTTGATTTTTATGTCACTGAGCTTCAGGTTGCTCTGGGTTGGTAGATGAAAATAAACATGTATTTACATATGAAATATCCAGTCTCTATTCTGAATTCTTCTTGAGAGTCTGTTTTCAGTAGACTGTTGGAAATGGTTTTGGGTATAATTTAAAGTAATTTCCTAAACCAGTGGGGGTGTATCTTTAATAATAAAGGAGACTGCCTCATATTTCCTCTTTAGTAGTAGTAGGCTGGTTGCTGTAACTGGCATAACTTTTAAATGTAGTAAAGATCTTTAAATTAACCAATACTGCTTGTGTTTGAAATGCTAATCCAACAGACTGTATGGTTTGTACAATTATTAATACTCTTTGTCTATGTTGCTTAGTAGTTAAGAGGTTAAGCAGTTCCCGGGGGGCTGGGGGGGGGGAACAAAAGCAGTTTGCGTTTTGTCAATTTTCAACTTCAGATATCAGTAAATCATTGCAGCAGCCTTCCTTATCAGTTGTTTGCACAAAAAAAAAGTGGAATGGGGGAGTGGAGAAAACCTGTTAGAGTTGTGTCTGAGGGGACCATCTGCTGTGGTTCCCAGTGTTGTCAGTGTGATAAGGGATAAGCTGTGTAAACAGAGGTACCACAAAAAAAGGCAGGCCCCGTTTGGGGAGGCATATGTACGATTTGGATTTGGGTTGATAACGGCCTTAGAAAGTCCGGGGACTTAGAGTAAAAGTCTGTTAAGCAGAGGAGTGATGTATTTAATCTGAAACTCCAGATGCAGCTTATTAGCATGAGTTTGCCTTTGGACTAACTTCTGTAGCTTCCTTCTGATTTATTGGAACTTCTACAAACAGAAAATATGCATGAATTGCAATGGTTTTATGTAATACTGACACTTTTTTGTATTTTAGAAACCTTCATTAGCTGTTTGAATTAGTGCTTAATCAGCAAAAATAGATAAAGATTTGAAGAATGACTGGCATCGATATTAAGTGTTTGATTTTTGGGGAAGAAATGGCCACGTGGTCACTTGGCAGAATAAGTGGGCCGATATGAACACGAATGGTCAGAGAAAATTGGTGACTATTCACCTGGCCACAGGTGGCCCTAGCAGATCTTAATTTGATGTATCTCAGACCTTTGGAAAAAATGTGAAAAGGAAACAGACTGTCTCTTGAAGTGGGGAGGAGGTTTCTGGAGCCTCTGGAGTCACACATTGGATGCAGGGTGGGGTGCAGGTGTGTTTTGCTGGCTGCCAGTCCACCTGCAGTGTAGAGCATGCTGCATGTATCAAAGAACCTTACATCTGTCTGGACTAAGGCAGACATCTGCTACTAAAGCCCCTATAAGTAGCTAGGTCCAGTTTAAATTTCTGTATTAGGGTCACTGATGTGTCTGGTTTTATGGTGACTGAAGTACTGGAAAATAGGGAGGAGGTTTGCATTAAAAGTAAAGTTAAGCTTTTCACCAGTCAGTTTCCGGCTACTTAGGGTAGTGGTTTAGGGGAAATATATGCGCAACTTGGCATTTTGTCGGTTAACGTGATGAGGTTTTTGCTACTAAGATTCCTGCAGCCATCTATAACAGCAACTAGGGATGAACTCTTTGGGAAGATAATGTGTAGAATAATGTTCTGAGGGGGAAAAAAGAGTATGACAAGCTGCCTACTACTGGTCCAGGACTGTCTCCCTTTCCATCACACAAACTCTCCTCTCTAGTAGCTATATCAAGAAGGTAACGATTTCTCTGTTAGTGAAGATGTGTGGAAACTGAAGAGGTGCCAGTACCTTCGCCTTGCTAACTGCTGGAATGTGATATGCCACATTTGAGGAGACTTAGTGTGGGTCGATGTTGGCCATCGGGTACATGGTATTACATCTTTGGGGAGGAGTAGTTGCTATGAGCTATTACCCTCCGTGAGGGGGCTGGAGCCTGGAGTTTGATGTGCAGAGGTTTGGAACAGGCTGGAAGCTGGGGTCTATAATGTGGGAAGAGAAAGCAGAGGTGCGGGCTCTCAAACCTTTATGGAAAAGAAGGGAATTGTCAAATAAATAAAAAAAGTTTGAGCATGGCTGACCTATAGGTCAATTTACTTTCTGGTGACTATATAAGATGTGAATATTACATTGTTTATTAGTGGGCCAGTAACAGTATAACTGTAATATTTTCCTAACTTTGGGATCTGGCAGCAGGTTTATAATAGCCCTGTTTAAAATGTATATACTGCTTTCTCTGATGAATGCTCACAGACCTTTCTGTGCTGGGCTTGACTGATGTCCCTACTGCACATGCAAGTAAATATTGTCAGTATATGGTAAGACGTATGTGTAACTCTTCTCCGTGGTGCCCAGTGATGGGACAAGAGGCAATGGCCACAAATTGTAATACAAGAAATTCCATTTAAACATAAGAAAAGCCTTTTTTTTTTTTTTTTTTTACAGTGAGGTTGATCAAATGCTGTAACATGTCTGTTGAGGTGTGGAGTCTCCATCTGTGAAGGCATTCAAAACGCAACTGGCCACAAGCCTGAGCAGCCTGCTCTAGTTGGCCCTGCTTTGAGGATGAGGGTTGGACTAGATGATCTCCAGAGGCCCCTTCCCACCTCAGCCACTCTGTGATTCTACAAAACACTGTAAGCTTCAGAAGCTTTTCTAGATAAGGAGGAAGTTGTTGGGGAGGGGAAAAAAGACTTTTGTCTTGTTATGTGAAGTCAGCTGAGTCACTGGCTGTTTTTCTTCTGGTTAGCTTTTTGCCAAGATTTTCTTTGACGTTTCTGTCTATATTGTTTTTCTGTCTGTGGGTCTGCACTCAGGTTACCAGGGTTTGACAAAGTGTCTTTACCTCTCTTACGGAGGAGGGGGGAAGGTTTTCTTGCACTTGTGGGAAGCGGGGAAAGGCAGAGGAGAATTTCACATTGCTTTCCTTTGTCCCATGGAAAGTGTTTTCTAACTCATTTTTAGGTAGTTCTTGCAAGGGTGAGTTCTGTACTAACCTAGTGCTACTGCCTTTATCACTTTTTTTTTTAATGAAACTGCCCAGGTCCCAGTAATAGTAAGGGGAAATGTTCCTATAATGGCAACTATGATCAAAACTTTAGAAATGACATACCAGTTGGAAGAGTTGCTTCAGTTTTTTCACTTTTTGAGTTCAGGCTCAGATATTCATTATGTGTGAAATACTATCAAGGGATGCGAAAGAACTCAAAGTGAGCATAAAGTGCTTCTTAAAAATAAACTTTGAAGAGTCTGAATGCAACACTTTCTCAATATTGATGTTTCCTTTATACTGTTTTCAGTTTGTGAAGGTTTTCCTCTTTTCCTGACAGACTTTTTCCTTCTTAGTATAGGGACGTTCACTTTTTATTGTCAAGGCTTAGTTATACTTTTAACGATTCTCATCTTGGTGGACCATTATACTTTGCAGAAAGTCTCATATGTAAGGTTCTCCACACAGGACTTTGACTGAAATTATTGGGACACTTGCTAGGTGATAGAAGTTGCTGGCTTCTCTTGGACATTGGAAGAAGATGATATAAAGAGCTAGTCTTTGTGGCAGAGGATGTGTAGGAAATAGCTCACTGCTGATCTTACCCCTGTAAAAAGAGTAAGGTTACATCAGATGCAGCAAATGTGACCCAGAGAATTTAAGCGGGTACCTCTTCATCATCTGAACAAGATGAATTATGTGGATGTATTTCTACATTTTGTTTAAAATGCTGATTTAGCATATTTTCTTCCTTGTCAGCGAACATCTGGTACGCTACAAATAACACTCTGCTTAGGATATTAAAAAAAAAAAAAAAATCTAAGTGCTTCAAGTTATTGAGATTCTGCTTAAGTACATCTAAATACTTATTAATAAATCGGTGATTTAATTAATGGTGTTTTAATAATTATTATACAATTAGATTGAGTGATAGAAAGCATTTGCAAGCTGAATTAGTTATGGAGTTATTTTACAGGTTGTTCCTGCGTCATCTACTGCATGTGTTTCTTAATGCTTTGTTTTGCTATGATTTCACCTTCACTTAGTATTTCCTTATTATTTACTTAATTCCAGGCATTATGAAACAGTGGTTTCTGTTTCATATAGATATGAGAACAATATTTGAAATCTGTCCTTCTCTCTGGTCTGCTGCATTAAAACATTAAGTGCCAGAGGAAAATGTTGTGGGTCAGATGCAGATTTTTTTTTTTTTTTTAATCTGATCGGCTATGGACTCTTAAGCTCTTGTAGTGGGTTTGAAAGTCTGTTTACCTGCAATAGCATATGTTAGATGCTTGTTTCTTCTTAAACACATCTGTCCTAATTTCGTTGTATTCTTTTCATGTTTTGAAACAAAAAATGTACTAGCCAAAACCTGCACTCAAGCTTCTGTCTGCTTTTTCTCACTCGAAGCAATAAAATTAACCTTTCCTGGCATTATTTAATGTTGGAGACCTTTAAGTAGTTTCAATGTTGAGTTCAGCTTTGTGTTTGCTGTTTTCCACAGTTTCTGCAGTTGTTCTGAGATTTGCTGCTTCAACTAATAAAACTAATTAAAATTTGAAGAGCGTGGTTTTTGCTTTTACAACTGATTAATTTAGTTTCCATTGAAAGTAATTTCCAAATGAATGGTATCTATTAGCCTGCTGTATACCTGGAATATTCTGGCAATGTAAGTTCTCTTAAAGATGAATCATCTGTGTGAGGAAAGACCACATGTCCTTGCCTGACTTGACTGGTGGAGAGGTGTATGAATAGGGGGGAATGTGGACTGATGGAGAAACAATCTTTAGGATGGCTCCTTTTTTTAATAATCTTTCCCCTTTTAAGCCATCTTTTATTTGTGCTGACTTTAAAAATTGGTGTTTGAAAGATAACACAAAATGTTATTAATTTGCTTCTTTAAGACAGACTAAAGAAGTTTTATAGATAAAATGATTTTAAAAGGGTAGTGATTATCAAACTGAAAAGTCTTCTTACCTTGAATTTCGATCTGTTTCAAAATGGGTTTAGGTTACTCAATTACCGTATGCTGACAGAAGTAGCATATTGAGAGCTTTGGCAGTAGAGGAACAAAAATGACCAAATAGTGAAAATGTGCAGTCACGGACTTTCTTTCACTGCTGTTCCAAATCATGGCCTTCTGATTTCTGCTGGTGGTGGACTGAAAGGAGATGATTAGCACATGGATCCTTTCTTCGTAGTGGCACAGCTCTGGTTTTCAGTACAAAGGTAAAGAGCGGCGTGGGCTGCTGAAGCGAGTGTTGAGGAGTTTAGTGGACTGATTCGGTGTTGCTGAGGTGGTGCGGGTGCAGGGCAGGGGTGCAGGCAGCTCACAGCCACTGCGCGGTGCTGGGGCTGGGCATCAGCTATGGGAAGGTTGCTTGAGCGTTAGCTGGTGCTGTGCTTCACAGCTCCCTGGCCTTGTGGGCAACCTGTTTGGGTGTCAGCCCCTGAAAAGCTGGGAAGAAGTGCTTGTTTTTGAACATTGGTCCTGTATCTTCAGCCTTCTTGGAATGCAAAGACAATATTTTGGAATCATATTTTTGCTCTGGAATATAGGTCTCTGCTTCTGTGTTCTCTGAGTTAGATGGATCAACAGGGCATATAAGGTCCCATGACCTTGATTAAAACACATGGAAGCAGTTTTGCTATTCCTCTTGACGCTCAAAGCAGCTTTTCCCATTTGCTTGTCTTTAACTTAAAAATTATAGAAGAGTTTTGGAACACATTGCTGGGGAATCTGGAAAACCATTTTTCATTTTTTTTTGGTGGGGTTTTTTTGTGTGTGTGTGCGTGTGTTAGTTAAATAGCAGTATAGAGAACATGATTAATCCTTTATCCGCAGCCTACCACAGTGGGCAGCTTCCTAAAACAAAATTTAGCAATGTTTGACTGTCAGTTTTATTTTATGTGTGAAAAATTGGTGAAGAGGGATTCTGCTTTTTAAATGTTCCTTGCTTCTGCAGGAACGGGACGATGAGTTCGGTAGCTGCTGTTCACGGTTGAAAATAGAGGGCAGCTCTATGCTGGTTGTCAGTTTGTGAGTAGACTGTTTGCGGGGGATGTCTGGGGGGGACACAGCTACCTCTGTGCGGAGGACAGGCTGGCAGACCCTGTACGTGGGCAGTGGCATATATCTGACCTGGGGAATAGGACGAAGCAGGGGGCGTGAAAGTGGCTGTGACTGGGGAATGGAAGAGCAGGATCTGGTGTCTGGTTTAGGTAACCTGGAGTGCCCCAGTGCTGTCAGCCTCGCCAGCTCTTGCGCCAGCACACAAAAACCTCACTTAAACCGTGAGCTGCACGATGCCAAAAGCCATAGCTTTAGATGCTGCTGTTTCAGAATGTACCAATTCTTAAAAAGCGTGGCATGACTAATTTGTTCACGTTTTGAATGATACAGGATTTTAACAGTAATGACAGCATTGTGGTCTGGATCCTTCATTTCATGCCATATGTCACACTTGTAATTTAATTCTGAAAAGTGCTTGCATAATGATTTAAAAGTGCTTTAAGTACTTGACAGCACATCATCAGTGGGGGATAAGTCAGTTACTGTCTGTGTGAATTCCCTTCTAGTCCTTTTGACTAGATTATTCAGCACCTTGTTTTAAAGACAGATGACATGCAAGTGTTTTCTGAAAGTCAATTGTATAAGTTGAAATTGGAAAGTAGTACATAAGTATTAGCAATAGTACCAGACAGAACATTGTGATGCGTGACACAGCGTGAGAGACTTGTGCCTCCTGCACACTCACCTTGCCACAGGGCCTTCGCAGTGTTGCAACTCCATGGTTAATATCCATCAGACATGTCCAGCTTCACCATCTACAACACCTGTGGCCTCTCCTGAGCTCCTAAGGCCAACGCACAAAAAGCTCAATGAGTTTTTGGACACTGACTTGGACTCTCCTAAGCTTACCAGCCATGCTAGGAGGGCGGAGGTGGTAACAACTGTAATTAAATCTTCCTTTCTTTGTCTCCCTGAATGCTAAATAAAGAGCAGGAAAAAAAAAAAAAAAGGGGATCTAATGAGGAGATTTCTTTCAATCATGAAGCTCTAGATTGCATAGAGCTAAGCTTAGAGGGACCTGTTTAAGCATTTTTTGAAAGATAAGGTATACACGTCTTGCACACTTTTATTTTTAACTCTTGAAGGCATCTACCTCACGGTTTTTTTTTTTCCGTATAGTATAAGCTCAGATTTAAAACAAACAAAAACCCAATCAGAAAAGCCACCCAAACCCACTGTTACTGGAATCTGCACTGGTAGGTTGGGATTTGAGATCTTCCTGGGACTGGCAGTGTTTGTGGGAGCTGAGCACTGTTTAAGAGGGGAAACTTCAGTTTTAGAGCTTTTACTTGTGTATTTATATATAATATGTGACAAGTGTCTTCTGAAATTGCACAATTTTTATCAATTATGCACCAAACTTTAGATTATGCCACAGGATTTGATTCCTTCCAGTTAATGCCTTAGGCAGCTTAGTGGGGAGTCTGTCTTTAGCAATGCCATGCAAAGGATTAAATGTATTTTTTATAAATGTATAATAAATTAACTTCCTTATTTGAAAAATGCCATTACTTAAATAACAAAGCAACATGGGGGAACTTACTATTTTGGAGAGTTCATTTTTAGCACATGTTGTCTGAACTTTGTTTTTTAAATAGCTAAATAATGAATGGCTGTAAAATCAGATGATGAATGCTGTTATGAAAATTTCATTCTTGTAGTTTCCAGTTCTGAAAGCATTTGCTCTATAAGTTGTGTGAATTTTGAACACATTTTCTAAGGTTTAATCAAATAAATCTTAATAGACTACTGAAAATCTGATTTGCTGATGCACTAGAATTGAGGAAAAAACCATATTTCTAGTTTTTCAGTTGTCAAAATACCAAAGTTATTAATCACTGAAGAAATTCTGCCTATCCTCTGAATTTTGAAGCAAGTATTTATTGTCTTTTCGAGATGTCCACATCTTTGTCTTTTTCCATGGCTAGATGGGTTTTCTTCGTTTATGTCAGGTAAAAGGACAGAGGTTTTCATAGCTAAATAGGTAATGTTCTCAGAAACTTCAAATACTAACTGTTCACATTAAAAATTTTACTGTGAGGTGCTGTTTGTCCAGAGGTTGGCACAAAACAGCTTTATATTGCTGTATGAAATCCTTTGAGTTCTAAAATAATCCATTTTGTCTACCTTTAAAAAGAAAAAAGCTACTGTTTATTCTATTGTAAGTAGATGCTCTTTGTTTGCTATTATTTACCAATTTTTCTGTTATTAAACAGAACTGTTGTTTATTTGCAGGATTTCTCCTCTAAGGTATTCTGAGCACAAGAGAGTTTTACTTTATTTGTTTTCTTCTGGATTAATAAGGCCTGAGGTAACAGGGTAAAATATGTCTTCTCTTCATAGTTAAGGCATCCAAATACAAAGTAGTAATAACAAGAGAATAGTTGGCCCCCCTGCCTGCCATCTGTGGTAGCCAGCTGCTGGATCGCAGCGCTTTGTATCGGAGGAAAGGCACGTGTCTGACTTGTTTTGAGATGAAAAGCTGGTGTTGGGAGCACTGCTCTGCAGGAACACGCGGCCTGCCTTGGTGTGCTTCTGTGGGGCAGGTTTCTTCCACTTTAACATACAGAAGTTAAATACGTGGTGTTTACGTTGACCTGCAGAGAGGGGGTAGACTGCCCAAGGGGGGATGCTGTAAGGAAATAGCACTTTCCATCCCTATCCCCTAGGTTCTAGCGTTCAGAAGCAGTAAGTGGCTGTCACTCGTGCACGCGTAAAGGCTTTTCCACGTGCGTTTGTAGAACTCACGGGTGGCACGCAGGGACCAACGCTTGAATTCTCGCTAATTTGGGCAAGGTGCTCCGATGGTGGCCTTGGGGACCCTCCGCCTGCCCTGCCTGCCGCCTTGCCAGAGCAGAGCTGCTCTCTTCTGCCAGAGCTTTTCTGCTGTGTGGCCAGTGAGCGGGAGCGCCGACATAGTCGTCCACCAAAGGTGGCTTAGGTGTCATCGTATTACTTCCCACAGTGCAGAGTAAAAAGAAAAGGAGAGAGGAGGATTAAAAAAAAAATCACATGAGCCATTGGCTTTCTGTGGAGACTGGGGTCTCCTGCTGAGGTACAGTAATGAATAGTTGGAGGCAGTAATATCTTAATTTATTCTAGATAAATTCTCAAGAGACTGAAGTTCTATATTTTGTGTGCCCTTTTTTTTTTTTTTTTTTGAAACGACTGTTATTGTTGATGGATGGTTTCCTTGGTATATTCAGACAGAAGTTGCGTAGACAACATGTTGGGGCTTGCTTCAAAGAAAGCGATGGGATTGTTGGCGAGACACAGAAGGAGGAGAGACAGGAGGAGCATACTGAAGAGGAGCGTTCACCTTGCACTGATCGAGAGTCTGAAAATGCTTGGTTTTGTGTGGAAAGTGTCTGTTTTGAAAGATGGTGAAAGAAAAAGAGCAAAGTCTTCTTGAAAGTTGGCTGTGGGTTTTTGTTTTTGATTTGGGTTTTGTTGGGTGTTTTTGCCTAATAGTATCACAAGGACCACGATTACCAAAGCTAAAAAACTAGTTTTTCCTTCTCTTTAAAATAATAATAATAATAAAAATTCAGGTTTATCAGTATGGCGATTTATGTAGAGTCATTTGCATTCACAGTTTGATTGTGGTTTTTTTTTATTTTCTGTTAGTGCATGTGGTTCTCTCTTGGTGAGAAATGACTAAATCTTTTGTGGCACTTTTGTGGTCCTGTGAATGCTTTCTTTTTTGAAGTGGTCCCTATTATTAAAGTGGTGGTATGAGCAGTCTTTTCTGAGTTGCTGGACAGACACAGCTAATTAAGGGAGCTGTGGAAGTGGTTTGATGTAGAGAGTGATCATTGAGAAAATGCTCAAAAATGAGGGTTTTGCCTCATACTATGGCAGAAACATTGGAAGGAGTATGACTTGTTATACAATTGTGTTGCTACTGTTGTGGCAGGCGACTAAGATAAAGCCACAAAAAGCTAACGTGTAAAATACAATGCTTCTGTATGTGCTGTACACTTAGCTCCTGAGATTCATTGCTGGAAGTATCTTCAGGGCCAAAGATTCAGGAATGACTTCTGTGTTCATAAATAACAAAGTATTTTCCCACCTCATAAATCAGGTGAGGCATCATACCTCTGGGTCTGGAAGCAGCTTCTTTGTAACTCGCTTGCTCTTATGTTTCTGACAACTTCTTCTAAAAAAAACCTCTGTGCCCCTCTGCCAAACTGCTAGACAACAGAGACTGGCTGTGACCAGCACGTCAGTGATAAAGAAATTGCTAAGTAAAAAGAGCTTATTCTACTACCACTTTTTTGCATCAGCTAACTGTCCAAAGAGTATGTGGAACAAGGACTATCTGTTACTCGGGTAGTATTCTTGTAATTTCTGCAGCTTTCAGCATTGGAGGACAAAGAAATGCCTATTTTATCAAATCAGTGGGTTTTAACAAACAGCAATAATATTAAGTAACAAAATACCATATTTTCTTCTGTGAAAATCGTAAGACAGTGTATTTTCTTCATAGAGAATAAATACTTCTTAGACAGTTTCAGAACAATTTCTGTAGCTTCCATAAATGTAGTGGCTGTTGAGAAGAAGTTAAAGCTTTTCATCATGTTTAATATTTGCAAGCTGTACACAAACCTCTGTTTTATACTGTACTGCGTTTTCTTTCTACATTCAGCAAATGGGCATTGGACTAAAATGTTTGGCTTTTGTATTCGTAAAACATAGCTGTGTGTGAAATACAGTAAACTTGTATTGCCACTGCCTGATCCCGAAGCCCACTAGAGAAAGAGATTTGCAGGTCTCTTTCATTGTATTCTTTGTACCTGTACCTATACCTTTTTGAATGAAAATATTAAGTAAAATTTAAGGTAGTGAATCTGCTAAGTGTAGTCTGTGTTTGGTATAGAAGTAATGTCAAACTGACATGGGGTCTAGTGTAGAGAAATGGGACTGTGCTATCTAGCACGAAAACCCTCATGTCATGTATAGTTTCTAAACTTATTTTTAAAAAGTTGTTAATGTCAAACAAGGCTGTTGAAGCTCTTTGGTTGGCCAAAAGTTTCAGGAATGAAAGGTGGTTGCAACACCTGGGTAGGTCCTCTTTCTAGAACTGCTTGGGTGAAGGAGGAGCAAGTGGAGGTTTTTCTGTGCGTACTTCTGAGTGGTTTCCACCCGAAATACAGATTTACATAAATGACAAGTTAACCATTAATTTTGTTGTAAACAAAAATAGTTAACAATGATTTTTAATGCATGAAAATGTGAAAATTAAGAATCTGCAAAAGTCTGTTGAAGTTGCACGACTATTTAAGTATATAAAGAAGTATATTTTGTGGTTAGCAAAGAAGGATTTTGGTACAGAGGTTGTAACTTCTTTTGAGTCTGAAGTTTAAAGCAGGCATTATTTTAGTACATGAGTTAGAAGTTTGGTTTTAAGTTGTGCTTCTCCACTACAGTAAAATAGAAACAAGTAGCTTTACATAACTGTTCTTAACCTTGAATCCTTGCTGTCTTACTTTTCAAACCAAGCTGATATACAAAGCTGCTTCAAAGCAGCAGTTATCCTAAAGATAACATTAAATGTTTGCAAGTGTTGAAGTGGTAACATGTTATGTGGCTAGTGTTGTTGAAAGACTGTAATGGTTAAGATTTTGCTACTATTTCTGTGATGGCATAAACTTCAGCATGTTACTTCATGCTATTTTGTCAGAAGCTACTGTTCACCATTAAAACTGTTTAAAGAAAAACTGATCTAATTTTTAGCATTTTTTTTGTTCTGACTGAAATGTTCCGTTATGACAGATGTTACAACTTGGTTGGAAGAGAAATGCAGGCTTTGGTCAAAGGAGGAAAATATCCATTCTTCTTCAATGAAGTGTTAATTTAAGTTTTTAATGTGTTTGGGGCCATATTTCAGCTTCATCAAGCTGCTAGTCTGAAATTAATAGAACATTAAGATTGGAATGGGAGATAGTGAGGTTCATAGTTCCAGTTAGGAATGATG
Source organism: Haliaeetus leucocephalus (assembly GCF_000737465.1). Classification (NCBI taxonomy): domain Eukaryota; kingdom Metazoa; phylum Chordata; class Aves; order Accipitriformes; family Accipitridae; genus Haliaeetus; species Haliaeetus leucocephalus. Next base: position 1,115,591 of record NW_010972809.1, on the reverse strand, counting down.
TAGAGAATTAAATTTTTCTTCAAAATAAAATAGTAACTTGAAACATTTCCACTGACATTTAGTGAGAATTTTTTAAATGTTTTGAATTGATTATATCATAAAAGGGGAGAAAAAAAATTCTACTTAGAAACCATTAAAAGTATAGTTCATAACACTGTAAGAATCTCTTTCACTTCAGTGTGAAGTGATATTTAATGAAATCAAGTGTTTCGGTTGCTGTATTTTCTTCAAATGGAAGATAGATTTTCTGTTGAGCTTCGGTATTGATGTGTTTGAAATATGTTAGCACTGAATTTGAAAATGAAACAGTTTGAAACCTAAGTTGATTTTTTTAAGTAAAGGAAAATTAAACTTACAGTACCATGAGGTAAACAATTTGCTAGTGCAGACTTGATCGAAATTAATTTGAATAACTTATCCTGGCAGCTGATCGACAAAGTGGTTCTTGTACTCAAAGGTCTGCTAGAGTTACTGTGCTTTAATGACTTACCGTTGGAAGCTGAGCTATAGTTATGTGCTTGCGCATTTGCCTGCAGCAAACATATTTAAAACACCAGCTTGAACTGTAATGGCACACTAGCTAGGGAACGCATCCGTGCTGCCTGTTAACGTACAGCTTTATTGCCAATAATCTGCTTTTGTGTATCAGTTATTCTTTGTAAATAGCATTGAAGGTGAGATGACACCTTCAGTAAATCAGTTATCATGGGAGAGGGTGTATAGTAAGTTTGAAAAGTTTCAAGTGCAGGTTTGAGATTGCCTTTTGACATTAAGTTACAACAGATGTTGGATTTATTCCAAATCCTTAATAAGAGATGGGGGTTGTAGTTTCTACTTGGCAAGTTACCAGACTAAAGAAAAAGGCTTCTATTCATGCTGTTATAATGGAAACTATTCTTTTTACCTTGGTCTTCCACAAATGCAGCTCATTTAGTGGATAAAAATATCTCCTCATATTCATAGACTTCAGTCTCCTGGTTATTCATAGCTAGACTGATTTGTTGCCCAGAGGTCTTGGGCAATACAGGCAGATTTACACAATAGTGAGAAAGCCTCCTTTGAGGCTTGACTGATACCTTCTTGTGAAGTAAAAGGAGCTGAAGTGAAGAGAAATCTGGTAGTGAGTCATTTGTCCTTCAAGCAGGAGTATAAACTTAGTCTTGCAGGATCACCTGCTGTACTCGGCTAGCAGGGACAGCTACAGGATAGCAGCTCTCATGCCTCTGTTGTGATTTCTGGGCTGCTCCGTTTGTGCAGTGAGGCCAGGTTACTGGAATGTTAAGAGCAAGATATACTATTCTTTTTGGCAACTTCATTGACAACAATTGGTTTTAATTCTGTATGTCTATTTTTCGGAGGAAAGCCCTCTGAGGGCTAAACCAGGTTTGTGTGGTGCACCAGGATTTTTGTGAGAGTATCGTTGCCTCCTCGATAGGTGAGGTAGCAGTGGCTGATGGAGATGTAGACCTTTTATTATGATATGAATAGCAGGCAGAGATGTAGACTTTCTTCAAGCATGTTTTCCTTTATACATCTCATCCCTTTTCTCAAGTCAGGAAAGTATTCAGATATAGGTGAGGTGTAGGTGGCTCTAAGGGTATATTGAAGATTTTGTTTGTTTTTGATGGCACTGTTTAGGCTTTGCTGTTGAGACATGACCAGATTTTATCTGTCTGGTGTGAAGGTCAGTAGGGTATTGATCTCTGGGCCTATTGGGTAGCAAAAGTAAACAATGAAAGAAGTTAAAAACTTTGTTAGTAAATGACTTAAATTTATGTTTAGTGGAGGTCGGGACTCAAAGCTGTCTAAGCTTTGTACTCCTCAGTAGCAGAAATGAAAAAACCAAAACAAACCCCAAACCCAAAACATATAAGCATACATCAAGTGTGTTCATGATAAAGTAAGAAAAACTTTACTGATGTTCCTGATTAGTTGATACTAAACAGTAGTTATGCAGACAAACAAAAGTATGTGCATGTAGCATCCTGAAAACAAATTAAATTTGCTCACTTCTACTTCGGAGCAGCATGCATTAGCAGGAAGGAGATCATTAAAGATGAGATACAGTTCTGAATTACAGTCTTCTAACAATAGCAGTTAAGCAACATTAAGTGAAGAATGACACAGAAAGCAGAAGAGCCTTTGAGCTGTCAGTTACAGGACAGTTAAGTATCAGACCTTATTTGAAACTTTACAGTCCAGTGCACTTTTTGCAGAGGCCAGTATTAGCCTCAGCGCTGAAACTTCACAGTGCTATAGATGATACTAGCTTTCATGATCTTTACACCAGTGACTAAAAGTAGGTCATCGTTTTAAAAACAACGATACACTTGCAGCCTACATTATTTATAACTGCATCGCATTGCCTGCGTAGCACATCTTGACAAAACGAAAGTCAGTAATGACAGATATCTCATGTCATGGAAGAAGACAAATGTGAAGTGAATTTGAAATGTGTAAGAAATCCATAATAGAAAACGGATGACTTCAGTATTAATCTGTAAAACCTGATCTAAATGATTCATATAGAAATAATTTTGATTTTCAAGTTTTCCTCGCTTCACAAATTTTAAGCTTTATTCAGTCTGTTTGTTTTGTTCTGTTAGATGTTAAACATACATGCTCTCACTTTCTGACTTTTTTAATAACACTGGAAGGCAAGTGCATTATTCCTCTGAAGCAGGAGATGAAAATGGGGCATAGCAAGCGTAAGGAAAAATTAATAAAATCAAAGTCTGTAAATCTAATTTTAATTTACCCCCACCCTACCCCTGAAAGCTAATTAAAACAAGTCCACCACTTCTAAGTCCACCATTTTCTTAGTCATAGGGTGATTATTCCTCTTTTGGTGAGAATATGGTATTGTATGTTGAGTTTCATTAAACACTTATGCTTCAGTATAGTTCCATCCTTCTTTTTCAACATTTACTGAAGAAGCGTCAGTTACAAATTTGTAATTGTTTAAAACAGAAACAGTTTTTTTGTATTTGTTAACACATGGCGACTCTGATGCTAAATGCCTAATAAAAAATTATAAATAGATTTAATTTATCTAAAAAGTCATGGCATTTGAGAAAATTATTCATTCTCTGATATTTCAGTAACTCTGCAATGTTACCTGGTGCAACAGTAAGTAAATTTTAGCAATATATTTTTTTTTTCTTGCACTGTCTTGTACTGATGTACTTATTGCACTGTGCGCTCAAGTTCCATAGCTTCCAAGAACTTCAGGAGGTTACATGTGCTTCATTTTGAGAAAAATGTGTTAGGTGAAAACAGTCTAACAAACCTCTCAATTCCAGCATTAGTACATTCTCATGGAGGAAGCGTCCTTTCTGAGTGTTTCAGTTTGACCCAGCCCATGCAAACTTACGTTCATATGCAAACAGTCTGTGTGTTATATAAATATGACCTGCTTTATTGTTGTTTGATGTTTCTCAAAGCATTATTTTAGAATTTGCCTAATCGCTTGACTCAGTATTTTGTATTGTCAGGAGTGCAGATGTTATGGATATGAAAAATACTCTAATGTGCACAAAACACAGAAAGGTAGTGTGACAGGCAGTGTTCCCAGGTTAAAATCTTTCATAGATATTTGCATGCATTTTGAATATTGAATATTCCCAGGTTATAATCTTTCACACGTATTTGCATGGATTTTGCATAGTGAAGCATTCATGTGCTTATTAGCCCCACACTATACTTGCAGTTAAGAAATTTGCATATGATTTGCTTTCTGTTCAGTGAAATAAGCTTTATACAGAATTCAGTGTATTAACTCTTTTTATGCACAACCTATTACTGGGTGGAAGGCACTTGAAAAAAAAATCTGGTACTACTTAGCATTTTATAACAAATGCAAGATTTAAAAGGGGAACACGAGTATGAAGTGTTTCTGTCAATAGGACCTTTCAGTAACACATGCATGTGCTGGGTGGCATGTTTCCAGATTTAATGTCATTTGTAGCCTACAAAGGACTTAAATTTGAAGCTTATTCTTCATAGCAGATGCAGAAAAAGAGGTAGAGGGGATAGATTGTTTTGTTGTGGTTTTGTTGTTGGGTTTTTTTTTTCCCCCTTGGTTCTTTTATTCATTTGTTGCAGAAGCACTGATTCATTGCCACTTTCATGGCTGATAGCGTGAGCTGTCAATTGGTTGTGTTCCTGACAGTAAATTGCCATTTGTGTTTAGAATATTTCCTAGTATATCAGTTTTGGCTTCCTTCTGAAGCATAATCAATATTTGTTATTCTTTCAGATCTACAGGCTTGAATTGAGATTAATAAAATCCTTGAAAAATTAATAAAATCCTACACTTTTTCAAAGACTAGAGGAAAATAATTGTGTTCAAAGCTTGGCTCTCAGTAGCCAGTAATAAATTTTAATGTGAGGTGCTCTGTAATTCCACAGTATATGTATGTCAAAAAAAAACCCACCACAAAAACCCCACCTCCATGTGTCAAAGTACTCCAGCCGTGTGCGTATGACTAGTTATCTTTTTGAACTGGAGTTGCTTTCAGTAGGTTTTAAGTTGTAGTAACTTTATTACTTAGGTAATTCTAAGTGTGCTTGCTAAACAGTAAGTAATGTACCTATTAGCGTATTCATGTATGACAATCAATTTTTTTTTTTTTTTTTTTTAACATTTTCATAGGTCCTAATGCCCTCACCTGCATCCTCGTGGTGTTGGAAAGTGATTTCCACTGCTTTGGCTGCTTGTCCTTTACCGTGGTCAGAGTGGGTCAGTGCAAGGGTGCTGTGCAAAGATAAAATTGATTGTAATTTATGAGAGCAGAAATTACAATACCCGCCTTGATTATTTATGAAATGAAATTGGCACCCCCATAGTTTTATGCTACCACTAAGGATCAGATGTCTCTGCAGCACTGCCTGATAGTTTTCTTTGTCTGTAAAATGGAAGAATAAAAAACTGATCTGAGGTAGAAGTGTTCAGTGGTCTGAGAAATCCAGAACATCTGATTTGCACTGCAAGATGTGTTTGAATATGGATAGCAGCAGGCCAGCGCTAAGAAGAACCTGCGGATCTTCCTTCTTCATCCTTGAAAGTTGGAGATGGTCCCAGTTGTGTCACTTGTTGGTGTTACATTTTGGTCGTTAAATACCACGTAGCACAGGCTGCAACACCGGTGTGAGCAGCCGCCCTTGCGTTCGTTCCCCTTGGGTGCCTCAGCTGGGCCAGTGCAGATGTGCTGCGTGGAGCAGTTCTGTACCAAAAGAGGTTACCTTTTTGCCTGCTGCATTTTTTTTATCCCAGGTCTGTTATCTGGCTGATTTTGTAGCCACAAACAGTTGTATTATTCCAGTGAGGACCGTATGAGAAAGAGAGGAAAGCTGCTAAAGCTTGGACCGCAACTAAAGGGAAGCTTTGTAAAGCTGTGCCTGTCTGTTCCCTGTATTAATTAGTTATAATTTGTGTCTGTGTGCCAGAACTGGCCTGCCACTGTGCTACTAGGACAGGACTGAAGAACTTCTGTAATGATTGAAATTGATGGTTTTTTACAATGATTTACTGCTGTTGGTGATGGCTTCATATTTCTTTAGCTTAACACACTGCAGAACAATAAGCTGTGTTTGTAAGCCTGAGTTTTGCCTATCGTTTGCACATTTTGTCTTGGAACTTGGAGTTCATAAGATGAAGTTCAAAGAAAGTAACTTATATTTTTTTCACAGGGTGATCTTGAAATATTATGAATTTATTTTACCTGTTTAGGTGATTAACAGGAAAAAGTAATAACTTTTTCATTACATTGGTTGATGTCAACACTGTATGAATACCAGAAATTCAAAGTAGATCTGATTATGCAGGAGAAAGTATATTATTTAGTCTATTGGTGTACCTTGAAGGAAAAATGTTTTTTGAGACTTATTACAAAACAGATAAATATGCATTTTCTCCAAGAAATATTCTTTAACTTTTGTATCTAGAAGTCATTGTTAATTATTTCAGAATTAGGTTTCATATCTAGTAAAAAATGCTTTGAGAATAAGCCTGAAATGTAACTACTGAGATTTAAGAATGACTTTTGTACAAATTGATGGCCACTTTTAGTGATTGGGTAGCAGTGTTTCTGGTCACATGAAGGTACTATGTATAAAAGTTGTTATTCGAAAGAGGTGTTTAAAAATGTTTCATTGTCTTGATTGTACTGAAAATAATAGCAACAGTGAATGAGAAAGCTGACCAAAAATCATCAAAGCCTTTTTTTGTTCCATTTCTACTGATTTCCTCAACTGAGTCCTGTTAGTAACTGTGGCTGGGCTGCTTTGCTTTCCATTCTGTAAGCATGGGAGAAATGCCGCACCCAAAAGAGCTGGCTTCTACGTGTTTGGTGGAATTATTTGTTTAGTTTGGGACAGTTACATTTACACAATATCTTTAAATAGAGGCAGATTGAATGGCGTCATAGAAGGCAAAATTTGGCAACAGTAGGATTAGCATAAACACAAAACTCTGTCCTTTATAGTGGAGGTATTATTTGGGATAGCCCTTGGTTTAAATTTCTTCTCAGATGCCTGTATGCTTTGTGTTTAAAGCCTCTGGACATAACACTGGTGTTCAGGTAGTGTTTTGGGAGCTGGTTCATGCTTCCTTACATATGCTGTCATCTTGGCATTCTTGACCTCATTCTACGGTGGTGCAAAGTGTCAACAGAAGGTGATGGCCAAGGACCCTGTTCCAGTCTTCCCCATATACTTTCTTGTCTGAATACTGTCCTAGGAATTAAAAATTGTTCTCTCACCTTTTAGAAAATGTGGAAGGCTCTTTTATCCTCTTGCACTGTATAAAATTTTAAATTTGTTGGAAGAGAAGCTGAGCAGGGTTTTTAAGTTAATCATGTGGGTGACTTCATCTTCGCCATGTAGGCCAAACATGTATTGCTTATTTTAGTGTTATAGCTCATCTCTCTTGCAGATTGAAAAAGATACTGCTGTGGCTGAACATGGCTTTGTGAGCATTACAAACACCTCAGTCTACCTAAGAGTATCTGGTTTTTGGCTGACGGCTCTGGTGCAAGAGCAACACAACTTAAGTTTTGTTTGTAGCTAGTTTTATTTTAAAATACTGGGCTGTCTGGTATCTGTCTTACAACTTGCACGTTCAGACTATTGGAAGAGGGTAACAGTACCCTTGAAGGCTGTCTCGGAGTAAGTTATCTGTATGAGTCAGAGCCCTATGACTAAGATTACTTTTTTCTGTGGCGTTTAGCATCTGCTGCTTGAGACTAAGTAGCTGTTCCATTTTTTCATTATAGGTATATGACTGCAACTATCTTTTAATCAGTGCTATAGCTTTTAAGGCTTGTTTTACATTGTGGAGATGTAATTGAAAGCATTATTTAAGTATTGCTCTAACCAGTCACGTTTATAACCCTCTAATGAGTAGGTAATGAACTTAATTTCAAAATACGTGCCTTTGTAAGTGGATTTTAAGATATGGCTTAAGTTAGTACAACTTCATCTATGGTCAAATGAGTTTCTGCAACTTCAGTGTTTTACGTTGGCTAATGCTGTAGTTGCACATTCATGTTCTGATGGTAGCAGGCTACGCACTTGTGTCTCTCCATCCTTCTCTGCTTAGGTTTATCATCTTGTTGGTTGGGCCACCTCATGTCTTTCTACATCTGGTTTCTAACTTGGATCTGTGGCATGGTGTTCATGGAAAATTGAGTGTCTCTAACAACCTAAGCCAATCTCAGTTTGGCAAACAGTTGTCACACATTCCCCCAGCTGCAAGCTACCTGCCTGCACTACTGCACAGATCACTGAGCCTGCTCGGTTTACCAAGTGGGGTTATGATCACCTGGGGCGGGAATGGTTGCTGTTACTGGGAAGGAGGACTTGCCCCTGATGGAAAAGGATAGGGTTAGGGAATGCTGAGACAAACTGGAAATACATAAGTCCATGGGCCCTGACGGGATGTACCCATGAGTGCTGAGGGAGCTCGCGATGTCATTGTGAGGCTGCTCTCAATCATCTTTGAAAGGCTGTGGCGACTGGGAGAGGTGCCTGGTGACTGGAGGAAAGCAAATGGCACTCCAACCTTAAAGACGGGCAAGAAGGAGGACCCAGGGAACTACAGGCTGGTTAGCCTCACCTCAGTCTGCAAGAAGGTGATGGAGCAGCTAATCCTGGAAAAAATTTTCAGGCACGTGAAGGACAAAAGGGTGACTGGAAGTAGTCAGCATGACTTCACCAAGGGAAAAGTCATGCTTGAGCAACCAGATAACCTTCAACAGTTAAATGACTGGCTTGGTAGATGAGGGGAGAGCAGTTGATACCATCTACCTGGACTTCAATAAGGCTTTTGACACTCTTCATAGAGAAGCTGATGAAGTATGCACTAAATATGCAGACCCTGAAGTGGATTTAAAGCTGGCAGAATGGCTGTGCAAAGGACCTAGGGGTCCCTTGCTGCAATGCATCCTTGCAGCAAAGAGGGTGATGGTATCCTGGGTTGCGTTAGACAAAGTGTTGTCAGCAGGTTGAGGGAGGTGATCCTTCCCCTCTGCTCCGCACTGGTGAGGCCACACCTGGAGTACTGGGTCCAGTTCTGGGCTCCTCAGTACAAGAGGGACATGGACATGCTGAAGGCAATCCAGCAAAGGACCATGAAGATGGTTAAGGGACTGGAGCATCTCTTCTGTGAGGAGAGGCTGAGAGAGCAGGGGCTGTTTAACCTAGAGAAGAGAAGGTTCATGGGATATCTTATCAATGTGTATAAATACCTGAAGGGAGGGTGTAAGGAAGATGGAGCCAGACTCTTTTCAGTGGTGCCCGGTGACAGGACCAGAGACTGGACACAAACTGGAACACAAGAGGTTCCCTCTGAACATCAGGAGGCACTTTCTTACTGTGAGGGTGACTGAGCACTGGCACAGCTTGCCCAGGGGGGCTTTGGAGTCTCCGTCCCTGGAGATATTCCAGTGCCATCTGGACACGGTCCTGGGCAGTTGGCTCTACGTGGCCATGCTTGATGAAGGGGGTTGGACCAGATGACCTTCCAACTTCAACCCTCTGTTGTGCTGCTGCTTCCATGTATTGCTTCATAACATGGAATTCAGACTGGAGGATGTGTTTATGCTGTATCAGAGTAACCACCTTAAACCTGTCCAAGTATTGTGTGGTACACGAGCTCCCGGTGAGTTCTGTGATGGTGTGGCTAGCCTTCTCTAGTGACTGACGTTGTTGGTTTAATGGTAGTTCAGAGGGCTGTACAACCCTCTATTTATAGTCTTACCTAGAGCAATGCAAGATCTGGTCAGGTTCATTGTGAGCTCTGGTCATGCTTGCTGTGAAAGCGATTTTCTTTGAATCTTTTAGCGGTGTATTATAAATACAGTGAAAATAGTTCTGCAAAACATGTTGAAAACATCCTACAGCAGATATATTGTACAGCAGAAAGTAAATATTATTTGTTTCAGCAAAACTTCCCATTTTGCCTTTTCCTTTCAAGTCTTAGCAGGGTCAGTATTTTTTATTAGGTTCCCCTGTTACTGCAAACTTAGTTTTTGATTCTCTTCTGTAGTCATGTTTTAAGTACGCTTTAGAAACCTATATGTTTTCATCAACTGATTTGAAACATGCATTTTGCAGTCTGTGTGCTATTTTGGAGCAGTTTGCACTACAGCAGCACTTACCAGCTGGTGACAGTCTTTTGGTTTCCTATGTTGATCAGTTTTTCCCCTGACATACAGTTGTTGGTTCCTTAACCCGTTAGATGTTCTCACTGTGACAGAGTGCTGTCATGTCTGGGTAAAATGGCGATGGTTTTTAATGAGGTGCATATAGAAGCATTTGTGTATTTTTCCCACAAAGATCTTAGTCAGCAGGGAGGCTGTCAACTAACTACCAAGTGTTTTGATGTATTGTTAGTGTGCTAAGCCTATCCTGGGATCTTTGATAAGTGTCTAAACTAGGAATGTACTATCTGTGTAGGATTGCTATGGGAAAGAAAGAAAGAAGATTCATGAAGATTAGTTATCTAGCAAAAGGTAACTTGAATTTTAGTATTCAGTGTAGTTTTGGTCTGAATCGAAGAGTTTACCTTTTTGCAGTTGGCTGTCAAGTTGGTATGAGCTTATGTGACACAAGCTTGCTGTTATGTGACTTGGAAATCTTTTCATTTAAACCCAAGGATATGTTTCTTATCTTATGTCCATCAGCTCTCCTGTTTGTTGGGGGCAGAAAGGCAAATATTTGTTTTGGGATTCAAGAACCTGTTTATGTTGTCAGAAGCAATATCTAGTTGAGCTGTAATGTGTTATACAGCTTGTGTGTTCTTGACTTCGGTGACAATATTCCACGATGTATTATAACCTGATGTAATGTCACATATTTGGGGGGCAGGAGATGTTATCTAGAGCAAATGGCAACCTGTTCTTGACGTTTGTGAGCTGGTTCATTAATCAACTGAACTGCATACTCATAGCTCAGCAACTTTCTAGCGTCTTAAATATTAATTTCAAATGAAAAGCAATGAGAATAGGAGTAAGGTTTTAACATCATGCTTGAGACAATTCATCGTTTTCAGGTAATAGTAGCTAAACGCTGGTTTTAAACCAATCATATTTTGTACATTTTTAAAGGCTGCTGTATCTTTTTAGGATGCTTTCTGACTTGGCAAATGATCTCATTTGTGTTCACCCCCGCCAGATTAAACTGCTTTTTGTGAGGAGTCTTCGTGGCTGTTCCTATTTTTATTTTGGTTCCAAGGTGGTTAATCACCTTTGAAGTGCTACCAGTAGATTTGGAAAATACACCTCATAAAAGTCTTTATAATCTGTACAACATTCATGTGTAAGGCTGCTATTGTTTTATTAGATAGTCAAGTGTAGTTGAAGAAGTAGGTGTGCTTTTGGATACATAGACGTAAGCTCTGAAATAGAAATAGCTGACTTCAAAGGTAAATACAGGTTGAGAACTGCTGCTCGGTCACATATCACTGAAAAAAAGGGGGAGCTGGTACTTACAGTGTGGACAGTGATAAGGACAATAAAGTGGTTATCTTTGGGGAAGGAGAGAAACTTTGGCTTGTTTCTCATAGGTGATGATTTGAAGTTCTCATACAGAGTGAAAGGTGGGGTGGCCTGGAGGCTCACTTTTCAGTGGGGTGGGTGGTAGCTGGTCTGGCTTCCCAAACTGATGAGTAGTCTCATGTGGGTGATTACACGGTGTAGTGGGGTGGCTGGTTTGGCTTTTCTGGTGTGTGCGAGGATACCCTGTTAGGCAGGCATCGCTGGCCAGTGGCTGTGTTCTAAACATCTGGAAATATTGCTGGACGCTAGGTTGCTCAGGGTGCTGATGAAATAAAGTTTTAGGGCTTTTTGGAAGAGGCTGCTAGTCCTTAGGGTTGCTAAGAGTCCTTAGTTCTTAAAGAAATTTGTCAGAAACTTGCTTGCTTCCTGAGGGAATTCCTGCAAATTCTGTGCTACTTTGAGTATGTTTTTAGTAACCTGTATCTTGCCGTTCCTCCATTAATATACCCCCCAATAAGGTATTTCATGTATTTTTGAAGCCCATGTGCTTTATATTAGTTTGTGTTTATTCAATTTCTTGAGAGGTCTGGTGGGCAAAGAATTAGTTTCCTGTTTGCTTGCAGATCTTGCTGTACCTCTTACTGTACCCTCAATGGCAGGACCATTTTATTTGCAAATACGCATATATCTATTCCTTAGGTCAAATTCACTGCTGGTCTTGTATAATTTAAACACTACCACTTTCAATTTTTCATCATTAGTTCTTAACTACAGCAAGAATGCATTTCTTGCAAGACTCCTCTAGTTGCCCATATATTTGTAGCGTAGCTTTGTACTATGGTACGAAGTACTTATGGTAGTGCTTTGTGTTATGTGGCTGGGAACACTGAACTTGACAGTGCATGTTTGGATACACTTTGAGCAAAACCAGTGTACCGAAAAATATGAGGCATGTATTTTCAATCTTTTTACAGGATTATTTATTGCATCAGAAAATAATATAAAACAAACTGAAGACAATACTCTGGCTAATGACTGTCTGTGTTGTGGCAATACATACATAAAAAAATAAGGAAGGATTTAAGGACTTCCTCTAGAATTTTTCTTTTAAATGCAGTGGCAGTTTCTTTTGAGGGGACTAAAAAAAACCAACCACCACCACCAAACCAAAGCAAAACAACTTTACAGCTCATATTAGAGTTTACCTCTATACTGACATGTGTTGATTATTTGTACTTACATTAATTAAATTTTTTCCATCTGTGGGCAACAAATATCAAATAATTACTGGCTAGGATTACCTCTGCTAGTAAAATTCCTTTAATATTTTCATGCATTGTAAAAAAACATTGGACATGCAATTACCAAATAAATAGGGAAACAGAAGCAACTGGAAGACTTCGGTACCATATTATTTGCAGCGTATTATTAAAATGAAGTAGTAAACATTCATGAATAGTGACTTTTTAAAGGAATAATACGTACTCTGTTTTTTCAAATGCACTGGTGTCAAATGTGCACCTGCTTGAAAGAGGTGTAATGAATTTTCCTTTTTGTGAGGTAGTCATCTGAATGGTGTATATCAAATTTGCTTCTGTAGTGCAATAGAGACCACTTAAATGCATATGTTGAAGCTGAAATCTTCCTGTGAAACCAAGGCTGTGATGTACAGAATATCTGCATTATGACAGATCTTAAGGGTTTCAGTTTCCTAGCGAATACTCAGCTCTTCATACTTCGCAGAAGACTCCTGCGTGTCAGTGGAAGGGGAATGTTATGCTTGGCTTTTACTTGCTTTAGTAAATGGATTAAAGCGATTAAATTCTACCACTTAACTATTTACTTCACTAATCATCTGTTTCAAATGGATTGGTCGGTAAGCATGCCTGTTCATATATTCTAGTGGCACTTTTTCTAGTCATTAATTTTGTACAGATTTTATTGTGGATAGTAATATGTTGAAAGAAGTGTACCCAAGTGGTTTTGTTGTGTGCTTCTTAAACATGGTCTTAAGCTGAGTCATCTTCCTTCCTAATCTCAAACAGAGGCCCTGTGCAAAATCAGAAGCTGTTGGTATCATCTTTGATGTATTTTTGACACACAGTTACTGCCCATACTTAATGTAAATCTTCAGCCTGAGTGTGATGATGAAAGATCTGTACATTTTTAGCGCATGCCTTAACTTTCTGAATAGTTTAAGCCTTGCAAGAATTCCTTGAACTTATGGCCTGCCTGAAAGAACAGAGGCCTTCAATAAACTTCCTCAAACAGCTAAATCTTTTGATTAGCCATTAAGTGTCTAGAAATCATGTTTAAAAATGCAGAAGCAGCGTATCTGTAGTAATTACTGGTAGGACTTCAAAAAATGCTGTGTGTCAGAAAGTGAAAGAAAAGTGAGACAGCTGTTTATTCTTTCACACCTAGTAAGACTAATATTTTTATTTTTAAGGAAGAAAGTTAAGTATATGTTATACTGTAAAAACAAAAAGTGGGGAACAGAAAGAGAGGAAGTCACTCAAGATTTTGAACAGGATCTAATAATTTATTTGTCATAAGTGCTGAATACTGCTTTTGAAAGTAAGTGTAATGCTGGATCCCAAGTTCTTCAGCAAAAATTGGGAATGTTATAGGATTCTTGACTGTTAGGAGCTGCAAACATTTGATTTTAAGTTGTTTTTTACAGTGTTCAAAAAACCTGATTTCTTCAACCTATCTACTGGAGAATGATCTTGTTTCTACTTCTTAACGTGGGCTAACTTGTGAATAATTAATGTACTTTTGGGCAGGACATTTTTCAGGAAATTATGCCTGTTATCTGGAGTGTTTGCTTTGGTCTGAGGATTTAATTGTGCTTGATGTGTGTAAGTAATCACATTTGTTGGGGAGTTTGGACTGTGTGTACAGTTTAAAAACAAATACAGCAACTGTAGACCCTGTACCGACTGAGAATTTAAGGATGATACAGCAAGTGACAAAGATATGTGGCTCAGCATGAGGAATACAAATAAAATTCAGTTCATTTTATACCAAAACATAGCAATTCACTATAACGAGCATTTGTAGTACTGTGCAAATGGACCTGCAGTACGTCATTCCCTGTTTGTAAGAAAGGTAAAAGAAAAATCCTACTTTGTTTGGAGCCAGTTGGGGCAAAAGCTGTATTTCAAAATTTTTTTTTTTTTTCCTGCAAGTAAAGTAGAAGTTAAGACAATGTCATTCAGAAAACAGCACTATGGGGTGGTTCTGAAATAAGGGGTTACATGGGACTGGCAGCTTTGGTGTGAAATTGGGAATTGCTTTCCTTGCCCAGATAAGGCTCCGCAGTCTCTGTCGGCAGCCAGGCTGCGCGGATGGTCCCAGGCTGTGCAGGGCTTCTGGATTCGAGGGCAGCTGGTGGCTTTACCTGCTGGCTGGGGATACTGGCAGGGCAGAGTGCCAGCGGGCTGGGGAGTCCAGGAGAATTTGGGTCACCCCCTCTGGGGTAGTCTCGGAGCTACAAACGTTTGGGGCTTACCTCAGGGCTCCCAAGAATGAGTTTGGGACATGGAGCTTGGACTAGAAGGTCTCAAAGTCTGCTGACAGTCTGGGAGCTGGAAGCGCGTTTTCTTCCCGAGGGATGCCAGGAGCCCCGGTGTGCTTGGGTGGTGGTGGGGTGCGGGACCCTGAAAGCGCCTGGGTTGCAGGTGGGGGACCTGGTAAAGGAGCTTCGGAGTGACAAGTACGGAAGGTCTGCAGTGAAGTGGGTGCTTTCTCAGTTTTTCAGCTAGCGAGTTTTGGCAGAATACATCTGTTCAAAGCCCCTTCCAACATTGTGTGTTAAGTGCCAGATGATTAATGGAAAATACATCGTGTGTGCGTTTGCAAGGCCCAGTGATGATGAATGGCTATGAAAAGCCTGTAACAAATAAAGTGCTGTGGTGTCTGTTTTGTGAATATACTATTAATATAAGTTTGAATACAGATTTTTTTTTTTTTTCTTTAATCCATGCTTGGTGGAAACTAGGGAATTTCAAACAAACTTTACTTTTTTTTCCTTTTGTGATAAAAGGTCTGTTATCTTTAACAAGAAACTTTGACAGATTATATCCAGGATGTAACAAATACTGTGCTTTTCAAACAGGAAGAAGTACAGTTGGAAATTGTCCTGGGGTGGTAGTGCTTTTAGTGATTTTATTTCCTGAATTTTCTCTGTCAATCTGTATACTACTTTTGTTCCTCCTCCATTAGAGCTGCCTCTTCCCTACTAGTGTTACACCCAACAGTATACCCTCTCTCTCCCTCATGGCATCAGTTCTAAGTATGGAGGTCAGTGCTTATACTGTTTGTTTGGTTTGTGAAAGAAATTATCAAAAAATGACTCTAAACATCTATTGATGGAAGACTGTGGATAACACTTTAAAGTGTCCCCAGACACTTCCTTCTGTGTATTAGTCAGTTGTGCGTACACTGCACATAGCTTGCTCTGGTCTCCGTGATTCCTCAGCTGGGAGAGGAGGAACGTTCTCTTAACTGTATCTATCTGAAAGCATCACGACATTTCCCAGAGTACTTGCTGTCAGATGAAATGCTGTGGTAATTGTAAAGGTTTTTTACATAACAGTATTCTTATGAATCTGTGTTAAATCAAAGGATGTTGTGAGGTTTCTCATCTTTGGCATTTGGAAGACATTTAATTTTAAATTTTGTTTACATCAAGCATGTACTTTCTTATTCTCTGTACTTACCTTTAAAAGAAAGTAATGCCACAGTGATTTTTTTTTTCCCCACAGTTAGAAGAAGAGTAGCTGCTGGATGTTTGAAGTACTTGTAACTTTACAGTAATAAGTTATTGTCAATAAGAAAAGGGTCATTGGAGCAGTAGGCAGGGTGCCATATATATTGCCATACATACTAAACATTAAAAAGGAACTTAGCCGTATAGAGCTTATGTATATGGAGTGTAACTTCAATCTAAATTGCAGCCTTGGTGACTAAATACCTGCGTTGGCAGAGCTTTAAAGCTCTGCCAAGCAGAGGGCTGGCGTGACTGAGGAAGAGGACAAGGTGAAAATGTGAACTTAATGTTGTTGTCTCATAGCAACTTTGTTTTCCTGGTTTTATAAGTAGGACGGTAGTAAATACTTTCATCTGAGCTTAATTTTAATTGGAAGAGCTTAGAGCAGCACCTTTAGTTAAAATGCAAGGGGTTAAGCACTTTGTGGCGGTTAATTTTTGTGCTTTATACAGGTTGGATGTGTGGATGAAACTGAAATGGTGGATGAGGTGCCATCAAAGACGGGAAGGCACCTGCTCTGCCTGCGCTTGTGGGAGAACTCGATGGTTCCATGTTGTTTGAAGCTGGGACTCTCCGACGTGTGATCTGTGCTGTGTTGATAGACTGAATTACCAGCTGTATTTCAATTTAGACAGATCCTTACTGCTAAGCTGTGCTGATGACCCTAAAGCTGAGTCAGTACCTGTATTTTTCTATCTTGCTGGACACATCCTGACAAGGTGTCACTCACAGATGATTTTTTTTTTTTTTTTCTTTTTTTCCTCCTTACCTGGAGAGGTCTGTTAATGCACTTGTAGGTTGTACTCTTTTCTTAGGGTTATTGTCTCAAGGTCAGTTGAAACAAAGACTATTTAGAAATCAGTACCATGTAACTTTGTGAATTGAAGGTAAGTAGTCTACACTTTCCATGTAGTCATGGACCTCCTGGTGTCCTCTGTTGCCACTGTACCACTTCCCTTTATATCTAGCAATGTTTTATTTGTTTCTATTAGGCTTTGCTCTTCTGAAATCTTGAAAAGACTGAAGGTGTGGCAACAGAAACAGCTTATGTCTTCTACTGGAAGTGATCATTACCCTTTAGCAAAGGGTGGTTATGACCATGAGCACTTTTACCTTTGTATATTCAAAGTATAAAAAAAATGTTGTTTGCATTTGGGTTTTGGCTTTTTTTGTTTGGTTGGTTTTTTTTTGTTTAAGGTTTACCACTAGGGTTCACCAAAAGCTTTCTAAAAAATTGTGTCAGTATCGAGCAGCTGAGTGGATAATGTGCCAGAGTGGGGTGGGTTGTGTGACTTGTAGGAACTTGATATGCTATTTTTAAAATTCATCTTTGAAAGCAAAGAAAAGGTAAATTAGAGAACATGTGCTAAATGAAAACAGCTGTAAAGACAGTGAAGTCATAAGATATATAAATATACAAAGGAAGATAGTGATCATGGGAGATACCAGATTAAACTGCAGCCATCAACATGGAAAAAGAGGAATTTGCATAAAGATCCTTCTCACAATAGAAAATGTAAAATAAATTGTGGAAAACTACAGGCCTTGAAGTCTTCAAAGTAGGAAAGTGAAATATCTTCAATCTATTGAAAGGAGAAAAGTGAAAATGGCTTCTGAAATATCTTGGCTACTTTGAGCTGTGTAGTGAAATGTAGGTTTTCTGTTTACTCCTTACCTTGCCTTCAGAGTAGGAAAGACAAAGGTAAACCCAGCCAGAAGAAGGACATTCCCAGTGTGGAGCGTGGGGCAGGGGAGGAGAGGACAACCCCAAAACTTTGTCTCCTCCTGTCATTGGCCTATGGAGCTCTTCCAGAAGATCTCCTCCCTTTTCCTTGAAGGAAATGGAGAACTGCTAGACAGCACCGTGCACTCTGAAAGTGCAGCTCACTCTGCTGTAATACATCAGCATCACTTCTTGTGACAGTGCTTGAAATCTTGAGATGTTGCTTCCAAATAAGATGAGAAGATGGATCCTCACACACACCCACCTTGTCTTGTTTGTTGAAATTATTTCCTTTTTATTTTGGGGAGCTGCTGCCCTGTCAAACACTAAACGCACGGTGCCTGAAACTGGTGTTTGACTAGTTTGTGCTTGATGAAATTGGACTACTCTGGGACCATAAAGCCACAGTTCTCTATGCAAAACTGGCATACTTGAACTTTTGGCACTTGTAAATGCTGTTGAAAGTTTCAAAATAGGCTTGTCTTATTGTATGCAGCCTTATTAGTACTGGAAGAATAGCTTCTGTTTGTGTTGTGTGGTGTTGGTTTTTTTTTTTTTGTAATGACAGGAACCTAATGAAACTGGCTCTCACAAGAATATTAATTAAACCCCCAATCAAGATGGGGAAGAGACAGGATAGAGAAGTCATGTGTGAGGCTGTAATGGATATCTCTGTATTGGTACAGAAATCTTCAACCTCTTTAAGGGACTGCTTTGAGTGACTGGTGTCTCTTTTTACTTCTGTCCATTTGGTTAGGTGCTGTTAGACACTTCAGTTGCACAGGCAAGAAGAGTGTTGGAGAAACGGTCTGAATGGATAGTGAGGCTGCAGAGGGGCACGTAACTGCTGTAGTAGCTGCATGGGCTGGTGTGTCCGTTCAGTATGAGTCAGGGCATGGAGAAAGGGCAGGAGGGGCTGGGATGTGTGTTTGCACATCTGCCTGTGCTCAGTCTTGGTTTTTCTTTCCCAGTACATCTTTGCTCTTCCCTTCTCCCATGAATAGACTTCCTTACTATTCTGGATAAATGGGCAGAGAAGTAGAACTGCTGCTTTGTCCTAAAGGTTTGCAGACAAAGCACAATCGAAACCTGTTGGTGGGACTTTGTGAAGAAGCTTGCACTGCTGACTGCTGCGCTGCATCTATTGGTTGTGTGTGTTAAGAGTGAACTTTAATTTCCGCTGTGCTCAGTCTGGAGCTTTCACAAGCACTAAATTCTGCTGATAATCTGAACTGGAGATGATGGCTGGGAATTAACCACAGCAAAGGCTTATCTGGCTGCTGGGTATGGTACCTTAAGCCCATATCTCCTGCTTTTCAGAAAACTGATAAAGCAGCAAATAGATGAGGTGTGAAGGTAGTTCTGAGAAAGTCAATAAATAGCCAGAAGCTACAATTTAATAAGTGTTTGGACATATCTGGCTCAAATAGCTTATATATTTTAAATCTTTTAAAAGTGATAGATGGAACTTAAATCCATATTCCCTGTGGCATTAGGTATCAGGAGAAATAAGTGGAAGCAAGGCATTTGAAATCAATAAATTGCTTCTAGGTACAACTTAATGCAGAAAAAATTTAGAGAAAAAAGATGGTGAAACAGATACAGGAATAAAATTTAGCTTTAATTTGCAGACCACAGCAAAACCCTAATCCTGGCTCTTGTGAAAATGAATGGAGATTAGGAAGTTATGGAAGTGAGAAAGTTCAGTGCCGTGGGCAACTTGTACAGAATAGGTGTACTGAAAAAGTAAGAAATCTGTGGAGTAAAGCTCCTCTCCAGATTAACGTTATACATTTATGGTCTCATTTAAGACATTTGATTACCCAAGATCTGCAAAGATTCTTCCTCATTTGCTTGGGAGTTTTGCTATACTTGAGAATCTCCTACTTCGCTGCTTTGAGCTTCATTTTCTTGGGCATACCTGTGGCTTGCAGGGGCTAGAAGTGTGAGAGGCTTCACCGAGTAGGTTATTCAAGTGATGCCATTGCATTTTATAAAGGCTTTTGGTTTCTGTCTGCTGTGCCTAGCCCAGCAGGTTGTTACCTGGGTGCACGATAGGATTGAAGCAATCCTCAATTTATATTTTCTTCTTTCTCCCCCACAGACATAGTGAGGGAGAGCTGTTAACATTTCATTAGCTCTGCAGATAGAAGCATTTGTTTAAGTGAGGCTTGTCAGAGCGTTACGCTTAAGGGAGATTGAAATAATCTTCCTGGGGCAGATTCCAGTCAATCTTTCTTGATTCTGAAATATTTATTACTGTTTACAGCAAATTCATATGGAATCATAGAATGTGTACAGAAAAACATAAAACTTGCATTTTTCATTCACCTGTGGCTTTGCAGTCAGCATATGAAATTAGCTGCTTATGCTTGACTACAGTGTTTTCTCGTACCTTAAAAAACATCACAGTATGTGATATTTCCAAATAAATAGCTTAGACAACATTTCTGACTTGCACTTTGTGTCTTGCAGGTCTCAACATCATAAGTTTAACTTAAATTTTACCAGTTGTTTAGAAACTCAGTAAAAATGATGAAGAGGATTTGACTAAGTAAGCTTTCTTCCGAGACTATAGATAAAGCAGGTGGAGATTTCTAAAGTGTTGTACCAAAAATGAGATCACAGTTGTTTTTCAGTGAGCCCCGTGAAAGCTAAGGGTTCTTCTGGAGCTCACGCATCAACTGTCATCCTTCTAAGGCAGTTGTTAGACTTCAGTAGATGCTCTAAGACAGTAGGTAATGTGTCTGCAAGAGTTGTGTTTGAGTACTCATGGGGAGTTAGTAGAACTGTTGTAATCTGCTTTCATTTTAGTTTGGGGTTGGGTTTTTTTGTTGTTGTTTGGTTGTTTTTTTTAGCGTGTCCCATAAAAATATTCAATTTGATCTGCTGTTCAGTGTTTTCTGTTGATTTGCTATGCTACCCAAATTACTGAAGGGCTGGTTTTTGGGGATTCCTTAAAACTTGTTGTCAAAAAGTTATTGGACAACAGTGATCTGGCCTGTAAATAATGTAGACTGAAATAACTTGTGCATATGAATCTAGGCCATAGCTTTATGTTTAGGAGCAGGCCTGAAGTCAGGGACAACTTGGCTAAGATCTTGCCTTATTTGCATAGACATCCTGTGTGGCTTGATCAAGTTATAGAAACTCTGAAACTACTTGTCTACATTTATAAGATGAAAAGGAATTGGTGTAGGGCTGGGCGCATATTTAATATGTGGGTGTTGAAGGTAAATCAGTTAATATTTGCAGTGTGTTTTGAAACTTTAGTTGCACGGTATTGTGCAAGACTTCTTTTGTTGATGGTTGACTTTAGACTGTTAGTGACTAAGATAGAAGCAGTCAGTCTGTATTTGCTCATTTGAATAAGTCTTGTGTTTTGCGTATAAAGCTGTATGTAGGGAGTACAGAGACAAAAAGGCACTGAATCATACTGCGTGTGCTATTTCTGGAAGATCAAGCAGGCTTAAGACTTAGAGGAGGAGGAGTTTCTGGGATTTTTCCAAATTCTGTCAACAAAACAAATTCTACCCGCGTTAATCATCAGAATGAGTCGTTGGAGTTATTTGTATGTCCTTGTAGTGTAGCCTGGCTAAAACAGGCTACTTGACCTTGTTTCTAATGTAGTGGGACTTTCCCTGCGAGATTGATAAAACACTCATTAGTACTCTTCATAGCGAAATCATTTACACTGATCATTAAGTCTTCAGTGAAGTGAGAGGAGCAGTTGACTCTTGGAATGCACCAAGATTACGTTTGTGTGCAAGAACAGGATGAAATGCCCACCTTAGCATGGTGCCCTACGGCACCTGCGTCTGCTGCTGCCCAGGATAATTTGGGTTCCTTCGTGTTAGGTGGTACTGTGCTGAACAGACCCTGGCTATGCTTAGGCTTTCTGCCAACACACCTTTTTGCTAGCAACGAGATTTCTCCTCTTGTTTTAAGGCCTTGCTTTGTTCAAGGAATAGTTGTGCGATCCACTTTGAGAAAAGTAGTGAGGTCTTTATTTTGAAGGAATGAGCTAAAATTCAGGCTGCCTTTTCCACCTTTGGCATATAATACCATGTGCAGAGAGACCATTGACTGTTTGATATCAACAAAGAGCCATGGGAAAAAGGTAGCCCATAAGCTCCTGTCATGTTGGAAGAAGCTTTGTTTAGAATGTGGTCATGGATCTATACTCGTAAATGGGGTACCTTTCCTTTAAGATGTCTATCTGGGAGCTGTTTGAGAAGACAAGTGGAACTGTAAAATGTATAATAAAATCCAGCCCAAACTCAAATGTTTATGGCACACAGCACTGTACTCAGAGTTGAAGATGGATGTAACTGAACTACGTGGGTTTTGTTCTGATCAACAAAGGTAGCAAGCAGATAAGATATGGAAATGGTCAGTCCCTTTCTTGATTGGAAGAAGCATGAGATGTTTGATGGCTGCAGAGGTGGTGGTAGCTGTGGGCTTAGGAAGGTTAACACTCAAAAGGGGAAAAAACTGAAACAAAATTATTGAAATGCCCTATGGGTACTGCAGTTTTAGAGTGTGATTACCTGCTGCTCTTCAATAAGAAACATTTGTAGATTTAGGCTTTTAAACCTGAATCTTTTTACAACCTCAAGTATCCTTAGGTGCCTTAATGCATGGAAGATTTAGTGAGTTAGAGAAGATGAACAGAATAGCAAAGTAACTGTCGATTCCTGTTGTCTTTGCTGGTTAAACAGGCAGAAAAATCAGCTGGATGCTGCAGAAGGAGTTGAAATGAAAGGTATAATCTAATTGGACTCTTGACATTGTTACAAAGTAAATCTTTAAAGTATACTTAATTCTCCTGTACATGACTGTGTAGCTTAGGCGTTGCTATGGGTAGATGGGCTGAAGCCTTCCTACCCCGCGCTGTGTGTGTGGGTGCTGCAGTGCAGACCCTGGGCTGCTCCGAGCGGGAATACAGCTGGAGTAGCCTGGAAGTCTGACATAAGTGTGTAGAAAGTGGGAGAAAAAGGTAGGTTACTCCAAGGATCACCGAGGATCCAGGCTGCAGCCTCTGGTGTGTCTAGAGCAGAGATGGAAGGTATTTAGAGAATGGATTGCTCACTTCGAAATCCCAATGTAAATAAGACTATGTGCTACTGATGGTCACACGGTAGAAGGAGAATATAAAGTTTATCATAGTCAATGTTTTGAAGCAAAATTTGTTTTCATGTGCATTTTCTTCTGTACTGTGTCCTGTGTTCAGTACACCTGTGCCAGGATTCTGTTAATGTACATGCTCTGAAATACAGATTATTTTGTTTACACTATTTATAAATACATTAATGTTAATTCAGGTGTTCAGCTATTGTATTTTTTTCAAGTTCTAGTTAAAAGGTATCTTCTGGGTAACTTCAAAGTTGCCCTTAGTTTTAGTGGTAGCAGCAGACTCCATAAGCTGTTCTGCTGGCCTTGGCTAGCTCCAGCCACAAACTTACTATATTTTGAAGGAGTTTGTAGTTTGGAGGGAGTGATAAGGCAAGGTTCCTGGTCATGTATACACTGAATGGGACACCACCTGGTAGTTCAGTAGTTTGTCCCAGCAGCTGCATGCTACCACCTAAAGAGCTGAAAAGAGAGGTGTGTTACAGTACACTTCTTATTTGGGAATGGGCTTTCAGTGGTGACTGGAAATATAACAGTATTTTTTTAGAAACATCACAGACAGACCTGAAAGTATGCATGAGTAAATAAAATTGAGTTATTTGTTTATCATACTGAAATGAAGAGAGGCAAGGATTTAACAGGTAGTATTTTGAATCCAGTCAGTAGTGTATTATTGGGTTTGGGGTCCGTCCGTCTCCCCCGTCCCCCCCCCTTAGTTGAACTAGCTTGATCTTATGTGTTCAAACATGCTCAGTTCCAACTCATTTGATGTCTTCAGTGGACAGTCCCTGTGCACCTCTGTTTTGGTGCTGGACAGAGAGAAATGTCTGTTGATAGCAGACACAGCATGCTGATCTGGAAGGCTTTACAGAACCTGTCTGTAGTCCAGCAGTAGCTGCTGTTGAGATGTCTACCCACTCAAGAATGAATTTACTAAATACACTCAATTTCTTAACAGGAGAAAACAGAAAAGCTTACTTGTGCTATTAGCTCAGTAATGGAAATGTTAATGGAGAATACAAACAGCAACTTTGCATATGTGCAGTTTAAATTAGGGCAAGAGGTATGATGGGAGAATTATTTTTTTAATGAAGACCCGTCCGCATTACCTGATTTGATAAGCAGTCTGTCTTTCCTTGTGGAGCTTTAAATAACGTATTTGCAGGGTGAACCAAGTTGTTGTATTTTCATTAATTGTAGATGAAATAATTTGGTATGACCAGAGTATCTCAGAAATTCAATGAGAAAACAGAAGTCATTTTGCAATCAAGTTGACCCTTTTATATTTTACATCCTAATATTGCTGATAAGAGACGACTGGGGGGGACTGTTTTGAAAGACATTTGCAGTCTGCAAAGTTAGTACTTTCAGGATGCATTTAAGTGTTTTGTGTCATTGGTAAATGCATGGTAGGTCTTCAGACATGGGAACTGATAATGTGGCTCTGAGATTTCAAATAAATGCTATCTGGAAGTTCATGATAACTTGTGGTTTTGATTTGTAGTTGCTGTTGAGGGAGCAGAAAAAGGGAAAGTGCTTGCTTGTTTGGAGTCTTTAAGATATGATATATGAAACTTGATAGTTAACTATATTTGGTACAAAATATTGAGAACTAGCACATGGTAACTAAGTGTTTTGTGTGCCAAAGAAATGTCTGGAAAGCAAAAAAAAAAAAAAAAAAAAGGAAAGGGCTTTCTCCTGTTTTTTTTAACCTTGTGTATTTTTCCTCTGCCAAGCAAAGCCTATTGTCTAGAAACACATAACCAAACTTAATGTCCCCAGAGGAAGGTGTACCTTCCTTTTGTGCTGATGACTCACAATATTTCTGAACTAATATTTAGGAAAGAGATTCTTTCCCAATACTTGCAGAGGTCCCTCGATGCCCAATGGCCCAAGAAATGATTCAATTAACCAGCACCTAATTTCAGTAACCCAGGGCGTAAGAGTGGGTTCCTGTGACACAGGAATGTTGAAAGAAAATAAGAAGTTTGGTAACTTTGTTCCAGGCAAGATGCTGGATGACTTTTTTAATTGGCTGCGAGATGTCATCATGCTTAGATTTTTGTGTCTTTTGGGGTGAGATGATTCACATGGAGTCCAGTTGTGAGGACGTGCTCCAGATACATAACTTGGGTGTTAACTGGGTCTGGCCCCAGGGCATAAAATGCCAAGCAGGGGATTGAGGGAAGGCGGCAGAGCTGTTTTGGAAGTGAGAATGCATAGGACAAAGAGTTAATGGGGAAGCCCATAAATGGGAACAGAGACTAGAATACAGCACATGAAAACAGAGAAACTGGAGGCTATCTGTTGTGCAAGAGAGTTGGAAGTAAAGGAAAATCAGAAGGGGTGAGAAGGAAGACTGGCAGAGAGTTTAGGAATAGGATAAGGAGAGCTGGAGGAAAAGGCCATGGGATGAGCCTTCTGTGATTATAGAGACAGATCTTTTGGATTGAAGTTACACAGATTCATATACAGGATTGAAAAGGATGTCATACGAATTAAGTCACGTTTTTTGAGCAAGCAGTGCTGAGCAAATCTGGTAGCAGTTTCAGTGCAGAGAGGAGTGATGTGCTGAAGTAAAGAAGGGCTATTCTTTCAGGGCTTCACTATCTGTGTTTCTTTTACTTCAGTGCTCTGTGTGTGTTTTGATTTTTCAAGGAGATGTGGGTTGGGGGCGGTTGGAAGAAAACAAAGTTTTGGAAAAAGAGTTGAAAGGAAGAAGGCTTAAGTTAAAACACCAGAGCAAAACCAAGTCAATTGTTTAATTTTCAACTGATAGTATTACTACAGTGTTCTTAAGAAGTTCTCCTGATTTACGATTTCTAAAATGATAACAAACCCAAAAATGCTAGTTAGAAAAGAATTGTAAATATTGTTTTCCTCTGTAGGTATACTGATATTTCAGACTCTTGCCATTTTATCCTCTTAGTATTGCATAATGCAGCCAATTCATGTTTTCCAGAGCTTCCCAATTAAGTTAAGTGTTCAGAAGTTTCCATGACCTTTAGGTTTCTTTGTACTCTGTGTTGTTTTGCAGAAAGTATGATAGACTTTGTGGTTTACTTCCAGTGTAGCCTTTCTTTTATGGAAAAGATGTCACAATGCAGAAAGGCCATGGTTTTGAGTTGTGTTTTTAAGCATTTAGTACAATGCTGATTTGACATAGCTTTTTTCTAAAAATGTCTTAACGTACAGGAAACTGTTTAAGTAGCTCATCAAAAAATGATCAGCAAATTATCATGATTTAGAAAGTATGTTGCATTTAGAAACAAGTTGAAGAAAGAAGGTTCCCTTAGGGAAGTTTGTTGCACAGTATAGAAAAGGGCACCTATATCTCATATTAACTACCGTAATTGATGTTCACTGTGCTTATGGTTCTTGCTTCAATTTTGCCTGCCTCGGTATGTATGACTTGCTGGAAAACCTTCTGTAAAGATCAGATTGTCCTCTTCAGTCAGATCTGTGAGAGGTCCCAAACACAATCCTCTGTTCTTCACTGAAATTCTGGAGGTTTCTCCAAAACCTTATGGTCTAATGGCGGTTTCTGAGGACGGTAGGTGTCAACCTGCTGAATGAATGAATCACTGTGACTTACGAGGTGGAGGCTGGAGTTGGAGAAGGTGGCAGGTGGAGACCTTCCAAGGAAGGGTGCATGGGCTGCCTTAGCAGGCACAACGCTACATTCATATGGTGTTTACCACCCAGACCTAAACACGTTCATGTCTGTCTTCCTGGAGTATAAACAGAGAAGAGTCAGGTCTGTCTGCCCCTGCCTGTGTAAGCATGTATTTAGAAGCCTGAGCTTATTTGTCAGAGCTATTTTACTCTTTTTTTGGGTGCACACTGAACACTAGCAACTACTCGTGTCAGAACTCTGATTAATATACATATATATAGGTGTATATATACATTTACGTATAGCTAGTCCCTCCAATCCCCCTGCCCCGAAAGAAGAACCCTTACCCCCAGTGTTGCTTAATATTTGCTAATTATGAAGCCTCAAGATCTTGTTTATACATGCCAACTCTGATCTGGTGTTTTGGTCCATGTTTGTTTCAGCATGTCCATCAAGGCCTTGCATTTAGTGTAAGTGCATCAAAAGTTCTGAAAGCAAAATGTGACCGCTGACAAGTTGCCCTCGCAATGTTGTACAAGGGCATATTTTCCTGCAACCTGATACATAAATGCCCTGTGGGTAAATAATTTTTTTAAACTGAAATTTGCTTGAGAAAATACAGTAGATCATAGTGAATCTACACCAGTGCATGTAATTCTTTTATGTATGAACAGTGCAGTAAAGAACTAAGAAAAGTCAGCTATCATTTTGAAGATTTGTGGTATGAACTCTTATTAATAAATACATATAGCATAAACATATGTGTGTATATGTGTATATATATACATAATCAAAACTTGTATGTAAATATATCTGTATGAGAGAGAATGAGAGTTAATAAGAAAAAAGATTAAAAAATAAATACAGAAATAGAACAATGAAATACGATAAAAAAATACTGCTGCTGTAAGAAGACAAGCCTCTGCTACACTTCTATTTTTCTTAAATGATTTTTAGGTGTACACATTAGTGAGACTTCTTTTCCCAAATACTGCTCAGAAGATTCTGTTCTGCAGAGGGTGAAACATCTGAAGGAATGAATTTGAATGTATTTGGGAGATTTTTTTCGATGTATAAAATATGTGCAACTGTTGCAGTTGTCCCTCAGACTCCCAGTCAAGGACCTAATATATTAATAGTCTGGAGTCCAGATTGCTGTATGAAATGATTGCTGCTGCGTTAGTATGTATGGTCTTTCAAAACTTAAATGTGTTAGTTTTTCTAATGCCATTTTGAAGAAAGGAGTTTTATTTTAGCTTTAGGGGAGAAGTCTTGTCACAGTGAGGCTATTTCTTCCTTTGTACGTGGAGACCATGGTACAAGGAGGAACTGAAACCAAGCCCAGAACTGGTGTTCTCTGCATTAAGGCATCTCTCCTCTGAATAAAGACATCTCTTGAAAATTGTTATGCTCTACAGTGATGTATGACTGCTACTGAAACTCTTGTCTGGTGAATGTATTCCCAGCCTCCTGTCTGACTTACAGTGCTGGCCTCTTGTTTAGTTCCCCCCAGTTCTCAGGTGGGTGTGTTATGGGTGTGGAGTTGAATTTATAAACATTTTATGCTGCTGAACAGAATAAGAAATACAAAGTTTTGGCAGTGTTATTGGAAAACTGTTTTAAAAATGTGTTTGTTTTCATACATGGTGAATGTGACTAGCCCAAGAGTTCACCCTTTTCTGGTTTTGAAACTACCTTTTTTTGCTTTACTGTACATCATTGCTAATCAATTGTTTAACTATAATTATCTTTCTAACAGTAATAGTATGTTCATTAGTCTGAAAATGTTCTTTTCACCCAGCCTGGATTGGAGGAGAGATTCTTTGGCTCGTTCAATTTTTGCTCTGACTTCTATATGGACTAAAATTGAACTTGGTCCTCTTTCCCAACCTGTCAAGACAGGGACAGATCTAGGTAGATTTACTGTATGTTTAAAATAGCTAAAGGTCT
The DNA here is from genome assembly GCF_000737465.1 of Haliaeetus leucocephalus. Classification (NCBI taxonomy): domain Eukaryota; kingdom Metazoa; phylum Chordata; class Aves; order Accipitriformes; family Accipitridae; genus Haliaeetus; species Haliaeetus leucocephalus. Next base: position 1,087,398 of record NW_010972809.1, on the reverse strand, counting down.
GAATGCTATTTTTGATGACTCCTTTGTAGCCTTTCCCTGTCATAGAAGAGGCTGGTGTTTGATCCAAGTTAACGGTGTGATCTCTATCAACAAAGATTAGAAACCTTCACAATGTTTTTTTTCTCTTATTTAACATAAGTATGTCCTTTGGTTGCTATTTTATGTGTTATTTTCATTTTACCTGCTTCCTAGGTTAAGTGATTGATAGTTATTTTTAAAGGATCATTTCTTTGGAGAAAATGGCAGTGAGACAAGGAAAGATTTTTCACTTTTAGCATTGAGTGATAAGTATGTGTATGGGGGGAAAGGATATGCATGCCTATGTGGATACATTTGTGATGAGTGCATATGTAAACATGCTTAAATCTTTGCAAGCTTTCTTCTGCTTTAGCGGGATGTCAACTCAAAGCATCCTAAAAATTATGTTTTAGCTCTATTCATTGTTCATTGGCTTATGTTATTTAAAGATACCTCAGTCAGTACTTCAGTACTCGGGATGTACTGAATAATAGGAAGAATGACACAAAATTTCTTATCCGAACTGATACAAGCTATTCTGATGAATGCTAGAGCCCTTGAATATTTGACATGGATTATCCTAGACCTTCTTTTTTCAAATAAAAGAATTCACAAGAAAAATAACTGTGCTAGTAATTTTGTACTATAGGTTATGTTTTACAGGATTAGAGTTTATGTATGTGCTGGCGCAGATAATTCTGGGATGCAGTTCTGTTAATGCATTCAGATATCAATAGGCTGTGAACATACAGAAAAGTTTGGTTCTTGAAGAAACTTATATGCTTATCTGAATGAAAGCAGATATTTGTTGCATGAATATCTTTTGTCTGAAAATTGCTGAGCTATAATTATATGATAACTAAGATATAATCTAAACTAGAAATACACATGCTTCTTTCCAAATTAGTTACATTCATTTTTGTCTTTAGTAGAGATTAATGTTTTATTCTGATTTATCTCTTTTGTAGTACTAATTCACAATAGAGCTGAAGCAGGGATTTTGTTTTGTTAGTGAAACCTGCTATTGTTGACCACTTAATTTAAAAATCACCTTTATGTATTTTGGTGATCTTTTTGCCCTTGTGTAGGCCAGATCTTCGCAGGCTGTATGCATTCTTGGGAGTAGCAACCATTTTTCTTAACTTTGTTTCCCATGATGTGCAACCTAGTGGCATCTCAGTTGGTAAATGAGATAACTGTTCATTCTACCTTTGTAGGAAAAAAAAAAAAAGTACAATGGAAATGCTCGTGTGTGGTCTTGGTTTTGTTTGTTGTTTTGTGTTTTAGGAAAAAAAAATAGCAAACAAAAAACCTGTTCCTTTAAATGTTGAATATAAAGTCATTTTGCAAATAGTCAACTTATTGATAATGGCTGAGTTTGATCTTTTTTTTTATATGTTATAAAGTAGGGCTTGAGAGGTTGGATAATTCTTAACACATATTTGTATCTTTATGTCTTCTAGACAACTCTGCTGAAGCAGATTTATGGTTGCTGAACAGTTGTACAGTAAAAAATCCTGCTGAGGACCACTTCAGAAACTCAATCAAGTAAGTTGTTTCCCTGAAAAGATACTTAATTATCAATGAATATTGCATGTTCTAATTTTAAAAGCTTCATAATTTCAATCTAGAAGTAATTTTGTGTTTTAGAGCAAGAAGTGTGCTGAGTTTGAGTGTTACAATGGTGAATTTTCTAGAATGGATTTGTAAGGTGCAGTGCTGCTTTTTTTTTTTTTTTTTTTTTACATTAGCTATAACTTTCAAGTGATTATCAATACACTTATTTAGGAGAACTGCTGACCTATTTAGATAGGGGCTTTTACATCACTTTTCAATACAATGTTTTAATATTCTTCGGAAGAGTTGAATTTTTTTTTTTTTTTTTTTTTCAAAAGTGTGAACTCTTAGGCTGGTTCTTTTTTCTTCTACTTACATTTTACATAATCAGACCTTTCTAATTAAAAGAGTGTCAGGTATATACTTAAAATTAACTATTTCACTATACATTTTCTTAAAAGGTGAACTGATTAGCCTGTAATAGAAGTCTTGTGAAGAATGTGTTTTGTTTCTCTGTAACACTTCATTGATGTTGAAAAATACGACATGGTAGGGACTTCTGCCTCCGACGTCCACAGAAGTGTAGTTGTGATGAGGGTAACTGGAAAACCCATACACTAACAGCTGTTACTGCCCAGTATAAATAAATATTGTGGTATGTTTCTTGTAGATTTTACCTTTAGTAAACAAGCAAGGCTATTTGTGCAGTCATGTGTTTAGTGTGGCACACTGCAGATGGACTGTTTGTTGAAATCCATTTTGGTTAGAAAAACATAGTTCTTAGTAAGCAGTTGGCATGCTCAGGAAGGTAGAGAGGAGAGAGAAGCTGGATATGAACTATCTGCTTGCAGTGCTGGAGTTACTAACAACATCCCAGGGCTGTAACCTGGAACAGAAACAGTTTGCCAGCAGATTAATTCTATTTGCACAGCAGAAGCTTCCTCCACCCCTCAGAAGGCTTCACTTCCTGACTGCTGGTGTTGCGCTTGGTGATGAGACTGGCTTTTTGGCTTTTTCTACTGTTGCCAAAAATGGGAAAAAAAAAAAAAAAAAAATCTATTCCCAGAATACTTCCAGTTAGTGCGTGTTGGCCAACAGAACTGATGACAAGATCTTTTCCAGTTCAGTTGTGGCCATCTCTCTATTTTACTAATCCTATGCCAGAAATGATGTGGTATGGTGTGTGTCCTTTAACCAGTAGAATGGAGTTGGTTAAGAAAGAGGGTCTAACTAAAAGCAAATGACCAAAAATTTTTCTTTGAACTTAATGTTTCTCTTGCCGCTCTATTAATGAGCCTGATGTTATTTGTAGCCTGGGTTTATTCCTCTTTTTCCTTACTTTTGCATATACTCTTTCTGTTCTGTCACATGGATACTCCGGTTGTTCTCCATTTCTTCTCTTTGCTGAGAGTCACTCCTTTCCTGTAGCATGCATCGTTCATTCTCCACTCTCAGTTCCTGGCAATTCCTAATTATGGAGAAAGACAACTTTTGTTGTTGTTTCTGACCATTTTTTATAACGTTGATTAAATGTAGGGGAGAACCATATGTGGGTGCTCTTCCATGGAACTTAGAACCGAAAGATTAAACATCTTCCATCTCAGAAAAGAGCAACTATTACTGTATTTGGGTGAGGAAAGCTTGTATCTGTACAGAACACAACTTTTCCTAAATACATCTTAATTTGTTACAGCAACAAACCCAATGCATGAAGTTTGGGTGATACAAAACTAACTGCCGTTATATCCTATCATAACAGCTTGTTGGTAGCTATGGAGATCTTTGTTTTTCTTGGTTGAGTAACAAATTAAACATTTTTGACATGGATTGTCAAAGCAAACATAGTTTCAGTGGAAAAATTAATACTCAGCACAATAAGCCTTTCAAATTAAAAAAAAAATCAGGCTGAAAGTGTTATATAGCATTATGAATGTCATGTGGGAGAAATATTTCGGTTTTGTTTATTCTCTGCTCTCTGCAACAGTTTCTGCTATGTAACTTTCCTTGCATATATGACTTTAAAATGTACTGATTCAAACCAGCGGTAGTGTGTTCACACTGGTGGTTGAAGAATGACTGTCTGAGAAGCTGATCCCTCACTAATACCATGTGCCAAAGGATGTGTCAGAACCCAACAAGTCCTGTAGGTTCAACATTTTTGATCTGATCTTTTAAAAACAAACCAAAACCACTCACAAACTCTCTGAACCTTTGCATTGGATGTGCAGATACATATATACCTGATAGAAGCCAACTGACAGTATCATCTCTGTGCCTTTTTGTATAGTTCTTAGAAGTAGTGTGCTGTTCTTCAGTATCAAGAAAATTGCAGCTGCTGAGCTAGGGCGAGGATATGGAGGGCAAAGAGTTGCGTAAAGACCATTAGCTTGTGGATGGGAATTGAGAACTTTTCCTGTGCAGATTTTATTCTCAGTTGGTTAATTGTAAAATAAGATTAAAGGCAGAGGTAGGCAATAGTAATAAAGAATTCCCAGTAAAATTAAGTAGGTAGAGTTTAAAAAATAATAATTAATATCCTTCAAAAAATGAAGGTTAATTCAAGCAAAAGTAGGAAATAAAGAGAATAAACTGAAGCACATAGCCTTCATAAACTTGCTTGATGGAAGTTAAGGTGACTGTAAAGCAGATAGCAAGGCAAACAAAAAGGATCCCTTGAACAAGTAAAAAGAAGCAAAAGAAGGAAGAAACTAACATTGACAAGCAAGGCAGAGAACACCACAGAGAATCAGTCCCCATTTGGTATAGGGAGGCTCAATTGTGTTGTAGTAACTCTGTTCTTCTGTTTTAATACTTTGCTAAATATCACAGAATATGCATTATCCCCAGCTTTCCAGAATTCACAAGTGCATGTAACCCTGTGGCTGAAAACACTAGCGATGCGAGATTTGCTAGTAGCCGGTTTTGGCAGCATCCTACCTTAGGATAGGAGGAGTGGGAGATGGTCTGTTGTTTAAAGGGCTCCAATCTGCAGCTGTTAGGAAATGAGAATATCAGCTTCGTGGAAGGGGAAAGGAGAGCGTGGAGTATAGGGGGGAGAGGGAGACAAGGGCAGAGGAGCTAGTGCAGGTGTATGGTATCACTTGTGCAGCTGATAAGGAATCCCTTATTACACGGTATATGTAGAGATGAATGAATTATGTCCCTTTGTTCCTACGATGTAACTGTGTAGTAGAGGTAGTACTGCATGCACAGAATCACAGAATGGCTGAGGTTGTCGGGGACCTCTGGAGATTGTCGTGTTCAACCCTGCTCAAAGCAGGGACAGCTAGAGCAGGTGGCTGAGGGCTGTGTGGAGGCAGGTTTTGATTATCTTCAGTAGACTCCACAAATGCTCTGGGTAGCCTGTTCCAGTGTTTGACCATCCGTACAGTAAAAAAGGGTTGTCTTAGGTTTAAACTTCATATCTTGTATTTCAGTTCGTTGCCTTTTGTCCTGTCACAGGGCACCGCTGTGAAATGCCAGCCTCTGCCATTCCCTCTCTCCCATCCGCCTCCCCATCAGGTGCTTATACACGGTGATGGGATTCTCCAGACCCTTCTCTTCTCCAGGCTGAACAGTCCCAGCAGCTCTCAGCCTCTACTTGTATGTCATATGCTCCACGATTACTTTTGTGGCCCTTCCCTGGACCCCTTCCAGTCTGTCCCTTTCTCACCTGTACTGGGAAGCCCAGAACTGGATCCAGTGCTCCAGATGTGGTTCTCACCAGGACCCCCAGGGACTTTCCTGCCAAGCTGCTTTCCAGCTGGTCAGCCCCAGCCTGTCCTGGTGCCTGGGGCTATTCTTTCCCAGGGGCAGGACTTTGCACTATCCATTTGTTAGACTTTAGGAGGCTTACACATTATGTTAGTTTAAGAAAATCTCATTTTCATTAAAATTGATATTAAAATAAACTCTATAAAGAAAATAATTCATTTGGGTTAAGTCAGTGTTTACTGTGAGTGATCTACTTGTCCTTGTAAAGGTCTGACTGTTCTTGGGTATGTTCCGTAGGCTTTTAGAAATACATTCCTGCAATGAACTTCTCTTCTGAAAGAAAAAGAAGCACTTTTGTTCTATCAAGGACTTGTATTTTGGTTGGTGATGGGTATACCTATTGTGCTTTAGTAAAGTAGTTGCTGGGCATTCCTGGGAGGAAGCACCTTTTGGAAAGATCCAGGAGTGTTGAATCCCTCTGAGCAGTTTTTTTTCTAGTGGTATTGAACTCTTGCTAAAGTGGTGGGTTCTCTTGTCAGGGAAAGCATGCCACAGAAAATACCTCTCTACCCTGACCTGTTCTTAGAGTCTTAAGTATCTGTGAATGGCTGCAATCCCAGATAGGGTGTTAGTTTATTGGTCCTTGATCTTGTGCTTTTTAATTGGCCTGTGTACACTGATTTAAGCAGAAGGATTTTTTTAATTTTAAGTTGCAGTTCAGAAAACCCTGATAAACCTAAACCACAACCATTAGTATTGTTGATATACTATTTATACAGAAAGTGCCCCTGAAAACACATTGTTCAAGGTGTCATGTTGAACAGAACGACTGTGATGTTTTTAAAGCCTGTAATGACATCGTATCTCAAATGGAGTTGTGTAGAATCAAGTGCATTGAGGTGGGTTGGACTCAAGAACATTTCCCTTACCTGGAGGTAGTTTTTGTCTGCTGTCACAACTGGTTCTGTCCCTGCTGTGGTTTTTTTTTGTTTTGTTTTTGTTTTTTTTTTTTATATCCTGTAGCTCAGTTAATCAGAAGTTAAAGGTATTTTATGGAATGGGATATGTTTTCCCGTTCACATTATTTCTTTTATTGGCGGCAGATATTTTCTTTCTCCAGTTACTAGTCAGATAAAATATATCAAGATTCCTTTGGAGAATGCGTTCCTGTGCTAAAGGCAGCAAAGTGCTTGGGATCCTTCCTTGAGGGACTTTGTCCTTGTAGGACAGCTGTGCCTTGAAAACTCCTTGCCCTGTCCTGTGATCTGAGCTGGCTTTACCCTTGAGATGGACAGAGCTAGGATACTACTCTTTTTTGAAGTCCTGTAGGATAGTATGTAATAACATTAAATTGACTTTAAAAACTTCTTAAATATTTGCTTATAACATTATGAAGTCTACTCTATTTTGCCTTATAATTTAGGATGAAATAATACTTTTTTTAAAGGTAGCCTACAATCTGTATTTAAAAGTCAATCACATCCTTTTTTGCTGATAATGTTTCGATATGGTGTCTTTGCTCTGGACCTGATCATCTGTCAGTGTGACCAAATTATATGAGTTAACTGCATATGCACATAGGTGTTTTATAAACAGTATAAATAGTAAAGATTCAGTAAAGTATCATTAATACCCTTCTAGAGAGATGTCACTGTATGTTGTGGTTTAACCACAGGACACTGTATTTGTTTATTTTTGGGGGTGTTGGGTAGTTCTGTGATGGTACATTTCAGTGTCTCTCCTTAGTCTGGCTGTGTTTGGGTTTTTTTCCAGTTGCAGAAGGTTGTCAGCTACCATTCTCTGCTATCATTTATTTTATGCAAAAGTAGCTTTCTTAAAACTTAGTTGTTAGCAGCAGCAAGAATAAGCATTCAGTAAGGAAGTTGCTAACCTTAACTTCTGTAAACCACAGTAAATCTGTTAAGGCTGTTTGAAGAAGAGAATTAAGGATAAAAGCACATTCCAGAGGAGCTCACTTCCTTTATTTTAAAGTTACTTTGCTCTATGGTCTTATGCTTCAGTGATTTCTGCGTCCTCTGATACTTTTTCTTGACCGTTACATCTCAGATATGTAACCCACTTTTCCTAATGACCTCCAAAAATTTAGAGACTGTTGTGTGTTTCTAGCTAGCCATCTTCCCCCTTGCTTGATCCTTTCCTGAGTGCTGTTACAAGTTACTCGTGTTCAGGGACTTTGGCTTTTCCTAAGGAGTTCTCTTGCTGGTTCAAGTATTATGGACAGGATTCTGGGGCATCTCTTATCAAAATAGCCAGAATGATGTCATTCGGGAAGTATGATGTGGTTATGCTGTTGAGGCGTTCATGGCTTGTCTCTTGGTATGGAATAAGTTTGACCACTATAATAATCTTTGTTACTATATATAATTAATACATAACATTAATGCATATTCTTTTATGTATGTGTCGCTGCATTCCCTTTAAGGCACGCTGCAGTGTGTATTCAACCCTTTTCTTTCTGACAGCTACGAGTTGTGACAGAATGTGAGGGCTTTTAGCACTGAAGTAGTGCCATGTGGCTTCCAGTTCTGTCCTTGCTTCAGTTTTCACCAATTCATGAATAAACACTATGTGTGGGATCTCACTTTTATGCTAGAAGGAGCATAAAAAACTGCACAATTTGTTAAAGTGGTAGTTTAACAGGACTTTGATCTTAGACAATGCAAATTGTTTAAGGCTCTCAGGTCCAAGTGGACTAAGTTGAAGAGTAAAAGGCATGACTACCTTTGGATGCTACAGAATTTCTGTTCACTGAATGTGATTGTGTTAATTTTAAGGTACAGAAGGAGGTTATTCTTTAAGAAATACAAAAGCTTGTTCAGAGATAATAACTTTCTGCTGCTTGTCATCTTTGCAAGTGAAAATAACCCTGAAAGAAGGTTTTTTGGTTCTTTGTTAATAATTGCGAATGTAATTTATATGATGCATCTTGCAAATTGAGCAAAGCCAAAAATTGCACACTGAATTAGAACAGTGTTACCACTTTCTTTAAAGCAACATTAAGCCTTTTGCTTTTACTAATACTTTTCCAGTGTGAAAGTAGACTGTGATTTACACTTGTTTCTACTGTTCATACAGCAAAGTTTAAGCTGTGAAGTGCCTCTGGAAGACATAAGTATTTCAAAACTCTGCATTTTATAGATCCTGTTAGCATAAGAAGATTGCTTCCACTGCGTTTCTGAGATGAGTGCCATAGCCTTGCTGTTTATTGCATTTCACAGAAATAGTATGTTGCCATGACTTTCAGTGTTTGTGTCGGAGCAGTTAAGGTAACAGGACAGCTCTGAGAACTGTAGCTGGGTGTACTGCTATTTTCTGCTCTTGTATTGAAGATATCTGGGGAAGAGCTGGATTCTCTGAAGTAAAAAATGCCTGTGGAATAAGCTTCATTGGTTCGGAGGAAACCTGGCACTTGAGTTTTTTAAGAGAAGTTGCCAATAGTATTCCTTATTGCTCAGACCCTCTAAATTATTCCAGATAACGTTGATGAAAATCTTATTTTGCCATGATGAAAGGCTCACATGCTCACAGACTGACGAAATGCTTGTATTCAAAACACATGCTATATTGTCTGTGCAAGAGAAACATCTTCCCCAGATAATAGGAGTTACTTAGTTTTGGATGGAGGCTATAAATCTATTAACTAGAATTTTAAATCACAGCTCTTTTCTAAGAACAACTGGAGAAGCTTATGTGACTGCTGCACACTGGCTTCATCAAAGCCTCGATTGCGATAGATTTATGCGCAACGCTTCCATTTTTACAGTCATGGGAGATCTGTAAAGATCTCAGCAATCACACACCATTAACCAAAATGATTTTTAAAATTAGTTTTGTAGTGTAACATCACTCATGCTGTTTAATAAATAAATATTTTTAGAAAGCACTCTCCTCTTTGTTATAAAGTGTACGAATTAGCTAGTTGAAAACACTGAATACTTCAGTGTTTGAATGGTTTTGTTTTTGAGGTTCAGCATTTTTCTGGCAAAAATTTCTAGAAGGGTTTTGTGCTTCAGCATTTGCGATTTCATTTTTCATATAGCTGCGCTCATCCGTATTACAAAACACTTCAGTGAATTTTATTTTTATGTTCATTTTACTAGTTAAGGTGTCTCAGCCTGAGCAGTACCAGTTTCACTGTTATATAGTTGGTTAAGCTTTACCATGGAGCATAGTGTGCTCTCTGGCTTCCAAACGCTGCAGAAGGATTTTATATGGCTGGAAAAAAAATTTTCTTGAACTGGAAGTCTTCATTTAAAAACTTATCGATCTGATAAGTTTTTCCTTCTTTTTAAATTTACTGAATATTGTCATCCATGCTTTTATTGTCATAGGTTGATGGAAGACATAGCTGTTTGTGAAGGATTCTGTTTTTTAAATGATGTTTGTTAGTGGAAGGGTTTTTGCTGCATTTGAGTGCATTCCTTTTTGTGCGCCCTTCTCTGCCGTAAAAGAGAATGTTAAAAGCTGCTTGATGTGATGTTATAAAATGCAGAGAAAAAGCAGACCATATAGAACTGAGTGTTTTCCATTGTACAGTGTTTAGAAGATAAAAGGGTTATGGACCACTTGTGATGACATGTGTTACATGGCTGCATTTTGCAGAGATTTGCAAAAGCCTGGGTTATAAACTTGTGTGCATTCTAGTTTAATATTTAACAAGGTAGAAAAATAGTACAAGAACAGGGCCTGTTAAAATCAACTTTTAAACACTATTCTGGAAATCTTTTTGACTTTATTATGAACGCATTTGGGACTGTAACAAGTACTGCATGATAGTGATGCTTTGAGAGGTTAGATAGTGCAGTGGCTTTAGTTCTACACTGCTTATTAAGCCTTGGATGCTTCAGGGGGCTGATTAGCTTTTAGATACTCTTTTAGCCTTGAGCCAGATCATTAGGGACTGATGTATATTTGATGGCCATTTTAAAGGGGAAAGTATTACCAGGACATGAGGGGCCGACTCTGTTTCATGACTTCATTCATGTTGAATTTTTGATTGGGCTGTAGTTACAGGTCCCCAGCTATGTAGGCTCCTGGAGCACTGGTGCATTACAAGCAGTGTTTACAGACATTGAAAATCAGTTAAGTTCACTACTAAACATACAAGATACACTTTTCTTTGCAAACAAATACAAATCTATTACACTTCAGTGATACGGGTAAACAAGGAAGGCTTCTGATTTGGAAAGTACAGCTCCCCTGGTAGTTTATGGAATAACATTTCCACCTCTTTCCTCATCAACCAGAATGGGGACACAGCTGTACTCAGTCTTTTTTCAGCATTTTAGAACAGGAACTTGCATTCGTGTATAACCATCTGAAACCTGTTTTAAGAAAATGAGCAACACTAGAAAGGAGATCTAATTCTCTTTAGACTGCATTGCTGATGTTATCTTTAGTTGAAAGACAAAACAGTTCTTTCCCGTCCTCTCAGACTTGGTCAAATTGCATAATTTTAGGAAACCTCTCCAATCAAACAGGTTTAATAAAATTAGCAAAAGTAAGTATCGGGCTTTCTCAGTGTTTCTTATGCTGTTCTGCCATACGCTTTCTTTGGGGATGTGATGTTCCTTTTGGGCTCTTAGTGCTGGCTGCCCTCTCCTTGCCCAGACCAGGGTCAGATACAATTATAAGTGATCAGGAAGATGGAAGCACTATTTTGGGATAGAAATTCTAGGTTTGTTTTGTTACTTAATCAAAGGCTTTAAAGAAGAGGCTTTTATAGAGATGGCAGAAATTTGGACAAAACTACGCTTGGTCTCGCATTATGGGCATTTGCATGAGAAGCATGTTAAAACCTATATGAAAATGTCTTGCTTGTTTTAGTAGGATGAGGACAATGATTTCTTTTTATCAAAGGAGGTCTCATTCTGAATACACTAGTCCTCAATTTCTAATGCATTGGTTAAAGTTCCTCTCTTGATTAAACTCACACTTCAGATTAGCAGGTTAACCTCTAGTTTGTCCTTACTAGTCAGATTGTTTTCTGTTTGTTTGTGGTTCAAAAAATAGGCTTCCAAATAAAGAGTTTAAAAATGTAGTTTGGGTGTGGAAACGAATAAAATCCACCTCTGTGTATGTGAATTTAAGGGATGGGAATGGTGAAGTGAAATTAGGAAATTAACAGTTTGTAATTCAGTATGGCTGCAGATGGAAAATACTCCTACTGAATTTGCTGAAGCAAAGAGCAGGTGACAATTCGTTAAGAGCTTGTGGTTCACACAGTGGTGAGATAGTGGATGACTGCTGGAAATGGAAGCAATCTGAGACATTGTAGTGTGCTTTTTTTATAACTTCAAACAGTAGGCTAGGTGTACTTTCTTTTGCTTGGAAAAATATCTGTGACTTATCCAAGCAGACTGTTGCCAGTAGTGGACTACTTTAGCTGAACTTTCTGGAATGCATTTAATTTGGGGGTGTGCTGTCGGGGTTCTTGCTGCCTCTGCCACCTGACATTCATCTCCCTTCTGTTGAGAGATTTCTTTTTTCTTTCTCATGGGAGGTAACCGAATTAATTGCTCCAGCCCTAAAAAGTGCGCAAGAGACGAAGACATTTTAGATTTGCCTCAAATATGTAATAGCATTACTGAGAGAGGACATAATATTAATTGAGGTCCATGGAAATGATGTGGGACAGCATCAGGACAGAGCTCTGATTGGTTTAGTTTGCTTTGCCTGCACGTGGAAAGTACAGTTATAAGAGGTGAAAAAGGCTTTGGCATGTTTTGTTGTTTTTTTTTTTTTTTCTTGCTTTTCTGAGTGTGTATCTAGTAGATCAGAATATTTTCAATAAGCTGCTGAAGAAGAGAACAGCAAATTGATTCAGCTTCCTTTTTAAAAAGGAGTTTTAGTTCCAGCAAGGCTAAGTTTTAATTTTTCAATGGGACAGGTGTTGGGCTAAGTTGAAAATAAAACTTTCCACACAAAGTGATTGCTGCTGTTTTAAAAGTTTCATTATGAAAGTCCTAGTAAGAAGTGGAGATTGAGAGTCCTCTGAATGAATTGAGCAGAAAAGGTTAATGCCTTGAGTGCTGGAAGCAGATGGTTGATAGCTTTGAATATTTATCTAATTAACTGCATGTTGGCTGTTGTCCTAGCAGGCCTGACTTTTCCTAGCGAGGGAGCACAGGAAAGCACGCAGAAACTTGCTGTAGCAGGATTAATGCAGAAGTCAACATGATCTAAACTTGTCCTTACTGACAAGTGTGGTTTTTATTTGTTTTTGGTTCAAAAGACTATCTACTAATACTTAACTTGTGTTTGTCCTAAACCAGAGAATGCTTGCTTGTCTGTGTGAGCTTGAGTGGAAAAAGCATCCTCTCTCATGCTTCTGAACGGGTGTCTTCACGTGGTTACATTAGATGCTCACTCAGGAAGGGCAAAAATAATGTTGGAGATTTTTCTGTTTTGTCTGTATTCAACAAAGCTCTTGCTTTTTACAAGGAGTTTTGTTGTAATTTGTGCGTCTCTGTCTGATGCACATCTGTAAAGACTGTGATGGTATACTGAGATTTTATTTTGGTATATTTAGTCAAGGCAAGTTGGGGTATTGCCAATACAGTACATTTGGCATTGAATACCTCAGCTGCTATCTTGACCCTCAGTGCACCACTTTTGTCAGGGATATGAACATGGACAACTATTTCTTTTGAATTTAACTTTTTAGCCAACATTTCCTCTCATAAACTTTTCTCAGCTTTCGTGAAGAAACAGCAGAAGCACAGGCCAACAGCAAGAAATAGTTGACCACAGAGTTGTTTCACTCCAAGTATGTTCCAAAGAGATAGTGTCTAACTGCTTTTAACAGGATAAATAATCAACTTTTTTCATGTATTGGTTTTACAGCTCACAGCACAATGGAAACTGACCCTCATTAGTGCCTCCAGCTACCAACATAACACAAATACTAACCAACAAACTGTATACACATTTGCTCCAAATAGGAAAAAGCCTATTGTTTTTCTTGGGTGTACTGTAGTTTATTAGCATGATCTCAAGGGAAATTTAGTAGTGAAGATGTAGAGGCTGATTTTTTACAAAAGGACAATGTTAAATAAAATTGTCTAAAATATAGTAAAACTCTCTGTAGAAGCAATTTGTGAATACCTCTTATCATAGTGGGTGGCATGCATTTTTCTCATAAAAATTTAATATACTTCCAGTTTTTATTTTGTCTTTCTCTGTGCTTTTTTTAATGAAAACAATACCCTTAAAGTAGCCCATTTCTGTAACAGGTTTCTAGTTTGTATGTATTTACCTTATACCAGTTGTCAAATAAGACATTTTTCTCTGTGGAGCTGTTGATTGATACCTCTAACTCCAAAAAATGAAGGAGAGTCAGAAATGTTATTTAGAGTCAGAAAAGATGCAACTGTGCATGTGTCCTAAGTACAGTGAAAACTTCTTTCACATAATTTCAGAAAATGAATACTGTGTTTAACTTGAATCCTGAATCCAGGTTGTGTAACTTTTTTATACAAGGAAAGCAGCAGAAAATGGAATTTTTACTTCAGATTGTCCTTAGCTTCATATGCTGCCACTTTGAGTTTTAATATCTGAACCTGAAATTATTCTTTCAGTGATTTCCTCTTTTTGTGTTTTATTTCTTCCTATTAGTAGGAGGTCTCTTGTTTAGCTAGTATTGGACACCTTTGCTAGCTCAGTTATATGAACTGTCTTGGACTGAACCAGCAAAGACATTTGATACAGGAAGCTCTTTCAAGATAAAGACCATAAAACTTAAGGATTTGTGAAATGCAAATTGAAATTGCTGAGCTTTTACATGAGAAGTGGAAGCTATTGTTGTTTCTGTACGTAGGAAAGTTGTATATGGCCTCTTCTGGTCCTATTGCACGTAATTGCATTTGTGGCCTGTGGATTTGACTGTATACGTATGCATGCATGTAACATACCTGTACACAAACACCCTAGAAAACAGGTTAAATATGTGCTTTTGCACAGGCTTTGCTTTGACCTTCGCTCTATGGTTCAGCTGAGTTGCTTCTGATTTCCTCCTGAACTAATATAAATCCCATCTGTGGTAAACCTGGGGCTTTAGAATGTGGTAACTTTGTAGGATTCACTATGTACTGAGATGCTGAAGTTCATCTTTTGAAACACGGATAAATGCAGTCTCAGTTTGGACGGTATAAACCGCTGTGGGCCGAGATGCTCGTTGCTAACGCACTAATACAGGCAGCCGTTCGACACAAGCCCGATTCACCTTGCAGGCAGTGGTGTGGATCGCTTGGTTTTGTTAAGGTGCTTGGTAATTCATGAACATCCCTTGAAATGGAGCTTGGATGAGGGGCTGAGGAGAAAAATCAATGTAATTTCTAAATGGTTTTGCAATGGGAAAAGAATTTCTAGTATTTACTGTGGAAATACTGTGCAGTCATGAAGGTAGCAGCTCCCCAACATAACTAAGGTACAGATCTCTAAGGATCCAGAGGGCTAGAAGATGAGATTGCTAGTGGTCCTGGCCTATTGTAGACATTAAGAAAGACACCCCCAAATTTGTCAGTCTTTTCTATAATGATGTTAGCATGTCTCATTTTTTTGTAATGTAGAAATTGAAATGGCAGCTCAATTCTTACTGGCTTTATTCCTTTGTTCCACTAACAGACATGCTCATGAGGAAGGGGATTATTTGCTTCATATTTGAAATACATTGGTTTTCAGTGTTAATGGCATAATATGAATTAAATGCAGTGTTAAAATATCTCTTGAGCAACATGTTTTTAAGTCACCAGTTCATAGTTTTGACAGCAAGCAGTGCATGCTCTTCAGTTTGTGGTTTCCACTTCTGTTTCACAAAAGATACCAGTTGAGCATGTTTGTTGCAAAATTTTTAAGTTAAGCTGTTGTGAAATTCTACTCCACATTTTATGATTATTGGAGGAAGGACATTTAATTAGAATAAGCCAGGTATTGCGCACTCTGTTGTTGTTCTTTACTGATGCTGTGGTTGAGATGCAGTATGCCTTGCCTGAATTTCTTGTGACTATCGCTCAGAAACCACATGCTAAGAAGACATTGTCATATTCTAAGAAAATTGTCAGGGAGCGTGTTTTTATTGAGGAGATGGGCTGTAACTGACTTCCTCTAACATCCCAAATTACATTACTTACATAATGAGGTTTCCAGCTGGAGTCCATTGCTTGGTGCAGTATTTCCATGTGAAGAGAGGAAAACAGATTAAGTTGCCCCATTTTTCTTCTCTTTCCCCTGCTCCCTGCTGGAAATGTCCTGGTGCCGCAGCTGCTACCAGCTTTACCCCCTGCCAAAGACACGATATTGCTTCGTGGCTTCAGGAGCAAATGGCAGGTGGCAGGATAGAGGGTCCAGCTTTATTTTGTCTTCTCAAAACATGCTTCAAGTAGTGTTAGTTGTGGCTGATGCTATGAGTTCCTTTCCTGCCTTTATATTCCCCGATGGGGACAAGCTGTTGAAGTAACACAGCTTTGGTGCTCTTTTGTTAACCTTTGCCAACTGTCCTGAGGATTTGGGGCATCCAGATGTTTGAAATAGAATTAGGCAATCGTTACAGTAGTGCGTGAGGGCTTTGTTTACTTCTCCAGTGCTGATTTGCAACGCTTTTCCCTGTATTTTTCCTTGGTTTCTAATTTTAATATGTATGCAATAGGGAGAGACAAACCTTTTCAATATGACAATTTTTTTCCTACTTTGCCTGACTTGAATGATAATGAGAAGCTTCTAGTATGTTTTAATGAGGTTACCTTTTTCTCAGCATTGAGATCTGAAGTTGCACAATAGGGTGTTTCGTTACTGATCCACAGTAAACTTGGATTTTTGTTGTTGTTGTTGGTTTTCTTTGGTTGGCTTTATTTTTCCATATGGAAACTTATCTATTGCAATGATGTGGACACACTGAGCCATTGACCCAACCATCCTTATTCAACTGCTGAGGGATTCAGTTTCCATTTCTCTGTGAGAATAGGCAGTGGTGGTTTGTTTTTCCTTTTAAAAACTGTGTTCATTCGCTTTGCACTGTGGGAATGCATGTGCTGCCTTTAAATGTTAAAACACTCAACTTATCCACGGACTGGAGCCTGTATGCGTAAGAACTGTAGACTTATGCTTATAGAAGGAAAAATATATATTGATATGTGAATGCGTGCAGAAGAAGCACATGGCTAGTCAGTATTACAAGCTGATCTGTTAGAGTTGTAGCACGTTTCTCTTGGAGTTTACTTTTAAGAGATAGCAGACATTGCTTCTGAATTGGAACCTGAAATCCAAGTTGAGGGTATTTGCAGAACCTCTCATTAGATGAGTAATTGCACTTTATCTCTGACTAATACACTGGACCCTCTGTGGGAATTAATGGTGCTGTATTGTAGCAATAGTGCAGCACAACATATTGAAAGACCTTATGGGGAAAGTGATTATATTTTGAAAAAACTAATACAATTTCATAGCTGCATACTCACGTGCAATAAGACACGTCCATGAGTTGTGTCCAGCAATTAGGTGCCGTGACGTATGTGTTGCAGTGGTAGTGTTCATGGGGTGACAAGAAGAACATGTCCTTCATTCTTAGGTTGGCTTTTGATGTGCCTCCTGTATTCTGCAGAGTACCTAACAGGTTAGGATCTCTGTTTTTTTTCTTTCCTGTGCCATGCCTGCAGGTGTTAGGGTTTGCTCTGTCTGCTTACCTGGGGTATCTTAAAGCTTCAGCGATTCTTTTCATCTTCCTGCCATCATCTGTTAGCGGCTGGAGTTTTTGTTTTAGTGTGGGTGTAGACTGTACCTTATTCTAGGCTGCCACTTGTTTTCCTACTGCGTGTCCTGAGCAGCTGTGTGCGGCGGTGCTGCGATCTGGATCACCTGCTAATTCGTGTGCTGTCAGCACGAGCCTTTCTATGTCCCTCCTTCTGCTGTCCCTTCTGACGCTTCCACATCTGTGCAGCCCCATTCATTCACTAACTGTACCAGTTGTAACATTCTTATTACCAATCTCAACAACAGTAAAAAGATACCTAAGAATGTGTGTGTGTTAATGTTATTCTGAGTTTTCCATTATCATATTTGAAACTTGCATGTTTAATTCTTTTAAGTATGTATTTTGTGAATTAAATAGACTTTTTGTATAACATAAGCTGCTACTGATGTAGAAAAAACTCGCTAAATAGAAATCAATTCATTCACTGCAGTTACCTAGTCAGGACCCTTGTTGTTTGTGTAGTATCTCAATTTTTGAAATCTGCTGTGATTGATGCACCAAGTTGCTGGAATTTGAGGTGAGATAAGAGAGTTTTCTTTCAGTTGAGTTGGTACTGACTGAAGGCACGTCTCTTGTAAATCATACTGCTCAGATCAGAGCTCTGTACATCACTTGTAACTTTTTGAAGAGTCAGAGGAAGGTTACGTTCTGTCTTCCCCATCATTCTGCTTACCTTTAGTGACAGGCTACTGCTACTGCCATGAGATGAATTCAGAATAACAATCTGGTATTTTTTTTCATTCTTTTCAAAAATGTCAACAAGCAAAACTTGTTATTTTTGTTTGGGAGTAATGAGTAATGCCTTCAATCAAATCCCATTGAGTTTGCCTCTGAGGCATGTGTTGTTAAACTTCATTTTCAATCTTCTCCATGTACCGCTTAGAAACCCATGGGAAAGAAGTAAATTTTAGCTTTATTTTTGTTGGAATTATGAAGCTTAGTTGCCTATTTTTACTTGAAATATTGTGTCTGCTGAAAACTGTCATAGCACCAACATTATAGGCACCTCTGGGAGTTCTGTGAGGTCCCGTGCTGATCTGGGGTCACTAGGTGGTACCTCTTCTCCTGACTAGGCATGGTTTTAAGCATCTATGCTATTTTTCTAAGCTCTGGTTCAAATCAACATCAGCAGGACTATTTTCCAGGATGTCCCTGCAGGTGGTGGTTGGGGGGGAGGTATTATTAACTGGGGTTGGCAAACTTGAGTTTCAGCAGCAGTGAAGATGAGTGTGCTTGTGTTTGTACGTCACAGTAACTGTTCAAGAACTCTGAGACAGCTATTGAAATAAAGCAGCTATCTTCAGTTAAAACAGCTCTCCGTGCCCACAGATGTAAAGCTCTACTTCTGCTTCTGGACCTCTTACTGAGCTGTTTTACAAGGCCATGCTCTCTGTCACCCTATATAACCTGTCCTTATGATTGAAAGGAGAGCTGAAAATGTAAGTTCAAAGGCAGTCGTACTTAGATGATATGCATTATTAAATATCCTAACGTAATTTCTAATACTTGCTCTCCTAGGATTCCCGAGGCTTAACAAGATGAGTACCTGCGTATTAGGAAGGCTTAGGTTAAATCTGGATTGTAGGGAATTTGTATCATAGATGGAAAACAAGAGAATACTCAAAAATAGCATAGGAACCTTGCTGTCTCTACTGTGTTTAAACAAAGTGCTTTAATTAAATTCCTGAAACTGTTTAAATGTTTCTTTAAAATTAAAACAAACATATTTGTTTATAGTTTTTGATAGTTGACATAATTATGTTAAATTATTTTGTTTATAGATATTAGCATCCACGCAGGTTGAGAAGTTAAGCAAGTACAACTGGAACATACAAGCGGGGATCTTTACCAGACATTCCTAAGGTCTCTTGTCTGTTTTCCTTATCTGAGTTAGTTATGTTCTGAGCAGTCCCCCATAGCCAGGCAATGGCTAACACAAATAGTCCCTCTTCATCTTTTTGGATTATCCGAATTCCTGTTGCTGTTGCATGTGCAGAAAATGGTAGTTCTTCATGTAGTTGAAGTAGCCTCGTTTATTCGTTGCTCTAGTCTGCAACTAAGCACAGGCTGGTTGTGATGATCTGTGCGTTTGCAATGTCCGTAGTTGTCTGCACAGACATACAGCATTTAGCAGTTGGGACGTATGGCAGTTGAAATAAATACTGCTACATCAAGTGCTGGAGCTTAGTATATTACTTTAAAAATGTTATTTATATATATGTAATATATAGGCATGTGTATATATCTCAAGATTCCTGATTATGTGTTAGCTTTATACCACCTGAGGATGTTGTTGGATGCCTCTTTGAGGGCAAAACTTTACTTTATCAAAAGTGGTATCATTGGAAAGAATTAAGGAATGAAATTCTTAAGCAAAGTGGTTGTGTCTGTCCCCTGTTCCTGCTTCCTTATGGGTCTGGAGCAAACTTTATTCCTGGGGAGTTACATGATTATAACTCTGACTGTAGCCAGTATGAAATGTAATGTATTATCTTGAACGTGGTCTTCCCCTACTGTAATGAGTCATTAGTGAAGAGACAATTAAAGTAACTTCCCATTGTGCCTTCCAGACTTACCTGCTGACCTTACAAAAAGAGGTATTGGGGTGATAAGAGCCACAGCAGTAAGAAACATGGGTAGCTTTGTCAGTAGTTATGATTATCACTTTGTTATGGCAATTTCCAGAGGAAGTCATGCATGAGTCATAAATTACAGGCTAGTTTAATACTCAAAATATTTTCCCATAAACATATGCATGATTTCTGTCATTAGGAGTTACTGTGTTGGGAGACATTATAAAATTTGCATCCCTGCTGAACTCTCAATTGAAAATATATTGAAAATCTGGCGGGGAGGGAATACTGATAAGGTCTATACAAAGTCCACTGGAAAGTACTGCAATGATGCCCTATTGCGGAATCTGAGTTGTTACTCTGCGTTGATCTAATCTTTGATATTATTAATGTTTGAAAACCACTAATGAAACTTCTTGGCATTGAACTGCCTCCATCCTGTTTGCTCACTTATGAAAAGGAATCCCAGATAGCTTACAGATGTTTCTTAGTAAAGACTGGCAGACAGACATTGAAAAATCCCCATTCAGTCATTTCTAGAGAGGCCTGCTAAGCTGGATACAAGCTTACTTCCTGACGTAAAGTGATCTCATGGTGTAAATTGCTGATGTATTTAAAAACTTCATTTCCAGAGTTTGGAACTTAATTCTGACCTGAAGGTAAAATTTCCTCAAAAGGCGCAAACTTAACAGTCTGCTCCTTAACTCTTAAGTTCCCATGGCTGTTAGTAACTCAGAAACACTGGCAAAACTAGTCTTAAACTGCCTTGTCAGATTAAAAAAAGAAATTATTTCTGGTTTGTGGAAGGTAAAGCAAGCACCCTGGTTTATCAATGTTTAGCTTGTGCCAAGGTGATAGATGTCAGGTGATGCCAGGGAACAGATTTATGTGGGAAATGTTGGGTCTCTGTCTGCAACGTTCTTTACTGATGCTGAGTTATTTTATGTAAAAAGCAACTATGGAACATGTATTGTAAAAGAAATACTAAGGAGATTGTGATAGTATTTTCTGTGGCACTAAGTATTTAGGGAAGTATTAGATTTTCTTTCGAAGCTCATGTTCAAGTTTTTCTTGAAGTTTTCTTCAATTCTTTCCAGCAGTTCTTTAGTCTTTCATAAAACCCAATAAAGTAAAGGGAACGAAAGTTTGTGGAGTGAAGGGCTAAGGTCACTTTGTAGGCTTCCTAACTTGAGTTCTGCCTGTCTCATAATTTGAAACCTAAAGCTTTGGTCAGTAACCATCTCTGCACAGCCTTCACTCTCTATCGGGGACAGTTCCTTTCTCTCGTAGCTGCGGGTGTATAACTATAAAGAGTATTACCGAATTTGCAAAATTGAGCACTACGAAGTGAAGATCAAAATGAAGAACAGCTATGCAGCCTCCTTTTTTTTTTTTTTTTTTAACCTTATAACAGTTCTTAATAAATGATTACATGCTGGTGTTTGCAGAAGGTTACTGCCATATTCAGTGCTGTGATATACAATTTCCATTGCATGTTCTGAGGTGCTATTTACTGATATCTAATACTTTTTAAAACTTGCAAGCCCTTGTCAGAGGGCCAGATTTTTAAATTCCTTATGGCTTTTCTGTGCTTCCCATCACTGTAATATGCAAGTGCTTTACACAAATGATATAATTTATTTTCACAGTATTCTTTGTAGTCAGAGCTTCATGGTATTCCTTTTTTTCTTAGTGTATGGAGGCTTAGCGGGTGGGAACAGGTGTATGCCTGAGTTTGCTCATCTGATATGTGAACTCCAAAGGTTTGGTGCTTCTGAACCTTTAGCTGTAGCTGTGACCCTCCATGCCCAGTACCTGTTGGTGATAGCTGCTGCTGCAAGTCAGACAGGCACCACCCAGTGGAGGGTGTTCAAAAGAAATGTAGGTACAATTTAGAAGCATGAATGAGTTTTGGAGCAGAAACATCCTTCAAAAGTGGGTTGTGGGTGGGTTTGTGGTTTTTGTTGTTGTTGGGTGGTGGGGTTTTTTGAGGATAATCGGGTATCTTCACTTGGAGACCATGTTTTCTTTTTCTGGAGTCCACTAAATTGTTTGATATCCAGCTTTTGCCATGAGTGTTACAAAGGTCGTAGAAATTACAATTGCCCTCATTACACAAACGGGAAACCCATTCCATCCAGCACTGGATCAGATGGGAGTCCTGGGGAGACGTATTTTTTGAGCGTGTATAACTGTGTTAGAAGCGCGCTGTGAGCAGACTGTGAGGGGGAACTACTGATGCGTAGGAGCAACCTCACCTCTGGCATTTTTACATTTTGAGTGTTTGACTTTGCAACCTGAATAACGTTTTTTGACCAGAGTTTTGTGTGCATCGTTTTCTAGGTTAGAAAACAAACCAACAGCAATTTGTTGCGTGGCACCGCACCCTGTGCCTCACTGTAACCTCTTTCCCAGGCTGCTAAGCCAGTTGCTATTTCCCCCAACGCCCTTCTCTGGTTCACCTCTCCTCTGAATTTATGTTGTGCAATTCGTCTCTTGCTTGAACGGTCTTGATTCACTGAAAGCAGAGGAGGCAGAGGCTCCCTGCTCTCTGTTTGGGTAGTTGGGGTGCAGCCTGCTGCATCCTGGTGTTGTGTTTGGAGGGAAGGTTGTCTTCTCTGGACGTGCTTGGTGCAGTCCGAGTCTCTGAAGGACGTGGTTAAAATCGGTGCCTTCTGCCAAGCTAATGCACCTGCAGTTTTTCAGAGGCCTGTGAGTTGGCCAAATCCAAGCCTTTTCTCATTGTGTTGGCAGAAAGCATGTCTGTCATGAAAACCTATTCTGTTGCCCATCTTGAAATATGGCTATTAAAAAAAGTCTTCCTAACTTTTTTTTTAAATGTTTGGCAAAACACTGCATATCATTGTACTGGGTCTTCAGTCTTATTCTTGGAAGAGAGCTATGGTTTCTGGAGAGTTACGATTTCATGCTGAAGTTTCCAGAACTAATTAGATACTCTGGAAATCTCAGCCTGCTGGAGGGGAGGGATTTTGAGCTGAAAAATAAGGTATTGGCCAACTGTTAGAACAGACTTTTTGTAGCAATCTAAGAAATACAGCAGCTGAGTAGTACCTGACTTTAGTTTGGCAATCCTAAAATTCTTTTTAAATGACAACCAACCAAACAATTACATTTCTACAAGGAAAAATGTTGAAATGCATAGGACTGCGTGTTCAGTGATTTTGATAAAGGAAAACAAAGCAAAACCAGTCTTAAGCGATTCGGGCTGAAAAAAAATGACCTGAGTGGTAAATTGCAAAAACGAGTCAATCTTCTGCAACTGGTTTGCTAACAGTCGGTGTAGGCTTATCTAAGGCGGTGAGCTCCAAGCTTATTTTGGGCGGATTGCAGGAGGTGTGCCCGGGAGCGAGAAGCAGTTAAGTATGAAGCCTGTGTCACTCTGCCTGGTACTGGCTCTCAGCAGAGGTAAGGCCAAAAGGAGTGGAGAAGTCAGAGTCCCTCCGGCTGCCTCTCCTTCCCCTGCCTCTGCCCCAGCCAGCTGTGAACCCAACCGCTGGACAGGTGGTGGAGGGGGGGAATCGGGGCTGTACGCTTTCCTGCAGGTGGATGTAGAGTTACCAGATACGCTTTGTTTACCAAATGTTAATGGTTTCTTAAGGAAAGAACTCTGTGCCTTCTGGAGCAGTTTCATAACCGACTGGAATAGTTAAAGCTCAACAAATAGCATTTTTAAATGCTGTCTCATTATGACTAATTAACAGGCTGGCTAACTCACATTGCTCAGGAACAACTGTAGCCACAGTGACTTGAAGTGTGGCTGTAGAGCTAGTTTTTGTGGTCCTTGTAGATTGTAAAATGGTTAAAGAAAGCATGATGGATTCTGGTTTTTCCCTGAACTTTTAAAACCATCGTGTTATTTTAAGGCTGAAATCGAGAAACGCTCCATATTGCATCACTGCCACTTTGCAAATGGAACTGACAGGTACAGCTCAATTTTAATCAGAAAAATTAAGTGCTACTTGATACACTTATCTCAGTAGTTGTAAGGACAACATTGAATATGTTTTGGTCTTTTTCTGCTTCACTTGCACAGTCAGTGTGGAAGGCTCACTGAGCTTGAACAATGAAAGAAAAATCTGTCTCACCTTTCACAAGTTAAAGTTTAAACAGCGAGGGTTAACTATCTACAGACCGGGAGAAACAAAGGAGGTTTCTTAGCTTTGCACCTGTCAAATGCTGGAAATAATTGCTCTTCTAAAGCGAAAAACCCAAAACACAAGCTGTACAGCAGCTGCCAAGCCCGGTGTGTCGGGTATACGCAGGTACCTGGGCCAAGCAGCTTGAGGAAGACGAAGCTTTTGGTGTGCAAAGTTGAGATGTGTTTTGTCGTGTGGAAACCATGGGATACAGGTGTGGTGTGTGCGCTGGGGGGAAGAGCCAAAGCAGTCACGAGAGGGGGTTTGCGCTCAGGCGGGAGGCAGCGAAAGCCTTGCTGTAACTTGAGTTGAATATGGCTCAAAGCGTTTTTCCAACCGTCTCAGCTGGTCTCATAACAGGCAGCCTCTCCTCTCACAGACCCTCCCTCGCTTATGTCTTCAGGTCAGAGGTGTAGCCTCCCTCCGCAGTAATGAGCCATGTTAGGAAAATTAGATGTGTTTTCTCCACTCTCATGTAACAGAAATAAGCGAATGATACGCTAACACTTTTTTTGTGGACAGGAACTGGCCCCCTTGTTTTGCTGAAATTAATTAGCCATGTGGTGCTTCATATTACTAGAAATCCATTATTGAGCACTTCAAAATTGAGCAAAAAAAGATGCGGGCACTGGAATTTGAAAGCTGCTCATCGTTTAGTTCGGCCCTAATTGGTAAGGTTTTTAAAGATAGAAAGTTTTTTGTGATTTCCAGAAGTTTCTCTGTCAGTTGCAGAACCCAAAATTGCAGTAACCCATTAGTATTGAAGGAAAATCTAAAACTTAAAATGATAGGGCTGGTAGTGATTTACATGTGGTGGGACTGAAAGCTGAATTACCCCAAGGAGTCCTTCGTTGAGGCATGTGTTTGCAGCAGCTTAGCTTTATCCTGACAATTCATTTTGATATTAAGCTTCTTCTGTAATTTTATATTTCCTTGGTCAACACAGGTAATTTTAGAATGTTTGTACCTTTCATCATTTAAGGAAACAAAAAAGTGAAATTGTCTGATAAATCTGTTGTACTTTTTCATACTACGCAAGGCAGTAGTAAACTGCATCAAGGTTTAGCATGGAAATAAGCTGTTAGTCCCCCTACCTCCACTAGAGCTTGCTTTTCTTCTATGGAAAATTGTAGTATTGTAGTAAGTAACAAAACATGATCTGTTTAGGTGGTCTGAGAACACCTGGACCCCTACGGTGAGGTGGCCCAATAAATACTGGCTCTCCATGTGGAGTTTCTTATTGTATCTTGGAAAGCCTGGCTTCTAGGATGGACAAGAAAAGGAAACTGTGGGTTTCAGCTGTTGTGATGGGATGGGGGGAAAAGGGCAGCTGTGCTCTCTAAAGGGTTTTTAGCTGTAAATGACCCAACCATAGGTTATTTGGGAACAGGGCAAATGTTCAAGACTGTGAAATCACCAATATTCTACCTAGGTGCCTGGCTGTGACTTTGTCTGGTAGGCTTCTTAGGGCATCTTCCATGGAGTAGTTTATCTTTGAAGCTAGCATAAGTTTTAAAAATGAGGATACTGACAGAGTTACGTGAGACCTTGAGAAAGAAAACTGTACTTACGTATTTAATTGCATTTTGTATAAGCAATATACAAGTATAACATATATAACAAATATGAATGAAGTTAATCTGCTCTGTGAGGAAGGAAAGTATCATCAGATTTGTTTTAAGAGAATCAAGGAATTAAACTGACAAAGGTCCCATAGGAAGTTGGTGGCAGAGCTAGGAAATGGACCTAACCCAGTAGAGTCCCACTGCAATGCTTAATCCAGCAGCATTGGTATTTTTACTCTTCTGTATGCCAGAGCTTGCAGCCGAATCCAGTCATGTTTTTAAGACTCTGAATTGAATTGTTTATGCTTACATTTAAAAAAAATAAACACCAAAACCCAACCAACCAAAACCCCAAAACCAAAAAACCCAAACCAAAACAAGAACAAACCCTCAAAACCAAAAAACAACACGGGAGAAATTTCTTTGTCTTTGCTAACCTGTATTGAAGGATCTTGTATTTGCTTCATGCTAAGAAAAAGCCACTGTCTTTTCACTGCAGGTTGCTTGGCTAGTAGTATTTTTATCATGTTAATCTTGTGTGTCTTGTTAAACAGGCAGTTAAACTGGTACAAAAGCTGTATGTAGACACATCTAGAAGAGCAAGGAAACTTGTGCTGTTGCTGGTCTGTGCAATCACGCGCCCCTGTGGCTGCTGGCTCTTACATCCTCTGTTTCTTCTTGCTGTTTTAAGTCAGTTTGCTGTCTTTTCTTCACGTGGTAATCCCTATAAGATGGGGATGTTGAATTGCATGAACATATTGAAACTCAAGGACAGTACGAGTCCTGCTCTGCGTTGCTGCTGTTGCTCCGTGTCTCAATGCAGTGAAGTGAGAGGTGTGAAGCCACATCACTCAATCTCCTCATCATCCTTGGCTGACTTTTGCTATTGTTACGTTAGGGAACTCAAACGTGAGTCAAAATTGTACCCCTTCTCCATAGATGTAGTATTTCAGTGTTAAGCAGCTTATCTAGGTCCATGACCATAATTTCAGTTAGATACAGGTGAAGCTTTTTTTCTCCTCAGTCCTTGTTTTAGGACCACGTGGTCCATGTGCCCCATTCCTGTGTTAAAAAGCTAGTAAAAGGGCAGCCTTGCCTTTGTGTTGACACTCTCGCTGCACCAGCCCACAATTTTTGGTTATACAGATAGTAACTATCAGTTGAAGATTATTAATTTTGAATTTGTGCTATTGAGTGCTTCATGTCTGGCTGTTTGCTACTTGTTCTTTTACAGAGAGAATTTAACGCAATAGTCAGCTAGTCTTAATCTTTCATACTTGCAACAGTGTAGGACCTTCCAACTCTGTGTGCTTAGGCAAAGATACACTACATATTGTAAATCTTACTCTGTTTGCTAGTTTTTTAATTGACTGTGACAGCCTGGTCACTCTAAGTGTTTCTTTGAAGGTGCATAGTCATAATGTGTGTATCAGTGGGGCTTCTTGGGTGTTGATACTACTTAACGTTTTTTTCATTGATGTGGATGATGGGATGAAGAGCATTCTTACCATGTTTACAGATGACACCAAAGGGAGGAGAGTGTTTGATGGCACAGTAGCCTGTGATGAGGTGGGGCCTCAGCAAGCTGGAGGAATGGGCCAACAGAACCTCCTGAGGTTCAGTGAGGACACGTGTACCTTCAGGAGAACAGCCCCATGTAACAGCGTGGGCTGGGAACTGATTGTCTAGGGAGCAGCTTTGTGTGGGGGGTTTGTTTGTTTGTGTTGTTTTTTTTTTAAAGAAAATAAACCTGGTGGACACCAGGTTGAGTCAGCAGTGTGCCGTTGCAACAATAAAGGCCAGCAGCTCAGCTGCATTAGCAAGAGTATAGCCAGCAAACTGATGGAAGCGATTATTCTTGCTTACCATTTGGGAGAACGGAGCTGGAAAACTGTGCCCAGTTTTGGACTCATGAAGACAAAATGAATATCAACAAGCTGGAGGGAATCTATCAAATGGCTGCTGAGATGACTGGAAGCTGGAGATGAGATCTCATTGCTGTCTTCAACTGCCTAATTTATAGCTACAGAGAAAATGGAACCCAAATTTTCTCAGGGGAGCCCAGTGATAGGACAGGAGGCAGTGGTCTGACAGCAAGACTTTGGGGTAGTAATGGGAACAATGGGAGTAATAATTTTAGTAATTCTGACTGGCTGTAAAGAAAAAAATGTTCATGGCAAGAGGGGGTAAGTAGTGGGAAGAGGTTGCCTGGAGAGACTGGTATCCGTCTTTGGGGAGTCTCCATCCTCGGATATGCTCAAAACTCAGCTGGGCAACTTTGGGTTTCATTATTAAGCAGGTGTTGGAACTAGATGGGAAGTTAAGGGGGACTCTGGAGACCCTGTCTGACCGGAGTTTTTCTATGGTTCTATACAGCTGCCTTGTTGATGAAGGGGTTTTGAAGACATCTTTTTATATGACTATATTAACCTGTCTTATGCCAAGGCACACGTAACAAAAAACTTGTTTTTTGAGGCCAGGAGACTGTGCTAATCTGGCTTTGGAGTGTGTGTATATATATGTCATTTCAAGCAGTTTTTTGGGGACAAGCTTAGTTGACTGTGAGCAGAAGAGGGGTTTTTGTTTTCTTTCAGGTTCTCTAATGTCAAAGAGCAGAGCCAACAAGAGCTGGTTTGGAAAACAGTGCTCTTACAAATAGAAATGCTCTCAGTGACAAACTACTTGTTTGCTCACACAGCTAGTCTGGAGCACTGCTGTTTGTTTTTGTTCAAAAGTCCAGATATTTGTAAATATTCTCTTTGTCCTTTTCTTAAGAAAAGAGGGTAGCAGGATAGAAGCATGTATACTTTCAAATGCTCTCATTATCGAGTAAGGCCAGAGTGCTATGTTTATAATGCTGGGTAGGAGGCACAATGGTAAAATTGAAAAAAGTTAAGCAAAAAAAAAAAAAAAAAAAGCAGGAAAAGTAAAAAAAAAAACTGTTAACTGTTTACAGACATTTTCTTCCTAAAAGTACAATTTCTAAATTGAAACTACTGAAACCTTAAAGCAGGAATTTCAGAGAATAATTTGCCAGTTTGCTGTTTTGAGATTTTTGCATCTTTGATGTTTAAGTGCTTTCCATCCCAGTAGCAGGAGGACGCAGTAGTAGCTCTGAAGGAGGCAGTTTGACTAGATGATCATTGTAGGTCCCTTCCAACTAAACTATTCTAAAATATTCAATATATCTTTAACCCTTCATAAGCTTGTTTCTGCCTCTATGGCTAGAGAATTTGTTTCCTTAAATGTTAACAGGTATGAAACTCTTAGCCCCTGAAGTTGGTGGCTTTTATGATATCCATTCCCTACTCTTTTCTGAGTCAAGGATTGCGCCATCCTGTCGTTCAGTGTTGTCTCAAGGTAAGCTCCTGTGTGTCTGGAATATAATCAGCTATTGGTATTGAATCCTTTGTTATGGTCTGATATCAAAGTAGGGCTTTGCTCAAGAACAACTTAAATTTTTATGTCTGTTCGTCCTCCATTTTTTGGTACTTAAAACTAAGGCTTAAACGGAAAGAAGTTGGTGTGTATTTGTGTATCCAGCCCTCAAGGACAGGTGGCTGATCTGATCTGACATGCACTTAATGATTTAAATGCAGTGGGTGAGTGACAAGCTTGACCTGAGGCTGTGAAAACTGAAAGCTGGCCTCCCACCTCCATTTCCTTGTAGGCACCGTCAGACTGCAGCTGTGCCCCAGACTGCGCGTTGGAGCCAGCACCTATGTAATTAGCTACATGTATGCCCCTCGGAGAGGAGCAGGGAAACAAGTCGTTTGACAAGGGTAGAGAGCATGTGAGACTGTCCCGTGCTTTCTTCCTGCCTGGACTAAATATTGTTAGAGGTACTACCATATTTCTCGCTTTTTTCCTCTCTATCTTTGTGCAGGAAAATGCTTTGCTATGATATTTCTGGGCATTTGTTCAACTTACTAAAGCATATCTACAGAATACAGTTAAAAAATGACTCTTTCTTCAGGATCAAATAAAGATATTTGTGTGTACCTCAAGCTACAGTCTAGGCAAGTGGTTTTAAGCCCTGTGTCTTGTAAGCAAGTGTCCTCCTGTTTTTGTCGACCTAGTGCATGTCTAGCCTTACAGCTGCAAGTGATAAAAGGCAACCTTGGGCTGAATCTGCACAGGTGTGCAAACACAGTGTTTGCTTACTCTGTTTGCTGCAATCTGAATCCTTCACTCCTCAAAGTATTTGTTTTCCCTGGAAAACTACATTGTAGTGTAATGTATATAACACCACATTAAATATCATGTAATAGGTCTGATCACTGCGAGAAAAAGGGGTGTGGTGGTTTTGGTTTTTTTTTTTTTGTGGCTAGGAAGACTAACGGTCGCTAACAAACTGCAAGACTACCCCACCTTGATGTAGGAGTGACAAAACCTACACTGAATAAACGCTTGTGCATATGCCATTTCCACTGGAATTTTGTCTTGCTATTATTACCTTGACTAGCGGTCTTGGGGAAAAAGTGACCCTTGCTATGGCTTAA
Organism: Haliaeetus leucocephalus; assembly: GCF_000737465.1. Lineage (NCBI taxonomy): Eukaryota > Metazoa > Chordata > Aves > Accipitriformes > Accipitridae > Haliaeetus > Haliaeetus leucocephalus. The sequence continues at coordinate 1,057,545 of NW_010972809.1, read as the reverse complement.
GAAATGCAAGAATTGCATTGATCAGCCCTGCAGGTAAAGCTTGTTAACTGCTACAGGCTGGTGTGGGTCAGCGTGTAAACACATTGTGGTTAAATGTTACTATTAGCCTCTTGGACATTGTACCGTTCTGGTTTTTGTCAAGTATGTGAACGCAGTAAAATTGGGATGAGGTAGTTACCGCCGGTAGGTGTGAGCAGCTACCTGTCCCCTCCCTCCTCCGACCTCAGCATTGCAAGGGTGAGCCCTAAAAGCATCTTTCTTTCCTCTGTCTTAGGTCCTCCTTGCCTGACTCCCAGACTGAGGGTTGTGGAGGAAAGACTGGGTCTTCTGCACGGGTTCGTAGTTAGGACTGCAGAAATATGGCCTTTTTGTTTCCACATTCCCCTTGCAGCCTTTGTTTTATAAACTCCCCTATACAATTCCTCCCAGTTACCAGAAGTTATTGTATAAGTAATAATCCTAGATGTACTCATGCAATGTGGAGGCATTAATTTCTTGACAAGAAAAAACACCTGGGCATTCACTTTTTTTTTCTTGAAGAAATGTAAGTGTTATTTGAGTTGAAATAAGTATAGTGTTTTTTGGACTTGACTTGTTTATCTGACAGAGAAGTGTGGTGGTGTTTTAATGTAGCAAACGCTTTATAATGTTCCATTTTATTACACTGCATTGCTAAAAATGCTACAGTGTGGGTCTGGATACCAAAACTGGGATACAAATTTCTTATCAAATTAACAATTCAAATGTATGTAAATTTTTTATCTGGAACAGGTGAGGAATTGGAGAATATAATCTGGTTTAGTTCAGTGATTCATTATTTCAACAGTACTCATGTGTTATACAGTTCTATTTATTAAATATCAAGTAGATTACACAACTGTTTTTAATTATCCTTCTGAGCTGATGCCTCTTCTATTGAGATAGGTAGCTACTATGGTAAGAGGAATGGAAATTAATAGTATTGCAAGAGGAAAGCAACAGATTGAAGACAAAACTGATAAAAAATGCTGGTAATAATGTTCTTTTTCTGATGCTATGTAATTTTACATATTCTTAGTGCCTCTGCATGTGAAACAAGTTTTGTCTGGTCTCAGATTACTAAATTTATTTTAGGAAACAAACCAACAAAACCCTTAATGTATTTTTTTAGGGGTGTAAAAAGACTTCAAGCTTCTGCTTCTGGTTTTCCATCCTTTAGCCCTTTCTCCTAGGTAGTAAGCTTTTTAGTTCATGGCCTTTTCACTTCTGCAAGTGGTGATGCCCTTTATTTAAAAATAAAAAAATAAATAAAAAATCAAGAAAACAAAACGCCAGACCAGACAGTGCCTTGTAACTGGGGATTGAGGTTATTTTTAGGCATATCTGACTTCTGTCACATCAGTTCAGCAATGTCATATCACTAAAAATATTACAAGCATACTATTAACCTTTGCAAAAGAGATCCAAAATGCGATTTCAGATTTCAAAATAATAATGCCAGCATGAGACTGGAAGATGTTTTTCCCAAATCTCTGCCTGAGAACACCCTCCCGGAGGGAGAAGTGGGGAGCATGGAAGTGTGGCTGTGCCTGGGGTGGCCTCTGTGCTGTCCCTGTCCCCCATCGAATGACCTGGCAGGGAGTATTACAGTCTGCAATTCAGGTGCAAGTCTATTGGAATTAAATTACCAGTGAGAAATGCACTGGAGTAATGGAGTATTTAGTGCTTTTTTTCTGGTTAGTTCTCTCTTTCTGTGTATTAGCGCTAGCATAATTGTAATGACTGAATGTTTTTCTTCACTTCAGCTGAAGCAAGTAATATTCCTTTATGGTGCACAGCAAAAGTGTGTAAGCCAACCAGTTCCTTTCCTATTTAAGGTTAAAAGTAGCCGATCACAGTTGCTTTCAATGCAGACTGATAAGACAACAAGCAAGTAAAAGTAATTAAAAAATACTACATTGTAACATAGGAGGCATAGGTTGCGCTTTGTAGCTTTTCTGTAGAACCAGTGTTTCCCAGGTTTCTCCTCTGAAATGCCAGGCGCTGGATTTTCTCCCGGAGCCCGACGCCAACTCCCACCGTGAAGTCGGCGTGAGAAGCGGACCGGGAGCAGGCTCCGAGGCTCCGGCAGCCGGATCCCCCGGCCCTTTGCCGGGAAGGTGGGGTCCTGGCTCAGGTGAGCGGCCGTCGGGGCGTCCCGGGTTAGTCGCCGGTGTTAGATAAAGAACTAACTGAAAGATGGCCTGACGAGCGGTAGTGCCGTGTCCGTTTGTCGTAAAATGTTTGAGCCATCTGTTGCTAGAAAAACTACCCCGGTCTACCACCTGGTGTTTCACTGAGCCCGGGGATTTATTCCAGATAAGCACTGGTTTACTTAATAAATATTGAAAGGGAAGAAAATGGAGAACAGGGAGGGGAAAAAAATGCAATAGTTTTTTCTCTGTTTTATTGAGTGCTGAATAATACCGTTCGGATCATTGTCTACTTCTATGGTTCGTGTGTCACCAAAACCCATTTTCTTTTCATTTTGAAAATTGAGGATGAAGAGTAACATTAAACAGATACAGCACTACACAGCGATTGGTATAAAGTTCTGAGCAGCGTATGATTTAATTTGGAGTTGTGGATGGCCACCTGCTGTACTTTTGTTCTTGTGGCAATCTGGCAAATGGCTGCGCTGTTTTGGTGCTTTTATTTGTCGGGTGTATTTGGAACGATCCAGGAGAGCTGCAGACTGCCTGGGCTGGCACAGGCTGGCCGAGTGCTTGGCTACCAGCCCCCTGAATGCAAAAAAAACCCCAAACTCCTAAGACTTTTTGTCAGTAGTCACAAAATGCATCACTGTGCTACTACCACGTACAGGTAAATTATGACTTCGTCGTTGGCCAACTTATTTCCTTTTGCTAATCTTTAATATAAAAAGGACTGCACTGCTCTGGGGTAGTGTAATTCCCAATGTTGTGCCAGTGCCTGGAGCTGTATTGCCGGGGTCACGGGGGGCTGCAGGAGTAATTGGCTTCAGTTTCGAGGTGTTGGGAGTGGGCTCAGCTCAGGGCAAGACGTGGTTCCTGACATGGGGTTCGTTTTGTTTTGTTTTGTTTTTTAACTCAGAGTATTTATGATATGTCCTTCAGAGAAAGCAAGTAACGCTGTGTTCTCCAAGTCATTTGGATCAAAAAACCCAGCCTAGATCTGGCAGCTGCAGTCTGCTGGTGTAACCCTCAGCTTCCTCCCACTTTATTCTTTCACAGGCAAGTTTTGATGCACCCAGTAATGTGCAAAATGAATGTGGGAATTATTTAAAAGTTAACAGGTTTGTAATGTTTTTACCATTACATTCTGTTTTTTCGTTTAATTAGGGTGGGGGTTTTTGACATTGAATATTGCTTAGAAAGCTGAAGGATGAGTGGGAAGAAGCACCTCATTGTGTAATTTTATGAAAACTTTATCTAAAAGCACCAGATGTAGAATAGTTTTCTGTAGCATGTTATGTTTAATTTTGTATAATAATGGAGAGAGCACTTACTGCAAAATAAGCACTGAAGGTAAAGTATACACACCTGAAATCCTTCCATTACAGTAAGTAACATAGTTTCAACCTAATGTTTTAGTGTTGAAATACATTGGCAGTATTTTGTAGCCTGTATTCAGATCCTGGTAATTTGAAATTGGTCTTCTTCATTTAGTTGTCTTTTAGGCTACAGAAACAATGTGATTTTTGACTATGGAGACTAATATTCTTTTCATAGGAAATGCAGTCAGAAACAATAAGGAATACAATACATGCTCCTATTGCCCTTTGAAAACTTATTTGCACTTGCCTGTTGTGATTTTTTAAAAGTGCATTATTGACAGATTTCTGTAACTTTAAAAGCAGCAAACTAGTGTTGTATGGGTTTTTGTAGGGTTTTTCCTTTTGTTTGTTTTAGGAGTTCTCGCTTACAGGGACCAAAATGAGATACTTTTTAAAAAAAAAAAAGAAAAAAAGAAAAAAAAAAGAAAAAAATCAAGTGTTGAGCAACTATCAAAAATGCATTCCTGTGTCAGCTTGTTAACTGACAAATGCTGGCCCCTTGTATTCTTGTTTCCAACGTTATTTGACACATCCTGCAATCTGCTGAACTTGAGTCAGTTCTGTCTGCACTGAACTGGTAGGCATTTAAGTAGCTTTCAGCTCTTGTGTGGATATGGATTGTATAAACAAATAATGTTTCAGGCTTGCATAGGATGTCAAGGCATTTCATAAATCACCCATTAGAAGTTTGGAAGTATCACATTTGTTAGTTAAATCAGATTTTGCCCCTTGCCTGTGTTCCTGCTGTGTGCCCCATTTCCTAGCTTTGGGAAGCAGTGGGTGAAGTAAGTGGCTGTGAGAATGGATGGGCTTTTGACGCTTCAGTGCCAGCGGTTACAGCTATTTCTGCAGTAGAAATACTGTACCTTGAATTATAGCAGCTCATCAGCTACTAACAAAATCACTGTGTAGGGCTGTCGTCTGTAACACAAGACTGTAGCCAGTGGTAGCTCAGCTTGGTTCAGAAGGAGTTGACTGACGAACTGGAAGCAGTCAGCTGCAGCAAAACCCTGCCCTGCTTTTCAAGATAATTTAGCACACATGGAGTCTATTGATGGTATGGCTGGGCTGGTTCCAGTGCCTGCTGTAGCCCCTTCAAAGCTCGGTCAGCTTGCTTTTTATAACTGGTCTGATAGCATGGCCTCTGCAGTCCCCGTGGTTTGAAGAATGGTGAGTTTCACACTAGAAACTTGACGCACTGAAAGCAGCAAAATATTGTTGTGGAAATAAATCCTAACTGAAGTCCATTTCTTACAGCTTGAACTCATTGGTTTTCCTTAAATGAAAACTGAGAATATGTTCAAACAAGAAAAAACTTTCTGTGGTGGTAGTTTTGTTTTGTTTTGTAAACTGTGAGTATGGTTAGGTGCAGTAGAAGCATAGTACGAGTAAGATACTAACATTTTAAGATGTAGGCAGCCAACATTTCTGTTGGCAGAAAAATTGATAGTTTGTGTAAATTACTTGTTGAAAAAAACCACTATGTACTAAGGATTATTTAAGTTGGAGAAATCTATCAAACGCACTTGAAGTGCACTGGGGCGGATATGGAAAAACGTGCTTTACTTTGACTACAAGTACTTGATAACACAAAAATTATTAACAATTTGACAACACAGGCCCATGCCTCAGTTCTCTGTCGCTGAACTGTAACTCTAGTTTAAAAATGTCTAGCTGATTATTTTGAGGAAAAAGAAATAATTGGGAAAACTCTTCCTTTTGACTGATACTGACATCTTGGAAATGCTTGTGAAGTTAAATTCACACTTCAGTTAAATCCACAGTCTTCATTGGAGCAGTACGTGTATGAAGACTGTATGTTTGACACATGCTCAGCATCTTTCAGGAGAATTTACCATTGAGAGTCCATGGTCAATTTATCTAAAACACACTGGGAAGAGTACAAGCAACGTGGCTGGGCTCAGCTGGGCTGTTCTGGTGTGTAAACATTGCTAATAAGCTTCATGGAGTTGTTGCCACGCGTGGACTCAGGAAGGAGATCATGCCCATCTGCTTTCTGGGTGCTTCTCTGAGTTTTTCCTCAGGTAGTTGTGACTTTTCCATCTCAGACCCATTGAGCTTGAAGTCTGGCCTCGGGGATAGGAGTTTGCCAGCTGGCTGGAGCCAGACAATTAACAACTCCTCCTTTGCTCTCTTATACATTTTTGGTATTTTGTCTGGAAAAGAGAATGTCTCTGACACTGTGTTATTTCCTAAAAGGTTTCTTTGATTTAACCTTGTAAAGTTAAATCAGCCGTGTGAGGCAGGTAGTACAAAGTCCAAGTTATTTAAAACCAAACTCACTCTCTCTTAAATGCAAAGAGTTTCATTTGCCCCTCACACCGTATCAGAAGTGGCATATTGAGGGAGATTGGTTACTCATCGCTTTGAATGTTTGCCAGTCGTCTTTCTGAGACCCAGGGTTTGTGCAACACTCGGGCAGTGAAAGTCTGAATGTGGTTCATTTTATGTTAGGCAGTTTTTTGGCTCATGTGGCTCCACTGTTGTAACACTTAAAGGGAAAGCTTTGTCCACTGAACTGGAAAAAGTTGTAGCCAGTCTGTCTCTCCTTTCCCACCATGTGAGGCTGGCTAAATTTTGACAACAGGATGATGGCCTGGATTTTGGAATGTGGTTTTGGTTTTACTGCTTGAGTGACTTTGAACAAGTCACTCTTTACTTTTTGGAGTTGTAAAATTGTGATAAAGAAGGATACTCAACTCGTGGATATGAGGTTAGAAAAATGCTGCTTGGACAAAAGAAAGGATTTATGATCCTTGGATGAAAGCTGATGTGTAAAATGCAAAGCAGCATTATTCTGAGCCTTTTTTTTTTTTATAACAAGATTATTCTAGCATGCAATGGGATAGTCAGCTCTAGCATATCATGACATGCTGAAACATCTGTCTGCTATGTATGCTTACCAAGCTAACTTCCATGTATGTGTAGTGACACTGAAGTAGAGCCTTGTGCTAGGGGCCTTACTGAGCCAGAAGGGTATCAGGTTATTCCCAGATATCATGACTTGTCAAGGGATGTTTCAAGAGATGTGTTTTGGGTTTGTTTTTTTTTTTTTTTTAATTTTTAACAAGGAATGTATTAACTCTTATTGTGCAGCAGTTAACTCTTTTACAAACAGTGAAATTCATTAAACTTAACAGCATGCTGTAGGTAGTTGAGAAGATAATTATAGCTGCCTGCTTGGGAGCAGAGCAAATAGCCTTCAGAAGGTGGGCTCTTCAGGTGCTGACTTGATTATATTTCCACTTGCCTCTGGCATGGTTTCTAGCAGATTTATCTTTTTTTCTTTTTAAAATTATTATCATGCCAGAAGACAGCCTTTGAAACATGCATTTTTATGTTAGCTTAGCAGTTTCCCCATCTGTCCCACTGTTCAAATTTGAATTTATTAACTCTTCCAAAATAAAAAGTTCATGGCTTCCATTAGTACACCTGCATTCTCTAATGCTGAATTATCAAACTGGGCAGAGAAACTCAAGATTAGTGACTTTTGTATCAAGATTATCTACGTGTATTCTCTGTATGTGTAGGTAAGTCTGGTGAAAGTTGCAGCTACAATGATGACTGCATCAAAACTTTCACTGTGAACAATTATACAAGCTCTACATTGTTACATTTACTGTGCCTTTTTTCCTCACTAATAATAATAACACTTGGCAGATTGCGGAATTCTAGCTAGAGCTTCAGACAAACTTATGGATAAAAGGGCCAAATCCTTTTTGCACTGATTTTAAGATTTCAGCTTGGCTGTTACTGCAATGTGTAAATGCAAATGTATCCAGAAGATGACCCATGCATACGTAGCCAGAGATGCGAGCTGACCATTGATCCGTTGGTCACCCTTCTGTTGTGCAAGGCAGAATTGCTTATGGTCAAGAAATGCGTTCTTTCCTGTTCCACCTACACCCTGCCTCCATCTCTTGTATGTTGCTTGATGGGTCTTCTCCTATTTACTCACTCAGCTGACCTCTGGGAAATGAAGGCAGAAGATCATGCTTTATGGAAGTAAACTAAAAGACCTCTTTTTCTGCTCTCTGTTTTCTCCTTAATGATAAACCACAAACTCTAGAAATGCAGTTCTCTAGAGGACAGATTATCAAATCTGCAAGACAAAATTTAAGCACTTACAAGTTCCCGATTAGGCACAGGTTTTCATGGTGGTGATGAGAAATTATGCTCTTCACCTGAATTTTTTTTCTGAAGGGTTTGTTTTCAAGCAACACAAATAAGGAACATGATCCGTTTGAAAATGGTCATTGCTGGATATGACTCTCAGCAGCTGGCCCCACTGGAAATTTCAGTTTTGCATATGCACCAGTGGTGTGTTGACTTCATACAAAGGTGATCATAACTTCTCTCATTTTTAATTGCTTATCTACAACAAATTATAATTACCATTTTTGGCCACTCCTGAGTGGGAGTGGAGAGAAGGTAGGAGGCAAATGTATGACACAGAGGTTAGCAACTGGATAAAAATTCTGCATTTCTCTATGTTAAAAACAAACAAAAACCTGTCTGCTGATGGGGTCAAAAGGAAGTAACTCTGGCCACCCTTTCTTTGAGTTTTAACAACTTACTGTTCCCCCTTCAGTTGAATTCCTCATTAGGCATCTGTTCATAGTCTCTACTTGTTTGTCTTTTGCTCTGAGCCTCATCGTTTTCCTGGAGTGCCGACAGCTCTCGCTCAGGGGCTGGGCAGGGCCGGCTCCCGTGCAGAAAGGCAACCGCCAGCACAAAACGCACCAAGAGATTTTGTTGTCCTGTGATCAGACGTGGGAGTAAATACATTTCTCTGTTCAACAGCAGAAAGCGCTTATACTGCACTGTTCTTTCGGTTGGCAAAATGTAGCACAGGTAGAGAAAGTCAAAAAGGTGGAGTGAAGGAAAGTAAGTAGTAAGGTGGGAGGATCTGGGCTTTTAGGCAGTGTGTTCTGTGGGAAAGTGTAATGAATTGCAGGGATGAAGTACATGCTGCTTTTGGTTGCCTTGCTGTACGTGCAGCACTAGAATACGATTGGGCAGTCCCTTTATAATTAGTCAATAGTTACAGGAAAAATGCATTTTGAGAAATTGATAGTTTGCACAGTGTGCTTATACTTTGAGATAAACAAATATATAGTAATTTAATTGTTCTGCAAGATATTTTTTTGCAATTATTGCAGGGCTTAATATTCTTTTTCCAGTAGCGCTGCTTTTATGTAGCAAACAAAATTTCTGTAAAATATTAGTGCCTTAATACATACATGAGAAGTCCTACTCTGTTAACCTTAGCTCATGAGAGTTGTCTCTTATCACACACTTATTGTTCTTGTTCTTAGTTTGATATGTAACTTGGAAAAATGCTCTGTGTTGACTGAAGCTACTTGCAGTATTAAAACAGTGATAAGTAATTGCTGACAGATCCAGACCAGATAACCACTTAGTGAAAACGCAAACATCCTAAATGAAAATGTTTTAAATCAGGCTGAGAGCATGTAATACACAGTTCTGAAATAACATGGATATGGTCTTAAAACTCTTTTTGATAGTAATTTTAATTCTGCCTACTGTAATCTTAAAAAATGTTCAGTCCGTTACATCAGTTGAACTGTGAAATTTAGAGCACTTGGTATTCCGAGTCGCATGTATGTGTTCTGAGAACTATGTGAAGTCTGGGGGCTTATTTACGTACAGTTATCACACAGCAGTCTAACTGAATGTGTGAGATACAGCCTGGTTTTGTTGCTTTGCACTGAAGATGACTGCCCTGCTCTGTGGGAAATAGTTATGCAACTTCTTGGGTTTTTAACTTATTTTATAATACTAAATGCCATGGCGATAATAAAGCAACAGGATGACAGATCTCCTAGGCATTGGCAAATTGCTAAACATTTCCTGTAATCAATTTACCCCCCATACCTTGCCTTCTTGGCCATCCTTTACATCTCTTCTGCTCTGCTTGTTCCTGTATCACCTGCTGCTTCTGCCTTATACTGGCTTACCCCAGTGCCCTCTGATTTCCCTTTCTTGGCCTGGCACACCTGAGTGCTGGTAGTGGCTGGCAGGCCAACCTCCTGTCGACATACTCTTAGATTTATTTACTGTTTGGTTTTGTTTGTTTGTTTTAAATGATGCTCGCTTCCTCATCCACCTCCAAAAAAAAAAAATCTCAGGGAAGTACAATGCACAAGAACCTTGGTCTTAAATGGATGGCACTCTAACACAGAGTACTGAAGATTCCATGTTAAGTATCTTCCTCTGTGTACCTGGTATACTAACAGTAAGGGTAAGTTCAGTTAGCCTTCTAGCTATGCAAAGCAATTCAGAAGTAAAACAGTAAAATGGTGAACTTCCAGCAAAAGCGCATGAACTAGTCTTTAAAGTGTTCTTTGGAAACGTTCGTACAATCTCCGCTGCTGGGAAGGGGGAACAAAGAGAAAAGACAACACAGAATGAGTGACTTGCAGTGCTAAAGTCTTTTTTAAATATGGATTTTTCATGAAAAATGGTTGAATGAGAAGCCTCTGCGTTTAAGCTTTCATTTAATAAACTCAGTACACTCTTACATTTTACTTAATAGTTACATCATCTTTATTGAAGTCAGCATAACAAATAACTTTGAGTATAAATGAGAAATGCTTGAGATAGTCTTTCATCCAGCTACCAGCACATATTTCTATGTGCTGCAATGATGTGTTTTGTTTTATATCAGTAATCCTTGATTACTTTAAAGCAATAACTACTTTGGATGGAAGATCAGGCTTTTTTTGTTCCTGCCCCCTTTTCTTCCTTCGGTGTAGAAGTGGATGAAACGTTGCAAGGGTTGGAATGGAGATCAGATGTGTTAACAGAGAATGCTGTTGATTTAGGTAGATTAAAGGATCCACAGTAAAGACTTCAGGTATAATAATTCTTCTTTTATTGCCCCTTCAGCCCATTTGAGTCTCTACCAAGATATGTGCAACTGTGAGAAGTGGATAATAACTAACCAGATAGGTATGAGGAGATTTAGTATTTAAAAGAGCACTTGAAATTTTAAGCGATAGGTATTGTGTGTTACCTAGACATACTCTATTGCTGCTGGAAAAGGAGTATTTTAATGGTCTTGGTGTTCACACCCCAGCCCCAATTTTCAGATGTTGATGGTATAAAATACACTGTTACACAAGGTATTTGGTAGCTGTACTAGCGATATTCCTGTAGATAGATTCTGTACACAGACTTACAAAGGCCTTCATTTGGATTGCTTGCTCACTGAGGGTTTTTTGTTTGTCAGTCCTTTCTAAGTACTGCTGAGTACTTAAGACCCTATTTTAAGGGGAAGGAGAACAAGTGAGAAGCAACACAATTCAAATACAGTAGGTGCCCTTAATTAGTACAAGAAGAGTTCAAGGTCTCTTAAATTTGTCTAATAAACTTAAGATAATAAATCAGATCATAGTGCGTTCAACACAAGAACGTACTAAACGTGCAAATGCATACTGACATGACGTCTTGTTTTGTTTTACCAGTTGAGGTTGATCTCAGAATTTTTTTCCCTGAGGCTAGCTAATGTATACAGTACTGTTGAGAGGCTGTCTGAGGGATAGCGGTTTTGTTTTCATATAAGATTTTACAAAGTACTCTTCTACTCCATATTGTAAGTTTATTCTCGGTTATCTATAGTCTGATAAAAGGGTTCCCAGCTCACAGCGAGTTTCATATGTAAACGCTTCCAGGTCTGAGCTGCTGAGCGGCATTCCAGAAGCTGTCTGCTCTGCCGCCAAGGTATGGGGTTGTCCCCTCCACGTTACTATTGTAAATAGCCAAACCGTTTAACACGGACAGATCCACCTTGTTGTGAGGTAAGGAATTCTGACCTGGCTTATGTGAATTATTCAGCCGAGACCCCATCAGTCAGCCCACAGAAAGCTTCACTTTTGAGGCCCCAGTTCAAAAGCAAATTGACATAAATTAGCTTCTGCAACAGTGCAATCCTAATGTATCACAAGTTTTGGGGAAGAAGAAAACAAATGCTGAAAACTTGTATTGAGACTAATAAAGTGATTGATTGTTGGTTGTTTAAAACATCTTTCTGATAAACTAGAAATTCTTATTTCAGCTTCTGTTGTATGTCTTGCAGTATTACTCTGGTACGTAGCATACTATACTTTTTAAAAATCAGGTAATATGTTTGTGTGAGGAAATTACTCCCCCCCTCCCAGCCCCCCCGTCACATTTTCACTGTTTTACACTCGTGAAAGTATGTGTGCACATAATAAATACTGCAAAAGAAAGATTTCTAGTATCTGGTACTTCTTATAACTAAAACTTTACATATGCCATGATTTTTTTTTTTAATGTGGTAGTATCTTCATGCTTCCCTAGATATCTCAGAGCTCAATTTAATTCTTATTTAGTAAGCAATACTCTTTAGTGAATCTCTGTTGCTTTGGTACTTAGGCGCTTTTGCTTTGATAATGATGTCTTCTAATAGCAGAGTTCAAGATCAAATGTTGACCTTCATAACCATAGTTCAAAATCATCTGATGTCTGTCATGAGTCTTTAGCCTGTTCAGCACATTCAATTTATTGTAAGTACTGCTTTGATAGAAACAAGACCAAATTTTCCAGAGGCTCATATATACAAGATTTCTGTGTTTTATGTGGATTGGCTTTCCAGCCTTTACTTCTCCCGCTTGAGATAAGTTCACTCTATCAGAAATCTTTGTGGAAGTAATGGTGTCTGAAATCCTGCATCGGTAACTCCAGGTTTCTGAGAGGGATAGCATGAACTAATAATGTTCAGATAATTGATGGTTGGTAATTGCCCTCCTCTAGGAGAGGTTGTTGATTCTTTAGAATACTGAGTCATAAATGTTGTGTTGTCCATTCGAGTATGTTAAATCCTTAATTGAAACTGTGGTTTGGGATAACAGAAGTAATAAAAAGATGACCTTTTTCTATTGGGGCTTACTTACCTGTGGTAATCTTAAGTTTTGTGCATTTTTTTTTTTAAAGCAGGTAATTAGAAGTTTTGCTGCTCTGTTGCTTCTAGTTGCTGCAGGTGGTGCTTAAAAATTCTTGATACCATACAGTGGTGTTTGTGTTTCTTGTGAAATGGTGTAGTATCTTTGGACTATTTTCTAAACAGTGCTTGTTAGATGTGTGTTAGAAGTACCTGGGAATATTTAGCTGGTTAGCTTCTCAGGCACATGATATTTAAGGCAAAAATCAGATTTTTCTTGCAAAGAAAATGACTTGTTAAATAGCTGGAAAACAGCAACTGAACTTTCAGTCTGTAATTCTGTTAGTTTTGCTCTTTACCAAGAGTGCCTTTTTTTTAACCTTGGACAAACAGTAGTTTCCTCAGCTTCCTAAAGAGAGAGGTTTTCTTCTGTCTTCAAGTAAAGCCATGATCTGTAGTGATTTTATGAAAATTTCTTAAATTCATCCCATATGACTGTATGATCTTATTTTGATACAGTTCTTTTACTGAATTTAGTAAGACCCTCTCTATTTTCATGCCGTTATCATAGCAAACAGAGGTGATTTTCAGTAAAACTGGCAAGCTCCCCTCCCTTGCTTCCCTCCCACTATCAGTGCTGAGGAGTCCTTGACCACAGTAACTTCCACTTCACTCTTCCAGGAAGCCTGCTTGTAAACAGAGATGTATCTTGCTCTCCCCCCACCATTGATTAGTTTTACTGGGAATGCAAACAAACTGGTTTTGCTATTTTTATACGCAACAGATGGGCAACTTCTGCTGGAGTGAGATTTGCTTGACAAATGGAAGTTCAGTGTAACAAGGTGCCTTCCTACGCGACTATTTGTCCCTCTGACCTGTTTGGACTGTTCATCTGGTTTCCAGACTGAACAGTGTTTTTCGGAAAACTTTAAACATTCACATTTAAGTGTCTGTTTTTACCATAAGCATTGTTCTACCCAAAATGAGATGATATTTATTTTTGAACTGACTGTGTCTGGTAAAGGTGAAATCATAAATGGATTTCAAACTGATAATTTGATAAGGATTAGTGACTGTATGAAGCTGGTTCTCTTCAGTGGGGGTTATCTCAGCAAATAACATGTTTAACATTCAGAAAGAACTAAAGAAACAGGTAAAATTATCTAAGAAGAAAAATTTAGACTAAGTGGAGATTTGTGTTGGAACAGTTCCTTCACTAGTCCCCAATTCTGTAATCAAGAAGGGTGGGTAATATGGAATAAAGGTCTAATCAGGTATGTTAAGGCAGCTTTTTTTTAAATATACATAGGAAACGGAGGGGGGGAAAGTGGAAAAAGATACAAAATGAGGGCTACATAACCTCGATTTTTGGCAAAGAGAAGCTAATTTTATTAAGGGACTATCTGTGGAGGGGAGCCCTAGAGAATACCGGGAAGGCTATGTACATTAGAACTAAAAAGAGAGATCCTACCAATTTTGAAGTGGCACTAATGATATACTAAAGAAGTATGTTTATTATATGCCCTTAGTATGTCCTATGCATGCTTATATAAAGTGCATAAAACTGTTAGATTTTTTAAATGCCATAGGTTGTGGTAATAATTGATGGATGTCAAGTTTAACAAATCTTGGAATGCTGAGATAATTCCATCAGACTGGGAGAATGCTAATGTTGGGTTAATACTAAAAGAAACAACAACAACAACAAAGTGTGATGCTCCAGCCTGTTAATTTATTCAGAAGCTCTCTTTATCCTAGAGAGAACTGTATGCTAGACAAAAGATACGAGAGCATAATTTATAGTCCATAGAGGAAACTGTTGTTGATAATCATGGAAAAAGCATCCAGTGTTGCTTGGGCTTGTACAGAACTGCCAGTCTGGTATTTATGCTGTTTCTGAAATACTGGTCGATGGTCGCGTGGCAGGTAAAGTGCTGCATTTATAGAAGGAAGGGTACGTATAGCTGGGGAGTCTGAGAGCAACAGGAAGGAGAATATAGGCTTTCAAACAGCTCCCAAGCACTTTCTGTGGTACGATTAGGAATTGAAGTGTGTGTTGTGTGGGTTGGATAAATTCTGGAAGAAGACAGCTGGATAGATGTTGACTATAGTCCATAGCTTCAGCAGTGATTTCTCTAAATTAGCACTATATGACTTCCTTGTGTAGTAACATACAGGCAATACTATTCTGGGGCAACTTGACATCTTGAACGGTTTCTTTTCAAGTTATGCATCCTTTCTATTATGCCCAGCTTTGCAGAAAGAAAACTCATTATAAAAATTAAAACATTTTGGGTTGTATTGGTCAATATTAAATCCAATAAATGTGTTGCAAATTCTCTAATATCAAGATGTGGGATACCAATACAGTGGGAATAGTTTGTAACATATTAGTTAAACTGTATAGTAAGTTGAAAATGCAGAGAGTATCGTTGCCCATTTTGATGTCAAGGTCAAATGCACACTGTTTAGAATACAGAATATGAAATGAAGGATGTCGCTTTTTAAAATTTATAACTTTTGAGAGTTATGTGCAAACTCTGAAATTATTCATGTACTTTTAGAGCTTGAGCAGTTCTACTGAATATTATAATTCATTGTGAACACCACACATTCTCTGGTTTTGTGCTTTAAAATTGATAAAGCTAATGTATGAATCGTAAAATATTTATCTGCTTACTTTTTCTTCTGAGTTACTTTTTAAAGAAAAAGTTGTTAGAGGCACAGTATGAGATAAGTTTGCTGCAGCAAATAATTATGTTCTATTTCTGTGTTTCCTAACTTGGTATCTGTGTTATTGACATTGTGATTTTCTGATACTGAAGACATTTCAAACTGGGTAGAAACACAGTTTATCCATCTCAGTGTTATTTTAGATACCACTGTTTTTGTAGAGCGGGAAATAATTTAGAAAATAAGTATAATAGTACAATATCTCTTTAAGCTAACCTTGCTTTACACGTAGGGTTTTGTCTGAGCCTGCCTAATTCCCGTCAGGGGGAAGATGCTCTTGCATATAACATCTGATAGCTTTTTCAGAAAGTGGCAAATACTGGCAGAAATCATAGAGTAAGTGGGTACTCTGTAAGTTGATATATATTGTGAACGGAGGCGGAAAGTAAGAGTAATTTTTGGTATGCTCATGGGAGTGGGGACGGAGAATGTTGCTGTAACAACATTTTAAGGAGAGTGCGTTGGGAGTGAAGGCTCTTAAGTATTCGGAAGGTCATCAGAGTAGATCTGGCCTTCACTTGACCCATGATCAGGGCACACAACAGGGTAAGAGCTTTAATTTAAAAAAAAAAAAAAAAAAAAAAAGGCACAAGTGAGCAGTGCAGCACTGTGTAGCTCCATGGAAAGGGATTATTAAAACCCGGTAAGCGACCTAAGGTGTTCGCTTCTTAGTGTTTCATACTGTTAAATCTAAGATACTGTAAAAAAAAAAAATCCGTCTAGTTTAGCTGCTGGTAGCAGCGATGCAGAACTTACCTTTTTACTTCCATAATTCTGTAGTGTATTTTGAAATAAGTATGCATGTAACATATTTAAATACTTGCTTACTGTTCCTTACTGAAGAATTTAACCAGCCTTCTGGTGATATAGGTGGGCCTATGTCCTACAGATACAGAGTTCTGTATTGTCTCAAATAAGGTTAACACACACTTTGCTCCCCTGAGTGCTAGAGAAACCTGGAGTGTGTTGTCCGCTAGCAAGAGATGTGAAAAGTTGGTGAATGGGGCTCAGATTTTGAAAGGAGCTTCAGGGAGCACGGTGCTCAATTTCCCAGTTTGAGCTTTATTTAAAAGAAAAGTTCTGACTCCCTCTGGCACCTGTTTAAAAACAAACTTCTGCTTGATGGCAGGGGAAGATCTTCCTGTGTGTAGACTGTTCAGAATAAAGGCTCAATCACTGTAAGAATTACCTATTTAACATTTTAAATCTTTGCATATAGGCTATGGTAGGAAAAAATCATGACGCTTATTAATGAAGTGGTGTTTAAAAGAAAACATATTATACACTTAGTGCAATCAGAGTCTGAAAAATGTACTTGAGTCACTATGGAAATTTGGAAGAAAAATATAAGCAAATTTCAGAGGTGTAAGTTGTGCAGTTAGCACTTCTCCCATCCTCTCAAATTCTGCAGTGTCTGAGAACTATAGAACAGAATTTCTTTGAAACTCCTGGTAGGAGCAGATGGATTTCTTTTACGAAGGGCATGAATCTGTCATACAAAGAAAGTTTGGAGCCCCAGGAACATGCAGCTGGAGTCTGCCACCGTTTCCTGTACAGACCTGTGGGTGATCACTCATCAGAAATGGGACTGAGAAAAAGGTTAGAGAATGTTACAGAAACTTTATCTGTAAAGCACCTAGCTCATTGTGCATAGGACTTGCAAAATAACCTTTAAAAATTATTCTTTGCTCTCATGATAGATTCTTATCTTTAAAAAGCCACTGATAATAGCACACTGCAATGAGGCCTTTCTCCTGATATTCCTGATAGCTGGGATGGGAGATAAAACTGAAATCCTGGTAAAGTGTTATATGTGGTTTACTGTGCTCAAATAGTTACTGCTGCTGATTATATGCTGCAAACTTAGTACTGTGTAGTATTAGAGTCTGCTGCTTCTTCAAAAATAGAATATTCCTTCTTTGTGTATGGACAGGTAAAAAGGTGCTATAAAGATGGTGGTATTGATCCATAAGAATTAAAGTTTACGGGAAATTTGGAAGAAAAAAAAAGGAAATAGAGCTTTGGGAGTAAAGTAGTGGTTGTCATGTGCATATATATATATGTATATTTTCAAGCCACATTGGATTGCTGTTTCTTAGAAATGTTTAGTGTTAAGGCATAGGAGTTAATGTTTGTTGCTTGAATCCTTTAAATTGTTCTGACCTTTCAGTTATGCATGTGACCTAAAACTTTCATGAGCCCATACATTTATTATTATCCCTATGAAATGCCTCGCAGTGTATTGAACTTGTAGAATATATCTATTGTGAAAACTACTAGAATTTAGGTTATTTTAGGAAACATTCCTAGGCAAGCTAGTATGCTTAGAGAAATTATTCCTCCAGCTCTGATAGAAGTTACAGTTTTTAGCTCTTTAAATAATACATTTTGAACTAGATTTAGATGACTAAACTGGTGTTAATTTTTTGGAGCTACTTTGAGGGGCTTGTCTCTTTCTCTTCCTTCTCTCAGCACTCCCCCTGCAGATGTTTTCCCAGCCATACCCATCAAAAAAGCCTAAACCGGAATGGAAGCAAGCATGCTGCATAAATTGTTAGTGGTGAGCAGATGTAGCTACTCCGATCGGTCCCACCTCACAGTGGGAGAGCACTAAAGCCATCTTACCCTGCTTGATGCGCTTTCGAGCTTCCTGCTTTCTAATAGCATTTTCTCCCTTCCCATGCTTAAGCGTCAGTGACAACAACTGAGTGGAGAATTTTTCCAGCAGTGTACAGGCAAAAGCAAAGTGCGGTCATTGTCAAAGTCACCTGGGAATTTCATTTTTGTCCTGTTTTTGATAATGTGATTAAAAATGCCTCAGCAGAAAAAGACAAAACCATATTTCTTCTCTTCAGAAGTAGGATTAGCTTCTTAAATAATCATCATACATCGTCATGTTGAATCTGTACATGTAATCACAGACTCAAAGCTTCAGTCTCTTAAGAAAATAGTAATATCTCTTCAGTTTGTATGGTAACGTGTGGTGCAAGGTCCTTCTAAAGCAACAAGTTAAAACAGCGTAGGAGTCCGTTGCTTTCAGGAACTGTGATGAATTTGTGTGAGTGTAGAAGCATTAAGATGTTCTACCAATACAGAAACCAGATTTTTTTTGTCCAACAAACATGTATGTTAAAATGTAGTCCACTGAGAATTGTTTGGGCCTTTACCACTCTTTCAGGTGTGGTATAAAACAATGAGAAATTAAAGATATTAATGAAGAGTTAGCTACCATAGCTTCATAATCTGTTGAGAGAAGGCTGTTGGCAAAGTAGCCCGTTGCAAAGAATGCGAGACGTATGGTGAGGACATGAACCACCTCTCAGGAGTTGCTCTCAGTTGTGAATAAGACAAACGTGACCAGGAGATTGAGGGAGGGCATTTATTCCTCTTTACTTGGTGGGACTTTACCTGGATTACTGTGTTTTGGGTGCAGGTGGAGGCAATTGAGAGGTCCAAGGAGACTGGAGCAGGTCTGTTGGAGGATTACTAAAATGGTCAGGCTGTCATGAGTCCGGCACATAGGAGGCTAGTGGATTATCTAATAGTAGTCTATAATTACTTGAAAGGCAACTGCAAAGACTATGGAACCAAGCTTTTCTTGATCAGGCCAGAAGACATAACAAGTGACAGCAAGTTTTCTGGCCTTGGCTGGGTAACGATGTTGTCAGTAGTCCACTTGTGA
This sequence comes from Haliaeetus leucocephalus, assembly GCF_000737465.1. Lineage (NCBI taxonomy): Eukaryota > Metazoa > Chordata > Aves > Accipitriformes > Accipitridae > Haliaeetus > Haliaeetus leucocephalus. The sequence goes on along the minus strand of NW_010972809.1, from coordinate 1,038,630 downwards.
GCAGGAGGTTAGGCTAGATGACCTCTAGAAGTCCTTTCCAACCTACATTTCCCTGATTCTATAAAAACGAGGTTAAACAGAGAGGATAAGCGACATTATACTGTGTAGTATGTTACTTCTATTGCTATTCAGATACTATGATCATGAATAGGTATTAAATAAAACAGTCCTCATCTCTTTAGATTAGGAAGAGCTTACTGGGGTTTATGGGAAGAATTAAAAAAAAAAATAATAAAAAGAGTAAAAGGTTAATAAAAACGTGATACAGTGCAATTAGGACAGAATGAAGGTTCCGGTACTGAGGAGCTAAACCTCCTTTTTTGTTTCTGCTCTGTTCTTTGTTGCTTGTTTCTGTTTCATCATGCCATGCTATAGTCCTTATCTATTGCAGAATTCCTGACAAAAACTAGGCACAGTGCGGCTGCTCTCGTAGTGTTTCCATAAGGGAAAAAGCACTTAGAAACAGCTAACTGTTTTAAAAAAATTACTTCATTGAATTTTGTTCCCTTGTCTTTGTTTGATAGCTTCTGACAGTCTTCTGTGCACATATGATGAAAACTATATTTAGTGGCTCTTGAGAAGATTTTTGGGTTTTTTTTTCTTTCATGCAGTAGTTGTAGTTACCTGATTTTGAGTAACAAAGAAGCCTTGATGGTCAGAATATTGGCTGCCTTTCAGCTCTGTGGCTTTTCTTCCTCAGCTGCCCTGATGGTGTCCAAGAGAAAATGAGCTGGTTCTTAGCTCCTTTGTTATCCTCGACTTTTTATCAGAACGTCCCATGTCAGACGCAGCATAGAAACCTTCAGGGGTTTTGTTCTGATGACTCAGTAGAACAATATTGTTGGTACCACGTACTGCTCCGGGTGTTTAGCCCATGTAAATTCTGTACCCTTTTTTGGATCTTCACCTTCCCTACCTGATAGAAAAAAATTTCCCGGTGCATTATATTTACCAAAAAAAAAAAAAAAAAAAAGTGTGCTCATAATAGCTTCTAGAAGAACAACCTCTCTTGATGATCCTTTTTTAATTTTGTAGGTAGTCTGTTACTGAGAAGCATACTACACCTCTCGGGGGGAAAAAAAATCAGATTAAATAATTTTCATTCAACAGTAATTTCATTTTTTAACCATTGTATCAACAAGGTTTTATATTACAACCATTGGCCATGCATGCATGTAACTTGAAGCCTGCCTGGACTTTGAACCTGAGAGGCAGTGTAGTATTTCACAAACTAATTAGAATAATAGTATGCCCTAAACTGCACTACTTTTATGTTTAAAGAGATGAATAGAAGTAAGAGTGGGAAGTCTGGGAAGGTAAAGTAGAATAAATGGTCAGTTGACAAAACATAAAGGAGAGATATGCCGCAAATACTACAGTAGAATATTATAGTACCTACAGGAATATGTGTAGAAAGAGCAGAGGAATAGAATAAGAGTCAAGTGGGTTATATAAAAGTTCACTGTAATGATTTTGATTTCCATTTTTTTTAATCTGTCAGAAGTTTAATGTCCCCTTCCAAGTGAATTTACAAGAGATTTCCTTTCACTGGTGTTGAGACAAGTATATGTGATCAAACGATCTATATATGCAAAAAAGAAAAAAATTAAGAATAGGATTAAATTTTCAAGTTTGAAGGGAGAGAAAGAAGTCTTGCTTTTTCAAAGTAATAGAAAGAATGCAAAAATGCTTGAAGGAGGAAGGTAGTGGCGGAAGGTGAAGAGAAAGGACAAAATTGCTGCTGTAGGTTTGGAGTAATTTCTGCTTCTTCTGAAAACTCTCTCACCACTGTGATTTCCTTAGATCGTTGCTGAAGAAAGGCTAGCATGAAACTGGAGATGTAGAATGATAGTGAAATATTTTTAGAAGCTTACTACAACCTGTCACATATGTACTAAAGGACATAAAGCTTCAAGGATATGCAGAAACTGCTAATTTTTTTTTTAAAGGTAATTCCAGCTTTTGCCACCTGCAGCACTTCCCTGGTGGTGTGGCTGCCAGCAGCCTCTGCTTTTGCAAGGCTGAGTCGGCAGAACTTCAATATATCTGGTACTCTGTGCCCCAGAAGTTCAGAGTTAAAGTTACTCATGCTGTCCCCAGAGAGCTAAAGTGAAAGGAGGGGGAAAGAAAAGGCAGCCAGTGCTGGGGATGCCCGAAGTTTTGTGAGGTTTGCTGGTATACACTTTAGAGCCTCATGTAGGTAGTTTAAAGTAGTAGTAACAGAAAAAGAAATAAGCATTTCTCATTTCTTCAATCCCACAAATGAATAAAACAAAATATTAATTATGGAAAATGTTGTCGTCTTAGAAATTATTTTGGTGATACACTTAAACTTGCAGGTATTACCAGAAGACCAATCAACATGCTGAACTCAGTTGTACATCTGCGTTGGTCACAAATGGAGATGTGATCTAGTCCAGTGTATCTGTTTAGGAGTGTCTTGGCTGATGTTTGGTATTTAGTATTTGCCTTGAACAGAGTTCAAGAAGCGAGATGGGGGTTTTTTGCAGATTTTACTGAAGTAAGTTAAAGGTTTTGAATGGAGAATCAGTAATAAAGGGCTTACTACAGCAGGACAACCTTATCCAAGACATTTAAAATTGCCTAATTGTGGTCTTAAGTAATTTAATTTCAGTGAGCAGTAAGAATCTAAAGACTTGTGAATATTTTATTTGAAGACTGGAGTATGTTTACTTTTAATAGTTGTCTACATGCATTGATCAAGATAGCCTAGAAAAATTTCAGTCGGCAGTGATGTTTTTTGTTTCATTGTTTCCTGGGAAGAGTATAGGGATGCTGCCCGGTTGTGTAGGGATGGGGTCAGGAAGGCCAAGGGGTGGCTGGATCTGAACTTGGCAAGGAATGCAAGGAATAATAAGAAGGGCTTCTACAGGTGTGTCAGCCAGAAAAGGAAGGTGAAAGAAAGCGTTACCCCCTGATGAACATGACTGGCAATTGGGAACAACAGATGGAGAAGGCTGAGGTACTCAAGAACTTTTTATGCCTCAGAGGGCTGGAGCACCTCTCCTATGAAGACAGGCTGAAAGAGTTGGGGTTGTTCAGCCTGGAGAAGAGAAGGCTCCGGGGGGACCTTATAGCAGCCTGCCAGTACCTAAAGGGGGCTTATAAGAAAGATGGGAACAGACTTCTTAGTAGGGCCTGTTGCAATAGGACAAGGGGTAATGGCTTTAAACTAAAAGCGGGTAGACTTAGACTAGATATAAGGAAGAAATTTTTTACTCTGAGGGTGGTGAAACACTGGAAGAAGTTGCCCAGAGAGGTGGTCAATGCCCCATCCCTGGAAACACTCAAGGTCAGGTTGGACGGGGCTCTGAGCAACCTGATCGAGTTGTGGATGTCCCTGCTCATTGCAGGGGGGTTGGACTAGGTGATCTTTAAAGGTCCCTTCCAACCCAAACCATTCTATGATTGTAAGAAAACGGTGAAGGAGCTCAGGACCATAGCAGTGCTGCATCCTACCAATAATGTGCTTGAAACCCCCCCCTCATAAAAACCAAAGTTTGTAGAGCATCTAATGCAAATACATTACCATTTCGTCTGAAGAAGAATGGTAGGAGCCTAAACAGTTGTGAAATATTGCAGAAATAAATTATTTTTCAACGTTTTAGCAAATGCCCTCTACAAACCGTAAATGTCGCCTGCGTTAGCTAGTGAAGGTTAGATGGTGTCTAACGAGTCCTGGCAGACGATGCTGTTCACTTGACTGGAGGTGGAGGGAGGTTTGACCCACAAGTGGGTGTGTTGGTGCCTGCTCCGATAGCCCCTCTGCATTTTGTCAGGTCCCAGGCTGTTTAACTGTCTAAGAGAACAAATGCTGTTGCTAACAGAGCGGGATGTAGCAAAATCTATATGCCTTAGTGTGTGTGTTCATATTGCTGATACTACCCAGGGGGAAGTATCCCAAACTTCGAACTTGATGCATAGAAAACTCTTTTCCTGGGCTCCTTCGTACAAGGCAGAGAGAAACTCTTTTGCAGAGTGAGCTGGAGCACCTTAGTTTTCTTTCCATTCGGAAATACTCTTTGGAAGAATGTTTCACTTGACTAGAGAGGTAATTATTTTTCTTTCCCTGCATATCTTTAATTTACCTGCCATTCCTAGAAATAACTTTCCATTAGTTCGTGTACTCTTTCCACTACAGAGCCCACTTGCCAGGGAGAATCTCTTGTTAATTTGGTTTGTTTTTTCCACACTGAAGGGGGAAAAAAAGTGGTAGAAATAGGAACAAATTTTGGAGGTAGCACCTAAATCCTAGAGCTTTCTAAATGAAATTTTTTAAACTTGGTCTCTTCTTAAGGCACTAGCCGATGCACTCCAAATAAAGGAAGAAAGTTTGATTCGAGTGAGATGAGGCCCAAAAATACAACCCCCAAAGCATCTATCCTGTTCTTTCTTAAAAAAATTCAAACCTATTCTTCCACAGGTCAGCAAGCAGGTCTAGAATTAAGTTGTGGGAAAAGCTTGCCCAAGAGTGCTTATCATTTGGATGGAAGGGATTTAATTTGAATAGCAGTAGCCCAAAAGGTATGGCATCTGATCAGGAATTTAAGAATACAGTGTCAGGAGCAGGGCAAACTTCCTGGTTCGAAATTTTGTACTGAATCTCTAGTGTTTTCTGTTCTATGGCAAGGTCTCTCAATCTTTTAAATAAACAGAAAAAAACCCCCACTTGTTTTTCTCATTATTACTAAGAAGTCAAATTAAAATATATATGCTTTTTAGCAAACAAGTAAAAAACTGTTCACCACCAGCCAAGATGAATTTTTTTGAGGAGCAGATTGTCATTAATTACATTTTCCCTTTTCAAACAGTTTTGTTGTTGTAAGGCTGATAACTTTCATTTACCTGTTTTGCAGATTTGCTTTAAAGTTATGGTATATTGGTTTTTAAATTGATTTTCTTAATCATTTGGAGGGACAGCAGCTGGCCTGTAACCATTCTTGTCTAGCCTGCCCAAAAGCCATCCTGGTAGATCTCTGTTCTTGGGGCAGGAGCTTCCCCTCTGATGTTGGTCAATTCAGCCTTGCTTGGGGCTACAAAAACTATCAGCCAGGGCCAAGGTGAGATTTAGGATTTATTCCTTTATCCCATCCTCTTCCTGAATACATCCTGGTCTGATTTTTCAATTTGATAAAATCTTCGTACTGTTACTTTGAAAGTGTTTGCAGGAAGAAAAGACCATCATCACCACTGAAATACCATATTTGTTTTGAGTAATGACTGCCCAAGAATAACTGTTGCATCTTTAATTGCTGCCTGTAAAGTTATATTTACAGAAAATTTGAGTAAAACTCAGGCAGAGATCTGACTGGGTCTAGAGTTTAAAATGAGATTGCCTTTTGCAGACAAACCTGCAGTCACTTCACTTGCATGCCAAGTAGCTGGATGAAAACAAGTTTCCACTCAAACCAAGATATGAGAGCTACTGCAATAAGCTGCGTTGGGAAAATTCCCTGTAGTTTGGAAGCAGCTGCTAACCTATCATTTTGGAGTGTGAGGGACGCAAGTGTCTGCCGTAAAAGCCTGGATGAATCTGTTGTACTTGTGAAAAGCAGAAGTTCGAGTAGTGTGTTCAAATGTGTTGTTTCTGAGAGCAGGAAAGATGCGAGAAGTGTGATGCCTGTTCATGCAGATGCTGCGAATATCCAAATGTAGATAAAATACGCTTTTTCTTCCTCAGGTATGTCCTCGCAGAAATTTAGGGAATAATTTGATATGTAACATGTGAGTCTTGGGGTTATTCTCAGAGCTGACATAACACCTCCTATAAAAAGCTCTGTTGCAGGGGGATATTTTTATGCTTTTATTTATTTATTTTTGCTTGGAGCATATCTTTACAACCTCAGTTTTGAGTCTGATGGACTCCAAAAGAGATTTTTGTCTTTTTGAAGTATTGTCAGAAAAGATATGCTTGCTTTTGTGAGGAGGAGAACATGCAACTTATTTTTTCCCCCGGAGTATTTACATGTTACCTGATGGTTTTTGCCAAAGGAGACAAGTTCAGAGGATGCAGCGTGGTAACTAGAGGGCTGCTTCGCTAGAGATCGGTCCTCAGAGCAATTTAGTAAACTCCAGTAATTAGCATCCTCAAATGGACTTTACATCTTCACATCATTCCTTTTCACAAGGAAAATACGGTAAGTCTTTGGGCGCTGTGGAAGTGTACAGTCAAGCTGACAGGCCTAAGTAGGCTCGAGTGGTTCTGCTCTAGTTAATAATGTTGACAAGCTTAAATCAGGTTTTCCATATGCCTTTGACCATGGGGCTGTCCCTAACCTCGAAAGCACAATGTGCATGAGTTTCTTGCATCCTTTTTGCTTTTTATTCACCCATGCCGCTCAGCATATTGTGACCTCAGAGGTGTGACGAGACTTGTCAAGCTCACCATAGATGAAACAAGTTGTTCCCATGTCCTTCTCTTTTTCTGTTTCCTCCCCACCAGCTTTCCCTTCACCTCTGTTGTGGCTCTACTGTAACCCTTCGTCCATGAGCTAACTTAACGGAATAAAATGGTAAAAAAAACCCCCAAACTTGGCTCGATAGGTTTCTCCTATATCAGTGAGTTAAGTGGGGCCCTGGAAGGGTCCAGTGAGCTGCAGAGCTTGGAGCGGAGGAGGAGTGATACCAGATGGCCAGAAATGAGAAAGAGGAGGGGTTGGAGCTGGAGAAAGGTGGGAGCAGCAACAGCAGACGAGGAGGGTGGGAAGCAAGCCCTTGGGTAGTAATAAGACATTAGATTGGCTCAAAGCCTGTAAAGCCACAGTTTGAGTTACCATTTGTAATTTTTCAAACAAAAAATAGCTGTGTGATTTTATGGATTTTCAGGAATGTATTCCAGATGCTGTACAGGCACTATCTTTTCATTCCAGGGATGTTGCGCTCTCTTTAAAACTTGTGGCTTCCTACTGATTAATTCAGCAGATGAGACAGTTGGCAGACCTTTCACAACATTTGAATCTTTAGCCAAACAGCATTTCTTTTTCCCTGGAGACATCACAACATCATTTCTACAGCCTGGGAAGTAGTATCCCCCCAATTTTACTTTTTATAACCTTTGGCAGCCTAATCTCATCATATACCCAGCTCATACTGTATTCAGCTAGAGCTGCCTTAGCAGAACTTTTTCATGTACACTGACATTTCTTTGGGCATTTCTAGACACAAACTTCCCGTTGATTTATGGCTTTACACCTTTCTAAAATACCCGATAAGGGGTGTTGTGGATTTTGTGTAATAGAAGGCTGCGAGAATGGCATGAATAAACTACACTGGTGCATTGCACAATTCGGTTTAACTGAACACATCTTAATTTGAACATTGCCAGGTTTGTGCTGGTACAACAATGGGGAGGGGAGTACTGTGTTTTGTAATAGCTCATTGATGTTAAAACTTACTTGAGAGTGTGGTCAGTTGTCATCTGCCTGGTAGGATTCAGGTTGAAACACTTCCATTTTCATTTCAGGCAACAAAGATGCTTCCTGTTTTACTTTAGCATTAGAAATTGTTCCTCTTATTACTTTATGAATATTTCCCAACTACCAATGCAAAGCTTAACAAGCTCCCCGTAAAGCACTTTCCCCATAATTCGTTGTTTTTGCTGAAAATTCCACTCTTGCTTCTTCTCTTACTTGTATTTGACTGTTAATTAGTCCTGCTGCTGCAGGCAGCCTTCTGCTCATTGTTTAAACATTTCTTGATTATTTAATTCCACCAACAATGGAGTTTGGAGGAAAAAAAAAAAAAGGGGGTTGTAGGTATAATGCTTGGTTTCACATATCTGGTACTAGAGCAACTCTTAACAAATTGCGTGTTTCATGCTGACCAGTCTGTAGTTTGCCAGCTTTGCTCCCTGCAGAACAGCCTGCTTTTGATTTCAGATGCCTGTCGTGCCTTCCTGTGCGGCTGGGATACCTTGGTGAGCGGTAATGGTGGCTCTCTGAAAGCTGAGAGTCATTCCCTTGAGAGTTCACAGCTTATAAAAGTCCAGTGGGCAGCTCTGCTTTCGGAAGGGCAGGTGAGCAGCGATGATCTGGCTTCTCTCGTCTCTGTCTAGCAACGAGCACGTTAGCAATTACTTTTGATGTCACAGATTGTCTTCCACTGAACTTAGCCCATCATCTCTGCTTTCACTTTTTTCTTTTTTTTTTTTTTTTTTTAAAGTGCTTTTCTCAGATTTGAACCTCAGGGAAAGGTCCTTAACTTTTCTCCTATGGTGATTCCACCTGAGTAGCTGCGTGAATCATGAAAAAGTGGTCCAGCTTCCTGCCCTGGCTGCCATGGTACCCAGCAGTGTTGCTATCCCTGCAGTGCTGATGTAGCAAATGCTTACAGGGGGCTTTTCTTTTTTTTGGGGGGGGGGGGGCCTTTTTTTTTTTTGTCATGTTACTGACCAAATTTTCTTGAAGCTCAAAAAATAGAAAGTAGAGGAACTGTGCAACAACATGTTACATAAAATTGTGAGCACAGTGTTCCAGTTTGGGCAGGTTCCTAAGAACATAAATAGAAGTGCACATAAACTAGGCAGAATTTTCTCCCTGTCCTAGTTACATTCTCAGATTTGCTTTGTAAAAAGCAGAATACATTGAACATATTTCATTAAGTCTGCTAGTACAATTAGAGTTGCAATGGCTGTATCTATGCAAAGGAGTATAATCTCACTACAGATCTTGTATGAGTTCCCTACTGTATGCAGTACTTTTTTTCATGCCCGTGTTGTTTCTCACTTGTTTTTCATTTCCCCCCCATTACATAGGAAGTAGCTCAAATAATTCCTTTCTTTAAAAAAGAATTGCTCTCATTAGATTTCTCTTCAGATGTATATCTTGCAAGTAGTTTTTAGAAAAGAGCGTATTTCTAGAAAATGTTTCCCGAGTCAATTAAATTGAAAGTTCAAGGTAAGGTTCATGTAATTGAAAAATATAAAGGGTGTCTAAAAGGGAAGATGTATTTATTCATGCCACCTACTAGATTCTATGAGGTATTATTCTCATTACTATTCATGTTTTTGAAGGATAAAGGCTTTTCTAATACAGTTGCCGTGCTAACTAGATTTCTGAAGAATAATTTTTGTAGGCTTTTGTTCATATGAGGAGGGCTCATTAAACAATATTAAAAGGAGGTGCCAATATACTACTGGAATGCATATTTTGAGAAGTGGTTTCTTGAAAATGAAGCAAAAATTTTCATAATTTCCTTATAATGGTTTTTCATTTATGGTGGGTTTCATGGACTGTATGGTGTATTATGGATGTAATGAGAATTGAGTATGATTGAAAATTTAGTTCTGACATTTCCACTTAATTGCATTTTTAAGCAAAAACATCTCAGTGTACAAAATTCTTTATTCTGCAGAGACCTGTACAACTTTAAAAAAGTTAAATGAAGGCAATACTTACTATGAAGAATATTCAGTTCAACTTTTTTCCCCCTAGCTCCAGTTATAGTCCCAGAAGATATGGCAAAATGTTAAATCTGTGAAATAACATTAAAATGCCATTTAATGTGTCAAGGGAAACTTTGTTTATTTTTTTTCTCAGATAAAAAGACTTGAATAAAAGCTTTTTCTTCTGTAGCGCTCACAGGTTTTCAAGTAGATGGAGATGGCTGTTGCTAGCAGCAAATTATAGCAGATGCGGAGCTGCATAGGGATGTGTGCTTTGTTTGCTGGAGACTGGTCTTATTGTCTTGCCTCGAGGCATTAGGTTGAGTCTGTTAGACTATATAAGTAGTGATTTTTGTCCTTTGAGGTAGTGGAATGTCACATGGTGCTATGTGACATTTTTAGGCAATGCATGAAGTAGGATTTTTGTATTTGTTTTTTGGTTTTTTTTTTTGTTTGTGTGTTTTTTTTTTTTTACTTGGATATGTAGAAGTAGGTGACTTCTGTTGAAGTTTTGCAAAACCCTTAAATATTTACCACTGAAAGAAAAGAAGGATTGCACATTTCAGAGATGTGTTGCTAGGTTCCCTGCCTAAGAAATATACTAAATTAGCATTTCATCATAATTCTTTATCCACAGAAATATTATCAAGGAAGAGAAGGAAGGATTTGCATTTATATTATACACCTTAGCCTGCAAGTAGAGGACCAGTGAGGCTCTGTATGATGAATGTCTGAAGATTTCCTGAAAGTCCCACTAAAACAAAATTGAATATTTTAGAGAGATTTGCTGTGTTTATATTAGATATGAGGTAACAGGCGTAATACATTTTCCTGTTATTTCACACTTGTCTGTGTATAGGACATTTAATTTTTTCCTTTGAAATGCCTCGTTTTAGTGCAGCAGCAAACACAAGGTATTTGGCAAGATGGCCTGTGATCTCCTTTAATACTACAATTTGTGTGTTGTGAGATTTCATTTGAGCTATAATTTGTAAATAAATTTGTCCGTATTATGAGTATGAAGTGAAAATTGTGAGTAGTGGAACTGCATGTGGTACCAGTCTGGTTTTTTTTTTCTTTGTTAAATTTGCATTTGCTGGAGATCTCCAGATACTCAGTGTAGCATCCCTGTGCCTGTTGAACATCACTTTTTCTAGTGCATTCAGCTCGGAGGCAGCTCAAGCAAGCTGAAGAGTAGAAAATTGTCTAAGCAATTGTGTATTTTGGATAAGGTAATTTTTCTGAAAAATGTTATGACATGTCTTAGCCTGTTCGAACATAACAGCAAACACTTCATGAATTCATACATTGCTGGAGAAAATACGGATTTACAAGGTTCCAGTTTGACAGAAGTCTGCCAGGAGGTTGTGATAACAGCATGCAACTGTGAAAGATAGATCTTAGGGCAACCCATAATATGTCAGACCTAGCAAATCTGCTAAAATTATTCAGTGCTCCTCTTCTTTACTGTTTTGCACATTACAATGCAGTAGTCGTGTTGGGTTAATGTGTTAATGGATGATCTTCAAAGTTTAATGAACATAAGCAGGTTTCACGTCTCAGTGTTTTGTATGCAGCCGATAGTTTTGTTCAGAGCTTCCTGTAGTTTCAAGATTCAGTGATGACTTGATATTTAGTGTTGAATTCAAAGCGAGTCGAAGTATTACTAATGAAATGAACAGTGTTAACCATTTAATCTTGGTGTTTTGTTTTCCTGCGTGTGGTGCTAAGGTAGCATCAGAGCTAAGGAATTATGTAAGTTAGTATCCAGACAAATGTTTCCCTGCCAAAGGCAAGCAGTTAAAGCTTGAAAATGCTCAATATGATTTTAAGTAAATGTTTACTTAAACATTTTTAAGTAAATTTAAAAGTAAGTTTTTTACTTTTTTTTTTACTTTAAAGTAAATAAACATTTTTGAGTAAATATTGGAAGACTGCTGTAACTGGTCATTTCTGACTGGTGCTACATATTGGTTATGTTCTGAGCTAGCAGCTCCTATCTGCATAGACTGTCCCTTGCATTCTCTGTAACTTCTCTTGAATCGTGCTTAATATCTCTGTCCCATCTTTCTTGACCAGATTCTCTGCTGTCATTCTGGCAAATAAAGGCTAACTGAACTTGATTAGAGCTTTCAAGGTTGGACTTTTGTTGAAGATACACAGTTGTAATGGTCTCTGTAGATGCTCCCCAAACTGAGCCACGTGTGCTGTAGCCTGATAGCTTCACATGGGGTTCTCTTGGTGTGTGGGTTTGTTTTGGTTTCTGAGGTTCAAACGTGTACAAGCTGCTTCTGAGTTGGGAATGTTTTCATTGTGGTTTCTTTCCTGTGTCACATGCACAGTATGACTACTTTGAAGTTGAAAATAATCAATTTTGAAAATTTTAACACACGGTCTTGTCTGTCCTTCTTTAGGAAAGCCCAAGAAGGGAAGAAGAAAGTGGTTCTAGCAGGCTGTGTGCCGCAAGCCCAACCTCGTCAGGACTACCTGAAAGGCTTGAGTATTATAGGGGTATGTATCTTTATCAATTAGAAACCAAAGGTTTTCAAAAATGTTTTCAGTAGGTCAATATCAATATATAGACTTGGCTGCCTTTTTCTTCGAAAAAGCAACAGAGAAGCTTGGTGCTTCTGTTAGTGCCTCTTTTAGTCTTCTTGCATTATACAGTGCTTGAGCCTTCTTTCAGCCAGGGAGATTTGGTTTGATTGTGGCATGAGGGGAGAAGGAAGGGGATACTGTTGGTGGAACTGAGCTCCAGTGCCCTTTGTAGCCTGAAAATATCCAGGCTTCGTCCATGTTGATGAAGATACCCATTACCATATTCTTTAAAATACCACAGTTTATTTGCTTGAAGACAAAGAAATACACCCTTTGTTAAAATCAGTGGAAGAAGTGTAAAAGACTAGAGCATATGAGTTACACGGACACAGCTGAGGGTTGGGTAGTTGTTTTTTTACTTCACACTACTAAGCAGAATGGCAAATAGCAATGATTATTTTGTTCAAATTTGAGGCAGTCTGAAGAGTTAAATCCACTGGTGACTGAGTTGTTAAACAGTTATCAAGCTTTGCCTTGAAAAGGTAACCAGAGAGCTTTTGACTTCATTCAGTTAGTAAAGTGCCTTCAGTATCCTTTGGGATGAAGTACTGCTGTGTAATTGAATCACCTTTGTAAAACAAGCATGAAAATCCGGGAGTCAAGTCACAAGCTAACAAAGACTCTTCGTTGTTCAAGCCTTTAGATTAAAACTGGATGAATTTGTACAAGGCATGTTTGAGTTGAAGCTCTGTCATTGGATTCAGTGGGTGAGAATTCAAGTGAAGCTGTCCTGTATTATGTTAAGTCAGAGCAGATGACTGTGCAGCATCATTTCTGCGTTACATGTAAAGAGGTTAATGTGTTTCCACTTCAGCACCATGAATTCAGGTTGAAACTAAGATTTCATAGGAACAACAACAGCAAAATGTTCCAAAGCTTTCACTTTTATTAGAAGATTATACAAGATGCATTTGTTCAGAGTAATTTAGAAGTAAAATAATAGTTTGTTTGGAATTAGGAATATTGCTTCATTAACTGATTTATTGGAATTCTTTATAAAGATGGGCTTTGTGCTATCTGAATTTTTAATTAATTACTGCTGTCGCTCAAAATGTTTTCGCTCCCAATTTTTTTCCCAGCTGCCATTCTCAGCTATGTTGATGCCTATAAATTAACTCAGTGCCCAGAAATTATATTCAGGGGCTGTAAAATGCCACACTATTCTGTGTAGATGCTATTGCATTGATAGTTACAGTTCAAAGGAAAAAACAAACTTTCCATTCCACTCTGCAGTCTTACTTCACACAGATATATGCAAGAGAACTGTGGTACTGTGTCATCTCTTAAGACTCCAACTAATGAAGTGCAACTTAGTCTGTGCAGCAGGATAGGAAAAACAAAAAATAAATGGTGAATGGATTTCCTCTTGGCTCAGAGGCAACATAGTTATGTGATCTGTATTTGGTTGTTACACTGAATATAAGGATATCTACACATATGAAGACAGAGGACAAAAAAAAAAAAAAAGAGAGAGAGTCACTCTCCTTTGACTAAGACTATAACTTGATGTTTCAGTTTTGGTGAATTTAACTTAGGAAACGTGAGGGACCTGAAGTCTGATTTGTATTTTTTTTTTTAATTGCTATTTTTTTCTTTCCTTTTTTTTTTAAACTTACCTTTTTGGGTAACATGTAATTTCTGAAAATTAGCCTCTTCATCTTCGTTTTGGTACCTAGAAACAATGTTTAGTGAAAAATGTTTGTAGTTTTGTATCTATTACAGAAAGATTTCTGCTAGCAATTGAATTAGGCTGTTAACGTGGTGTTCCCAAGGACTTTTGAATTGGACCTGAAAATACTAAAATGTGATCTTCATGCACTGTCTTCCAACTGTCATTGCTGTGGTCAAATTTACTGTACTTGAAGTAATAGATGCTTCAGCTGAGAAAAGCCTTAAACTTTAGGCATAACTATTAACAAAAGCAAAGCTAAGAGCAGATTTTGTCTATGTTTTCTCCTTGTATATTTAAGATTTTCTTCTCATTTTACAAAGAGCGTGAGTGAGGGGGTGACTGTATTTAAAGGATAAGAGTTGTTATCTTACTATTGCAAAATATTTTTGAAAGGCAGTTTTGACAGAATTGAGAAATAGAAAATGTTCTGCTGGCAGTAGGATATTGATTCTGTACAGTTTTGGAAATCTTGCTTTACCACCAGGTTGGTCTCATTTTCAACTTGGCTGAGAGATACAGTTGATTTATTGTTGCTTATGTAAGCTCTGCTATTTTTTTTTAAAGAACAGTGTTGTCTGAGAATGTGGTTATTTACCAGCAATTATAACTCCCTTGGGGTGGCTTTCTGCAGGCAGAGTGTGTCAGAGGGCTCTTCTGCTCATCTTTTTATGACGGAGGAGGAAGTTGCGATGTAACTACCAGAGAAATTCTAGTAACTCAGGGCTTGTTTTGAACTGCACTTGAGAAGTACAGGACTGAACTTCCACTGTTCGTTCTTTATTACTTGATTGGGGCAGAAGGGAAGGAGACACAACTTCATATCCCTGTTACATTTGTGATGTTACTGTGCTTTTGTGTTTCTTTAAAGTCATTGCCACTTTTTAAAAATAATGTGGGTTGGGGCATTGCTATAGGCTGTATATAAGGCAAACTAACATAACATGGCAAGGTAAAGGACCTGTTTTCTGGAAGGGGGAAGCTCTGGGTAGTAGTAAACTTACCAAGTGTGAAAAGTACACGAAACACATAATGATGCATTACACAGGTTCACAGCCATTTACGCTCAGGTGGTTTCCAAAGCTTACTCCTTTATGTTTAGAGCAGTGTACCCACTTCAAACTCAAGTGCACATATGGTATTGCAAAGCGAAATCAACTCTCGCAGTTAGAGTTGTCCCTCACTTTTCATTGTAAGTTGCTAAAAAGAAGGATATCTGCCTTTGTCTATGCTGATTGTTTTGAGGGGACTATAAGGGAAGGGAAGGGAGGGACAAGGGGGAATGAAAGATTTAGCAGACAGGTTATGTTCTGGGACTCAGGAATGGCTGTAGGTTGGTGTAGTGTTTCCTCGCTTCCCGAGTTGCATTCAAGGGCATACCGACCTCTTGTCCCCAGTGATAAGTTGGACCGTTGGAATGGGATGAGGTGTTTTGTTTCTTTGACACTTGTCTGGAGTTTTAAGGTATTTGGTGTCCAAATCATGCTACGTGTTGGAACCTCTGACCAGTTGGCTGAGGGTTCGTAGGTTTTAAGATGCTTTACAAGCCCCATGTATCTGTACTTTGAAATCACCAGACTTACTGGACGTACTGAAAGCATGGGGCCTAATGCACATATGTATCCAGTTAAAGGCGTACAACAGCTCTGCAGATGAATGAATCTCTTCTCTTCCTGAATGAGAATGTCAACCCCAACTCTTCTTCCTTCCCCATTTTTCCCAATGTAATATCTAGCGTCAAAAGTCCGTTGCCTTCTGCTGTACACCCATTCCCCAAGTGAAGAATTTCAGCTCATTCTTTCGTCTGCAGAAAATATATCCAGTGTTGCCAAGGTTGTAATCCTCCCTCTGCTGCTACGCTCCGACTCAGAAGGTGGAGGTCCTGTGCATGGCAGAGTTACTGCAGGCTCTTCGGCCAAGTTGAGTCTGAAGCTACTGCTTCCAGGAGAAACATATAGCTGTCAGAACCTCTCTGCAGGGGCTCCCTGCATTCCCCTGACCACCAGATAACCCTCTTCTGTGGCTGTTCTACTCTATAAGGCAAGCTTTAGGTAATTTTTTTTAATATCCAGTTTGAAACCATGGAGTGTGATTAGTGGAAGTGCTGAACATTCCCAGTAGCAGCACATAACGCTAGGACCGCTACTGCAAAGTAGATGGTTCAGTACAAAAAATGTTAAGTACATTGTGAAAAATAGACACTTCTCAAGTGGTACATCTATAATGGGTATACACTTCTAAATTAAATATGCCTTAGGTCTCCATTTGTAAAACTCTTTAGTGTGCAGAGCTTTAACAGTACCATTGTGAAAGAAAATCAGTGTAACCTTACTAAGATGCTAAATGCCTGTACATCCCTACTGCTTTGGTGTCCTAAATGAGGATGATATGTTGTATGATATTTCTGATGTTCAGTTCATACAAGTTTCACTGATGTTTGCAAAACAGAGATAATGATACTTCCCTACCTTGCAGTGTTTGTAAGGTCAGACTGCATTAAGGATGGTAAGCCTCTCTGTTTGCTGCCCTTAAACTGGAGCCTTGCATAAATGCAAATATCCACTGTGTACCTCAGGAAAGACAAATTTGATGGAATTTTATTTTGAATGATTTGAATTAGCAGAACTTCTTGGAAAGTGTGCTGAAAGCTTGGGAAGAGGTGCACGCTGGTTTTGTGTAACTTACGGCCAATAATGATTTAATGCAAAATTCAAACTCAGTTAGTACCTCTCAGCTGGTCGGCTTTGGCTTTTGAATTGCCATGCTGATATTCAGATATGACACTTAACCTGGGAAGTCAGGAAAGAATTGCAGTTAAGCACCTGCTTTTAAACTGAAAATTGGACATGCAAATAGAAACTATACATTTCCATGGTAGTTACTGTCCTATGAATCAAAAGGTAGAGGAATTAATTTAGATATGAATTATACTTCAGCTGTGTCAGTGTTTAGCAATGAAAATCAGTTGTTTACATGCTTCTCTGGGGTAGTCGCCTTCCCTTGAAGGTTTGTGTAGAGCCTGCTCTCCGTATACCTTCCTAAACTAGATTGTTGCCCATTACTACGGTCAGTGTTGTCAGCAAAGGTTTTAAACACAGATGTTATCCCTCTGAAGCCAAAGTGGCTAGTCATGTTGCCTTTTGAAGTTATGTATTAAGGCCTGGATTTATACTGCCTAAGTGCTGTAATTTGAGAGTCTGTTTTGCTCAGCTCCCTTTATGGTCAATGAAGATAATTATCTCTAAGATAATTTAGATTTTTAGAAGATCTGAAGTGACTTTTGAAGGCATGTATTTCCCTTTTACTGGCTTTAGAGAGGGGATAGGCTGAGTAGGCTTTTAACATCCGATATCTGACAGAGCTGCCTAAACAAGGTGAGATGAAACCGAGAGTTGGTGAACTGGAGTTAAAATCTTTAGGTTTATGAGTAGTGGGTTGTAATTCCCTAAGATTATTTTATCTGTGTACTAACCAATTTGTTTCTTATCTATGTGAATGAAGATCAAAGATGTGTAGGGTTTTTCCTAGATGAGAAAAAAAGATTGTTTTACTTCAAGTATTTATGTATATATATGCATGCTCACTCCCAGGGTGTTCATAAGCAGCCGAGTGCCAATGATGTTTGCTTCAGCAGTAGCCTCGTGCTGTCTAAGCGAGCTGCTGCCCCTTCCTATATTGTGGGTACCCAGTCCTCAGTTTCCCTCAACTATTGGCTAAGGTTTTTTTGTTTCGTTTTGCAGTGTTTTAGTTTCAAGAAACATTTCTAGTCTTAAATATTTCTGGTTTTTGTTCCTCCTCCACTGGCTTCAAGATCTTTTTTTTGATAGTCACTTTTTGATACTTGATGCGCTTAGGCATGGCTTGTGTTACCTCCGAGAAATTTCTCTCTCTGGGAAACTCAGTCACCGTGCCAAGAGAAGGGCAGTCAGGGGACGCTCCGGGAGTAACTTCTTGAGAATTGCCACTTTCCTGTCAACATCAGAGAAGCTTTAACCTTCAGACCTGCTGTGGTGGGAAGGCGTTTCCTTCCACACTGAAAGGGAAGCAGACTGCAGGGAGCAACTGTGTTCGCTCTGGGAGAAGGTCCCCGAGAAGGCTGGCTGCGAGGAGGACCTAGCTGCCACTTCTCACCAGCGGTGGTAGCTCTGTCAGTAGCTGAGAGAGCCGAGACTCATCAGAGGGTAAAACCATGGACTCCTTGGCCAAAAGACAGTCACTGGTGGCAAGTATCAGAGGTCTCATGCTTTGTCACTGGTTCGTTTTTATTTGCTGCTGATTCTACCAGGTTAATCCTAGTCCCCCAGCAGAAACAGCAGTCGTCAGGCAGGTGATGTGGACACCTTGTGACTGCTTACAAGAAATGGCGTGTCAGGCACAGGAATTATTCTGTGATCTTATGATTTGGAGACAACAAAGTGTAATGTATTCTACACTCAGACGTGTTGAGGTATCACTGCATTAAGAATCAAAAGATAATTTGAGGGAAACTGCTGATTTGAATGCCAAGATGCTTCCCAACCACTACAGTGATTTTTTTCATCACCTGGTGGGCACGTTCTTCTGAGATAGAGAAAGTTCAAGTCACAGTATAAGGACGTATTTTCTGAAGGAATTGAAATGCTTGCTTTGTAGGATTTCATCCTCTTCAGATGCGACCAGGGCAGCCATTATCTAACAGGCAGTGGCACGACTCCAGAAAGCACGAGCACCGTGACAGTTGGCAAAAGGCAGTGTGCCTCTGGTGTAAATAGGCTTCCTGCAGCTGACTCCATCTGAAATTATCTCTGGGATGTATTAAGAGGAGGGAAAATTAGTACCTTTTATCACATAGACTGCCCAGGAAGCCTTACGCATTCCCACCTTTTCTACAATACATAGTTGGGCCAGATCATTCTTTAGCTGCTTCAGGGGTGCAGCTTGAACCAACCAGCTTTTCTGTGGTGTCTTAGATGCCCATGGAGCGGACTCCATTAAAAGGCAGTTTGTGTCCTCCAGAAAATATTGGACATTCGTAAATTCTTTGTTTTCACAACCACCCTCTAGTTTCTTGTCATGGCTGCAGCCACAGAGAGAAGCATGCTGAGGCTTCTCTTTCAGAAAAGACTGTTAAGACAGCTGATGTCTTCACTAAAAAGAGCTAACTGTAGCACTTTTTACCCGGCTTTGGTCGTAAGGGACATTTGAAGACCATCTCTCCTGTTTTGTGTTGGTCCTGTCACTTCAGAAAGGGATTGGTCCAAACATCTTTACCCACAGAATGCTTCTGTCTGTATTTCGGTGGATGCATTATACTGAAAGTACATTTATTTCACTGTAAATCTTGTATGAGGTTTTGTCGTCCCAGATGACAGTGCAGGGTCTTTGCAGAGGTCTTGATGCTTTCCTGAAGAGAACGTCAGAAAGTTTATCTTACTTTCATGATAGGTTCATGGATGCACTTTTCTAGGTAGCGTTCTTTGGTGTGAGGCTCACTGACTTCTACAGAGTACAAGAGGTCAGGTAAATGTGCAACCTCTCACTCAACTGCCCATTAAGAGTATTCAGAGTTTATAGGAGCTATCTTAGAGGTTATGCTTTTTCCAGAGTCCATCTCCTGCAAAACAGTTTCAGGATGTTAATACTGGTTCTGAGACAACCTGGATCATGTCTGAGAGCTTGGAAGAATTTGTGTGACCATCCTCAACACGCACGTCTGCCTGCACTCGCAGATCGCCTGGTGGGAGGCTGCAGACATAGCACATCACAAGCGTGTCTTTGGGCTGTTGATGCCCAGCAGTCATCTGTCAAATGATTACATCTGCGACTGTGACAGTACAAAGGGAACTGGGGGAATTTCTTTGATGACAAATGGAACGTGTGTGCATTTCTATACTCCTTTTGCTAATTAACTGGTGCTTAGTTGGAGAGCTCGGGGCTTCTGTCTCTCCGCGGAGCGCTGGGGTGTCCTGGGAGGTGCATGGTTTGAAATGTGACTGGCTTGGAATTGCGTGTTGAGGAGTGACCTCCAGCTTCAGCCCCAGCATGGATTGCCTCACGTCTTCCTTGTGCGCGTATACGGGCTGGATACATAGGATTGCTGAGCTGCACTTACGCCTAGCTCTGATCCCACCAGGAAGGCTCAAAGGCTTTTTCCTGGTCTTTGTTTCAGCTCAGGCTTCACACTTTGGTAAAACTTCTTCTTTGCTTTTTGATCAGCCAGTTTCCTGCCTTGGCTGCTCCTTCATCCCGTGGGCCTTGCCTCTGCTCTTGTCCTATATCCATCTCAGCCCAGATTTCTTCATCAGCCCTGATTCATGGTGCTTGGGTGGGTTGTTTTGTTTTGTTTTGTTTTGTTTTTTCTTGTGTAGTCCTCCTCAGCTGCCTGCTCCAGTCTGCCATTAGCCTTTGTTCTGTCCAAGTCCTAATGGAGAACCATTTGTAATGGAAAAAGAAGTCCACCATGTACATGCTTATACTAGAAACAAGATCTCACAAGATGTGTGGAGCCAAGTACGGCGCACGAACTACATCCAGCAGTAAAGTACCTGCTGTTGGTCCTGAGGGTTTGGTTTATTGAGACTCACTGCAAAGAAATGTTGAGGAATGGTGTCTTTTCCCTTCGTACACCACTAAGAACTTTTAAGTTTCTGTGCTTCATGGGCTTCCTGATGCCTGTTGGAGACATTATTGGGTCTCTGCTCAAGATTTACAGATGCCTTTGATAGCACTCCAGAACAGAATTATCCATAAGTCTAGTGAGTTGTGGGGAAAATAATCCTGCAGGCCTTTTAATACCCAAGAAAATTGAATTACAATGACTTTGTGATTTCTCCCCCCCCCCCTTTTTTTGCAAACAAGAATCCTCTAAACGCTTCCCTCATCTCACTCCAGATTCACCTCAGTCTTACTAAAATACTTTTATCTTCATAAATGCAGATCGGAAGCATTCCATATTTTCTTCTTGAGCACTTGGGGCTTTAGCCAAACAATTTCCAATAATTTCAAATGAAAAATACTTAATGGGGGAAATAACACATAAGGCAGAATAAACGCCCATTTCTAGTCACAGAACTCATTATCTCTCAGACCTAAAATTTTAATTACTTACATGAACCTTCTTCTTGACAGACATGTTAAGAATAATTTAATTTATCTAATAAAATGAAAATACAATATACCGGTTGGGTTTTTTCTGTATCTTTATTTAACAGGGGGTTTGTTTGGAGCTATGCAAAAATTCCTCGGATGTACAATACAGAAAGTAATCATAGGTGGTTCAGGTTATGAACCAACCAGGATTCTCTTGTTTTAAAATGATTATGAACTTAAGCAGTTTAGTATTGACATATGTAGTGATGTTATTTTGGGCGATGTATTTGGCACAGACTGTGTTCTCTGTCTATATTTATAGGTGTAAATGTGCACCCTTTTTTTTTTTCAAGTTACATATTTTTATTTATTTTTAAGAAATTATGTAGAAAGTCTATATGTAAGTATCTTAGGCCATAATTTTTTTTAACTTGTATCTAAAGGGGATATGTACACAAGTATGTAAATACACATGCGTTCCACACAACTGCTTATGTGTGCTTTCTTTAGATTGTTAAATATTGCCATATGTCTATAATATGAATGCTTGTAATCCAGAAAAGGATTTAAATATATATCTTTTAATAAGATTATTAAAATGCCAATATTAGTGATACCTTAAATAACTTAATTTCTAGAATTCGTAACTAATATACTGTATTCAGAAATCTGAAGTGGCAGACAATTGTGTTCTGAAAAGGCTGTATTTCAAAAGGTTTTTTTAAAAAAAATAATTAAAACCCAAATAGTTTTACGTGGACTTGATCCAACACCCAGACAAGGAGAGTCCCACTGACTTCAGTTGGGAACTCTAGATCAGACACCAACTACCCATGAGGGTTTTGTTGGGGTTTTTTTGTTTGTTTTAAGCTGCTATTAGACCAATTGGGAAAGGAATGTGAAATAGAGGTGGTTGTGCAGACATGTGTTTACAGGAAATGACAAACTCGGTGGTTTAAGGGCCCAGAGACTTAATGGCTTTGATGCAAGGGATCCAAGTTCCAGGATCCTTGTTGCAGACCACGTTCTGCTCTTGAAACCTCTGCAGCTTGTGCTTTTCTGCTTGTTCTTGAAACGAACCGGAAAAGAAACTCCAAGGAAAATGACTGCAAAAAACATACTAAGTCTAGTTCATATAAGGAACAGCTTAGAGAAGCAGTGTTTAAAAAGGAATATTGTGGGAAAATTATAAACTAATTTAAATATGCAAAGTAGGCTTTCCTGCATTGTATGTAAACATCTATGCACATAAATAGTAGACATTACATAGAATAGGCAGTTTGGATGACAGTTGAAGGAAGAATCTCAACTCCAAGAATTTGAGTGTTTAATTTTGCAGTGTTAACGCTGATTCCTTTTACCTAATATACCAAACTCTCTGTAGTATATTGGCCATTAACTTTAAATAAAGAATAATGTATCTAATAAGAAATATGGAACGTTTTTCCATGTTATGGGTGAATTTTGGCAAGTGTAACACTAAAACATGAATTTGTTGTCTTTGCTGGAGATGCTGTCATGGTCATTAAATGTTATTCTGTCTTGTGAAAAGTGTCAGGGCTTTTCCTTCCATTTCCAAACACTGCCTGCAGTAAGTCTAGGACAATGTCTTGTTCACTTAAACTTGGCCACGGTATTTTTAATTCCTTCCCATATTCCAGTGTCTTTTCCCAGCAACACTTCCTTAATTTTCTCCCCTATAGCCTGCCCTCACAGTATTGTCAGCTTCTTACTATGTTCTCTACCATCCACTCTTTTGGTGCCGAGGAGCAGGTAGGGGCTGTTTGAGCCGCCCAGGCGCCGACTGCCCGGGTGGCCACTGCCTTTCACAGACCGCGAGCAGCAGTTCAGGCCTGAACTCTTTTTTTGGGTCCATCTTTTCTAGCCATTTGGTGATTTTTTTTTTTTTTTTGCCAAATTTACAAGAGCTTGCTATTTTGGGGGACAAAATTTTGTTTAAGATAGGTGGTGGGTTGTAAAGTTACTTTTGGCAGATGAACCAAGATGCACAGAAAAAAAACCTGGCTAAAAACATAGCCCCAAACTCTTTACTCCCCCTTAATCCAGAAGAACACACTTTTGAAAGAAGAGTTTATATAAAGTATGTCCAGTTGTTGACTACTTAGATATTGACCTTCTGACTTTTTTTAGGTTCAGCAGATAGATCGTGTAGTAGAAGTTGTGGAGGAAACTATTAAAGGTAAGCATCACACTTGGAATAATCGCAGCTAGTCTGAAAGATGTAAGCAGTAGCTAGCAGAAGTGCTGCTGTTATGTTATCAACCTAATGCTTGCTTTCTCCTCTAGCTAAATGTTTGGGCAGTGCTGTACTTTGCCATGTATGCTTTGTGTAAGTGGTAATTTCAGAGAGAACTTTTCTGGAAGGACCTCTGTGGCCCGTTGGGTTCAGGGGTAAATGATCAGGGGAGACTTCAAGAAATCATTGAAGTTGCATCAGTGTAGGTGGGTGTGGAGTATTGTCTAAAGTGTCTGCGCTATCTTAATTCAGTGCTGTATCTCTGCTTTCTTATGTTTAGTTCTCTCATGTTTTCTTCTTTTCAGAAGTTTTGGCTCACTTCCCTGAGCTTTCCTCAGCAGGACAGATAAATTATCTGCTGGTTTAATGTTCTTTTCTAACTGTGTTCCTTGTTCTCTCTGGCTGTGTTCGTGTGTGTACACTCAGTACTTTGTAGTGAAGGGGGCAAAAGACAGTATTGTTTCTGCAGCCTGACTAGTAAACATTTGCTATTAAATAAATATATTTGTCTGGGTCTTTCTGGGTTACCTAAGTTTGTCTCCATTACTTATCAGGCCATAAAAATTACTGTTCCCTGAAGCTTTAAATTACAAGGTTTAGTTTAATTGGCTGTACTTTCAATATAAACAAGTGTCTAGTCCACAAGACATTGCCTGTAACTTTAATCCTGGAGTATGATGTTTCTGAAGTACAGCATAAAAATGTAGAAACAGTGCAAAGTTTTAAAAGGAATGGAGAAGCTTCTACCAAGAAATTGTGTAGCATGGTGTAAGGCTTCTAGAGCTTGTGGTTTGAAGGCCTTAAGATTTCACGTTGCTTTGACTGCTTTCAAAAACAAAACCTGTACTCTTACGTACTCCCAACTAACACTTTTCCCAGTTTGTCTTTGCCTTATGGCATCTATTTTTTGGGGGTACAACCTACTGTACCACAGAGACAAAGAAGAAATATATTCAGTGTCTTCATATTTGTTATTAAATAAGCCAAACTGTTTTTCCAGAAACATCATGGTGTTTATGACAATGTGTTGGAAATGGGTATGCTTCATGAATTTTACAACAGCAGAGTATTTCAGATTCCTATCTGATTTTCCTGAATTTTATTTATTCTTGAGAGAGTAAGATGATAACCTGGGTCAGCATGGCCTCCCTTTACAAAAATGGGCTTTGTAATATTTATACTGACTCCAGACATCACTGGTTTTTCAATAACATAGTTACTCAGGTTATTCTGACTGAACTTTATATGACTAGAAAGAAGACAAACAATCTAGTAGCAGTTGTTAAAATGATGTTTTTCACTGAATTGATTTTAAGATTGCATTTTACATATTGATACAATTCTGGAAAATAATGTTCAGAGACGTGTTAACATTTAAACGTCAAAAAGCGTGAATTTTGGGAAAGATTTTGGTTCGTTTCTAGCTTACTAGAAGTGATTTGAATAAAATGGACTAAGTGGGCTGCTGAATTCCATATGTAGTGCCAACTCCTTCAGGGATTTCTCAAAAGGTAATGGAACACAGGATTTCTGAAGTTTTATTGGAAAAAAATGAATAAAATGGCTCCCCAGTGCAAGAGACACATGGACATACTGGAGAGAGTCCAACGAAGGGCTATGAAGATGGTTAAGAGACTGAGACTGGAGCATCCGTCCTCCTAGGAGAGCCTGAGAGAGCGGGGGCTGTTCAGCCTGGAGAAGAGAAGGCTCAGGGGGGATCTCATCAATGTATATAAATACCTGAAGGGAGGGTGCAAAGAGGACGGAGCCAGCCTCTTTCCAGTGGTGCCCAGTAACAGAACGAGAGGCAGTGGGCACAAACTGGAACACAGGAGGTTCCCTCTGAACATCAGGAAATGCTTTTTCACTGTGATACTGGCCCAGAGAGGTTGTGGAATCTCCCTCTTTAGAGATATTCAGAAACTATCTAGGCACAGTCCTGGCCAACTGGCTCTAGGGGGCCCTGCATGAGCAGGGGGTTTGCACAAGACGACCTCCAGAGGTCCCTGCCAACCTCAAACCTTCTGTGAAAAATGGAATTTCCATTGGCAAGAGAATCGACAAATTGACGGGGGTCATAGCACATGATAGCAGTTTACTTTTGCAAAAGCCAACCGTAAGAAAAGGAGTTTTACCTTATGTTTCTTTCATTCAAATTTGTGTAAAGATAATGCATCAATTTATGTATTTGGGAATCGTTTTCCACTACTAGAGAAGAATGTGAAGCTCTTTTTCAGTGTGCTTTATGAGACTAACCATGAACTTTCATTATCCAAGTGAAGTAAAATACTGTAGATAACAGGACTGTTGGTTAAGAATATTTTATATATTTGTAAAATAGATACATGGTAGAAACTTAAATTCATTTACGTAAAGCTAAACAAATTATAACCCTCTGTCTTCATAAGTTTACATCATTAGTAACAACTTCTGAAGCCGCAAATGGGTTCAGGAGATGGAACTGATGTGGGACAGGGGATTCAATACAAATTCTGAATTCAGAGCCAGCTTATATTAGCAAGTTTGAAGTTGGTTGTCTGTCGTAGTTGTATGATACAACTTTCTTCACCTATTTTTTAAAATGAAAATAAAAAGGTTGCATGAGTGGTATACTCTCATAGCGTGCCTATGTATATATCGAAAGTTTTAAAAATATTGAAAGTTTAAAAAAATTTCAACTGAATATTGAAATTGAGTAAGTTTTTAAACTGCATAGCACCTGCACTCTGTAGGGCAGCTGTCTCTGTAGATTGGTTGGCCTGAGTTGTCCGCATTTTGTCCAGATTCCAAGGTGGTTATCTTAGTTGCCAGTTTTAAGTCTAAAAGTCTAGCTTTCCTTGGGTTCCACTTTCTTAAGGGGTACCTTAGATTTTTCTTGGATGCTTGAATTTTGTAGTGCGCAGTTAATAAAAAGGGAAACTTTGTAAAAACAATTTGCATCCTCCCCCGCCTTTTTTTTTCTTTTTTTTTCTAATAGTCATCTTTCTAGTTTTCCAAGAAAATGGCTCCCCTGTTGGATTTGCTTGAAAGGTTACTGTACTCCCAAAGAAAATTACTTTCTTGAAATTATTTAGAACTCTTTCTATAAAATATGAAGGGATTTCTTCTGGCTTTATTTCTCAGTCTTCAAGGCATTGTCAGGAAACCTTCTTCAGAACAGTGTCATTCTGCTGGTTCAAGAGATGGTTTTGAGAAGTAGATCTTTATGCTGGTCTTTACTTCAACTGTAATTGCTGGTTCCCAACTCTCCATTGAGATGATTCTCAAATACTTTTTATATGACTTTATCTTTTTATCCTTCTTCATCAGAAAATGGAAAAGAAGTATGTTCATGTTTATTATTGCACCAACAGCCAAAGGAGAGACAGAATTTTTGAGAAACTGTGATTTCTCATTTTTATATCACCCTGACTTTTATCACAAGTCTTATGAAACTTTGAAATTTCCCAATTATCACGTAAATTGTCAGGCAAACTGTCATTTCTGGAAGTGATCTTTAGTAACTGTGCAAGTATTTGTACACAGGTCATGTCTGATTAATATTTATACAGTGTCCCAAAATGTATTTTAACTGGAGGCATCTTCAGGTGTTTTTACTATGATATTGTAATGTATAATCTGAAACTTCTATACTGCCTGCTAGGAGCTAGACAAGTTAATTCGATCTCAGCCTCAGAGTTGGGTTTCTCACAGTGACAGCCACAATTGTGTAGCCAGCGTGTGTCAGTCTTGCTGATACACAGAACAGTTTCATCATGCAAGGCTCTGATTTAACCTTGCTTTTAGTAAACCTTACTTCATCTGCACATTACCCAAATTATAATACTAGATTACAGTAATTTTTACATCATTGGGGCACCCATTTCCACTTGTGTGCTTAGTTTCCCAGTAACATGTTATGATGACATAGTATGTTAGGGAAGTATTGCTAAGGAGTTGCAGTGTCTGAGGTAGGAGAAAACAGGGTTACAACTGATGTATGTTCCATCATTAAGTAAAAATTCTGTACAGAATTTAAAAGCTGTTTGGGCTGATCAGTCTCTATAGTATGTCCCAGTAAGATGAAGATCTGTCTGTGATGGGAACCACAGAATGTCTTTATGGTGATTGCTCAAGTCAGCATTTTATGAACCACTTTAAAAGCTGTCTTTAAAAAAAACCATACCATGTGTATAAAAACTTGGGTATAAGCAATAGGCAAGGTAATGCATTTATTGTGTAATTTAAAAGAGAAATTTTAACTGCTAATGTAGAAATTCTTCTTTTCTTGGTTTTGAATTTAGGTCTTCGGAGATTTGGGTCTTTCCCCCCTTTCTAGACATGCTAGCTCTCAAATCCCATGTTATTAAAGCTTTCTGGGGGTGGGAGGTGTGGAACCAGGGTATTTGTGTACAGTCTGCTTTTAGCTTAGGCCTTGGGGAGATGAGGGACACAGGCTGAGTTGAGTTTAGTCCATATTGTGTCCGTCTAATGCTTTCACAAAACATAGTTTTACAATGGGTCATTAGACTTGATTGTAAAAAACAACCAAAGGAAATTACTTCAGGGTTGAGCCTTTTATAGTTAACCTTTCTTGATTTCAGTCACGTTGACCTGTCTGGTGAAGTTGCCCATCCATTCTCAGTTTAAATATTAACCAATATTTACTAATCTGTTAGATTGTCCTCATGTGGTTAGTAATTACGGACTGCTGATAGTTGCAGTGTCAGTTTGTATGAAAATGAGCAGATAAATGGTTGCCTATATTATATATAGGCTAAAGTGTAGAATTTATACTGGATTGCCTACCTTAGAGCGAGTGTGTGTGTAAATATATGTATGTATATGAATGCCAGCATATTAAATAGTATTTATATGGGCTGTTTGATTTCACTGTAATCTGCTGATAACAGTAGATGAAATACTCTTTTCAATTTCTGTGATTGTGGGAAGAGTGGACTTGAGTTAAGAAGCTGATGACAAGCCAAATGAAGAATAAAAATTGGAGGAGTCAGGAGTTCCTTTTCTGAGGAAAAGTATCATTTGGCTCCCAGTCAGGAAACTGACTGTTTGTGCCAAAGTGCAGCTTGAGGAGGGTCAGAGGGAGGGTAGTGGCCTCATTGAGTCCCTGTTTCTGTTTCTATGTCCTTTAAAAGGAGATAGAAGGGGGGGACGACGACACGGTTTTGCATGGGTTGTTTTATTTATTTCACTGTGTGGTGGGTTGACCTCGGCTGGCTGCCAGACCCCCGCCCAGCCGCTCTCTTGCTCCCCCTCCTCCACAGGACAGGGGAGAAAATAGGATGGAATAGCTCATGGGTCACGATAAGGACAGGGAGATCGCTTACCAATTACTGTCATGGGCAAAACAGACTCGACTTGGGGAAAATTAATTTAATTTATTGTCAATTAAAAATAGAGTAGGGTGGTGAGAAAGAAAGAAAAAACTAAAACTACCTTCCTCCCTGCCCCCCCCCTTCTTCCCAGGCTCAGCTTCACTCTTTCATCCCAGACTCCTCTATCTCCTCGCCCCGAGCGGGGCAGGAGGACGGGGAGCAGGGGTTGTGGTCAGCCCATCCCAGCTCCTCTCTGCCGCTCCTGCCTCCCCACGCTGCTCCCTTACTCCAGCCTGGGGCCACCCCCCCGGGCTGCAGTCCTCCGAGAACCTCTCCGCCGTGGGTCCTCTCCACGGGCTGCAGTCCTTCAGGAACAGGCTGCTCCAGAATAAGCCTGCCCTGCAGCCTCTCGCCACGGACACCCCGTGAACACTGCTATGTCCGTAACAGTATTTCTAGGTAGTAAAATTGCCTTTTAAACTGAGATTGTTGAATAGTAAAGGCACTACTGGTGAAAATGATACAAGGGGCTATCTGTATTTGACAGGCTAAAAAAAAGTGGTGGTGGGGGGGTGAAATCAGGTTTTCAATAGGCGATATACAGAACTACAGCTTGTCAGTAACTTGGTGAAATGACCGTGGTTAAAAGATTCAGCATCACCCATTTGTATTAATGGCTGAGGTTAACAGTATAATGTGGTAAATGTCACCCCCTGCCCCTTTCTTGTGCCCCTGGATTGGAAAGTTTGGCGCTGTTCCTGTTTAAACAAAAATAATTACAGATTTTTGTTGTCATCTAAGACAATGGCTTTGTGTGGAAAGAGTGTCATTATCGAAACAGTAGCAGGTTTTTTCCTTCTGTTAATTTGAGAACTACTTTGACAAAAAGCATTGACTTATGAAGGACCTGACTCGAAGGTATCCCACCTTACAGCTTTTAAATGAAGGGGTTGTCATTCAGCCGAACACTTCAGTGAGAGCACCGGGTTGCATTTTGATTGCCCGTTTCTGACTGCTTCGGGGAATTGTGATGTACTGAAGGCACGAGTTCAAAATAGTAATACAATTATCTGAGCCAGTATCAATTCTGTGAGTTTAGCTTTGTAGACTGTAATTTAAAGAAAACAGTAGAGCACAATGAGGAATATATGGTAATTCTGGAGAATCTAATTCTGCAAAGCCAGATTTTAATTGCTTTTGTAAAACATCAGTAATTGTGTGGCTCAACTTAATCTCATCTGCTGGGACAAGAGATTTCCATTGCCATCATTTGGTTTCTGTTCTTACACCAAAGTTTATTGCCATTTTTGCTGTGCCTGTTCAAATACTTTTGGGCATGCAGTGACTATTAGGTGTGTGAGATGATCCAGGATTTTAAGTAGGTTTTGTAATTATTTTTCTCAGTGCAGTTATTTCATTGATTTGATCTAGAACTACTTCATTGATTTGATCTAGAACTACTTCATTGATTTGGTTTAGAAAACTGGTAGGAATGACTATCCCTGTTATGACTGTCATTGTTACAACTTTATTTTGTAAGTAGTTCACAGAAACTGAGTGGGAGATAAACAGTGCTGCAGAAGAAGAAAACAAGGAATGGGGGGGGAAACAGATTGAAAATCTTAGTAGCAAAATTGTGAATGTAAATCATCCTGTGATGTGCATGGAAAAGATGCCTTTTCTTCCAGACCCATATTGTGCATTTTTCCACACCTTCAGTGAATGATCATCTTATAGGATCCCTATTTTTCTGTCCTATTCATATCAGTTAGACCCAGCTGGGTTTAGCTCTGTTAAAGAATCCTCATGGCTGGTAAATGCGAAGAGCACCTTGTTAAACCAGTGCAATTTAGTTATCCATAGGAAGAGCACAAATAGCTAGCAAAGCAGTAGAGATGAAAGTAAAAGCTTGCTTTTGCATATAGCGATAAGTTCAGCTCAGCGTTTCACTCTAAGGCTAAATTTGTTCTGTTCAACCTGCACACCCCAAAACATTAGGCAAGTTACTTGCACTGCTGCAGCTGGCTCTGACAATCCACCCTTCGGCATTTCTCTTCCTTGGAACACATCCCGTTTCATCCGATTCAAAATTTCTTTTCCTTGAAAGTTTCTATCCAAAATCTCCCAAGATTTTGAGCAGCAACCTTGAGCCTAATCAAATGCATTTCTTCAGAGAGATGAGGACAGAGGGTCAGGGGAACTCCTCCTGTAGTGGATTCTTAGTATTGTCCTTCTGAGCTGTCAAACTGTAGCCAGCATTTTGAGTTCACAGCAGATGTAACGTTTAGTCACTTTTTCAGAAAGACAATAACATCACATGATCTCAAAATAAGTAGGGTGAAGCTATTGAATCCTGAAGAAAAAAAAAAGTGCCTTAATAGGGCATTTCAAGTGCTTTTGTTGTGAGAGTGAAGTGCTGTGGATATGTAAAAAATGTTCTTGAATATGTATGTTCTTAATTTAACTCTGTGAAATTTATATATGAACGCTAATTGCTTGTCAATAGTTGTCTCCTTTTCTGTTTTACTTGTTGCACCCTTCTGTTTTTAGTGCTTACAGATATTGTTATGATTGAATGACACATTGGAGAAATACCAAGAGTAAAGAAGTATTTTGTGTTTAATGAAGAGAAAGTGATGTATGAATTTTAGCAATCCAGGCCACCTGCAGAGCTTTTTTTCTGAAGTTTGTGAACTGCCACACTATATTTAATATCTTGTTTTTGAAATTACATAAAATGAATTTTAAAAAACCCTGTCCTTGCATGTGACACTCACATTCTGGAGTCTTCTGAAACAGAATTGTTGTTGGATGCTATTTCCAAGTGCAAGGCTTAGTAGGTGTATATATTTCAAGCTAGTAACATACGTGCTGTATGCTTAGTAATACCTGCACGTTTCTCTTGAAGCTTTTTTGAGTTGGTATAGCGTGGAAGGCAATGTTTTTATGAAAGAGTTCTGAATTGCGGAGACTGGGTCACGTGTACCACCTGCTCTCAGCAACCTGGTGGTGCTGGAAACACAGGGACAGATCAGTAATTCTGCCAGCATTAGTCCGAGTTATTCCTTGTCTCATACTGGACCCAGCTCCTGCCTACACCAGTTGAAGAAGGAGCTTGACCGTTACACAACATTCCCACCTTCACTGAGCTAGAGGAGGAATAATTTGTATTAGTTGCTTGGCCAGGAGCAGGGCACGTATCTTCCAGTTAGGTTTGGCTTCTCTTTGCTCCCTGTATCTACTGGAGCCAGAAGATCCCACAGATGACACTCAGGGATGCCTTCACTGCGTAGCTAATGTGCTGCTGGCCAGCTGGGGTTGGTTTGGGTGGGAGCATTCACACAGCGAAGTCCTACACTGATTAGTATCCTTGTTGTTTCTGCACTTGTGTGTGTCTGGCAGCATGTGATTGCTCTGGGGAGCTTGGGGATTCCTTTGCAATCAGTCATGTCTGCTGTGGGACAGCTTGTTTGTGCTGCAGGGCAGGGAGAAAAGATCTGGAAGGTCTTTCCCAACCTAAATCATTCTATGGGAGAGGAGCTTAGGGTCTGCTCTTGCTACACGTGGGCTGCTTCCATCAGAGGTGGACGAGGCCTCGGGCTCTGAGCCTGCCTGTCCACTGCGAGCTCACCAAGTCTGGGTTTAAAGCATCTCCAGACTGAAGAGGCTTGGACTCCAACATGAGTAACAGTCCAGGTTAGCTGTAGAGTGTGTTAGGCAATTTGTGTTGCATCCTTCTGTTTCAGATGCTGTTTTTTCTGTTAGTCCTGCCAGAAGATCCAAAATAACTTGTTTAGAAGGTTGTTTTTACCCAGTAGTTAGAGAGTTAGAAGAACATAACTGGAAATAAATCCAATATTAAAGTTTTGTAACAGCTCCTGATTTGCCTCTTCTGCATTTACACATTTTTTTGTTTGATCTTCCCTTTGTTCTTTAATATGTTCTTGACTTTTTTTGTTAACTTTCATTTAAGTTTTCTAATTCTTTTCACCTTTTATATTTACATGATGCTCCTTTCAGTCTTTATCGCTGCTTTTGGTTCTTCTTTACACTTCTTCCTTTTGTTTTTCTTTGGAGAAATTTACTACTTTGTTGTCCCTTCATATGGCTTTGCCTTCCTTAGCTATGCTGCTCCCGTGTGCCATTTTTTCCAGTGTTAGCCTTAAGGAAAGGAAGCTCTGTATTCATTAAGAAGTGAATAATGGTGGAAGGAAATGTGTGCAAGAGTACATGAAATGGTGTTTAATCCTTTTCCCTGAAGATGCTGGAGAAGATCAGACAGGTTGGTGAGAGACAGCTGGGAAGTATAGAACAGTACCTTGGCAGCCTTGTTGAAAAAAAGTGTCTTTCAGGAAATGGTGAATAACCTCTAAGTATAATGATGTAACTGGGAAAGGGAAAGAATGGGTAACAGAACAAGCTGAAAACAATAGGAATTGTTGCTGCCAAGGCTGGGGTTTCCTGCATCTTTGAGGATTTTCTTTAAACTCATGTTTTTGAGCTGCTTGAGATATCTGCACGGAACTTTGGAGCTAACAGCTAAGAAACACTGCTCGGTGTCCGGCTGGGAGTTGTGTTTCAGCGGCACCCCGTGTAGCTCCACGGGGTGTGCAGGGATGGGGAGGACCCTCAGTGGGTGCCCTCTCCCATCATTCTAGCAGATAGTATTTCTCAGCAGCTACTGAGGGATGCCAGCCTATGGACTGAGTGAAGCTGACTGTTTTTTTAAATACAGTAGGTCTATTAATAGCTGATAGATATTCGCAACACTGATAGGCAGTTGTTAGTTAACTTTAAGATGACTAAGCCAGGCCACTTCCCCCTCACTTATCTTTGTATCAAACTAGCAAAATGCCAGTCCAATTTGAATCTGTTTGCTCTAATATCGTTAACATGCTTCTGTGGGTCTGGGTCCCGGGGGTCTGACAATAGCCTGAGGTTCACAGCACTTTAATGTTGTTTGTAATCTTATGGCAAAGAAATTCCATTACCTCTTCCCTTCGTATATTTGTATTTCAAGATCATGCATTCTCTATCCCAGTCCTGAAGCACATATATATTTATGATTAATGGTATATGTACATGCCATTAATATTATGTCACTTTTGTGTATCCTTTTTAACAAGTGAAAATAAATGCCTTGAAAATATTTTCATTCTGCACACTGGTTTATCAAACTGACACATTTAAAAGCCCTTTTTTAAACTAGAAATCAGATTTAATATCCTGATTAATTTATTCCAACCTCATCCTCTCTGCACACAATGCCGTGTAACGTGAATTGCATCTACTGACTTGCATGTAAAGATGAGTTTGATTTTAAACAGTCAGTTCTCAAAACTAGAGAGCTCTGATACATTTTAATTTGTTTCTAGCTTGATTTCATTTACACTTCCTGTGAGTGCATTTGGAATAAACAGATTTATCAATTTTTAAAATATTCAATAGCATTATCATATTAAAACTGTATTTAGATTTATGGCTGAAAATACAGTGGAACAATTCACAGTATTCTTAAACAATTAGGCTTAACAACATAACAACAAGCTACCCAAAATTTAAAATTCATACATTTAGAATTGGGGTCAAACCTCCATTCTGAAGTTTAAAAAACAAAACAAAATCAACAAACCACATAAACAACCTGCTCCCCCAACAAGTAATATCTCAGAGCACAGAATCAATGAAGCTTCATCTCCTCTGAATGCGCACCCTCAAAACGAACAGCCATGTGAATTACCGCTCTAGTAAGAATTCTGCCTCATAAGCTTCCTCACTGGACTTGGTTAGTACTACTGTTGTGTTGTCATCTGCATTAATTATCCATTAATTAGTGAAAACCTGCTCTGAAGCATGACGTAAACTGCTAATTAACCTTTTCATTTTTGTAATAGAATTTTATCTGCTGGTAGACTATGTGGAAGTAGAAAAGTTATCTTTATGGCGGGAGAGGTTTATAGGACTCGAATGTTTAGGCTCTCAAAGACAACCCAACTAGATCTGTTTGTCATTAAGCTGCGTTTCAAAGCTTGCAACTTCCAGTGAGCCATCAAAAAAGGAGTGGGTTTTGTTTGGTATCTGAGATGGAGCACTCATCGTTATGGAAGTGGAAGTGTGATTAACTCTGTTTTCAAAAACGTTGTACCAAACTTAAAAAAAAGAAAAGAAACAAAACAAAAAAGGACTGCTTTTAAGTTTAGGACCCCTGTTTTGCTTAGTTAAGTTGTTATCCAACCTGTAAAGTCAGAGAGAAGGTAACTTAATCGGACAAAATGCTTGAGAAGTAAAACTTGATTGTAATGTTTTGCCCTATTCTAAGCTTTCAAAGGAGGTCATAAATGAGATATAAAATTACTGGTTTTTCTGTTATGCTTGGTGTTGGTGTGGGCTTAATAATGCTGGTTAGACAGTTTAAAAAAACAAATGTTGCTTAGCTTTTTCCTTATTGAAGATGACAAAATATTTATTTTTAAGTTTTCTTGAAATAAGCGTGGGGAAAAAAAGATCTACAGCATGTGAAAGAGTATGATTCAGTGTTTATCAAGTTACATTTTATTAATAGCAACAATGCTGTAAACAGATGCTTTAGTGATTACTTAAAATGAAACAAAATAGTCCTTGTATGGAGTAGGGGAAAAAGGATTTAAGGTCATGAATACTGTAACTGAGGTTTTTTTCTTTAAAGAAAAAAAAAAAATTAAGTGTGCCTGCAGCACAGATCACTGTAGTTGGATATGCATGTACTGCTTGCTTTCTGGAAGCATTGAACTATCTGCTAAAACTCATCTCCCAGTACTGCTTTTTTTTATTCTCTGGTGTCTAGAGTGAAAAGTGCAGGGTTGTTATCATTTTCAAGTGCCACACAGGTTTTGCAAGCCTCATATTAACTTGAATGTTAGTGTCATTCAGTAGGAATACGGGAAAAACTGTGGCCATCTTTCATGTGAAAATAAGCTGCCATATTTGACTGCCAGGCCGTAGATTTCGTCAGCTCCGGCGCAGGGTCGGGGTGGGTGTTAGTGTTCAGTGGTTCACGTGGGAGGTGGTCACAGGGCTGGGGCTTCTTTCTTGAATTAAGAAGGTTTCTGAAGGTAAGAGAGGCTAGGTCTTAGGCTCTCTGTGAGTTATATTCTATGTGCAAGTGTCCTAAGTTTGTGTTTGGGTTTGTTGTTTTTTTTTTTCCTAACGTATATGCTAACCTGCCTAGCATCTGAAAGACAAAGATCTGTAAGAAGGTAGAAGTAGTACTTTTGGTTAACAAGATTTTCTAGACTACCATAGTGTTTTTTGTTTCTTTTGGTCCCCCCCACCCCGTTTTCCTAAGAAAACATGGATTACAAAGTTGTGCCTCCTGCACAGGTCTGTCGTCATTTCTGTTTTCCTCCCTCCTTACTAGTTTTTAGTCCTTTGACAAATTCCAAACAGATTTATGCCAAGTTTTGTAGTCTAAAGGATACTCTTTTTCCAGAAGTTCCATGAAAAAGTTTGCCTCTTTGATTAATGCTCCCAGTATGAGAAAGGGAGAGCATGAGCTAAATTCTTACTAGAGCGGTAATTCACATGGCTGTTCGTTTTGAGGGTGCGCATTCAGAGGAGATGAAGCTTCATTGATTCTGTGCTCTGAGATATTACTTGTTGGGGGAGCAGGTTGTTTATGTGGTTTGTTGATTTTGTTTTGTTTTTTAAACTTCAGAATGGAGGTTTGACCCCAATTCTAAATGTATGAATTTTAAATTTTGGGTAGCTTGTTGTTATGTTGTTAAGCCTAATTGTTTAAGAATACTGTGAATTGTTCCACTGTATTTTCAGCCATAAATCTAAATACAGTTTTAATATGGTAATGCTATTGAATATTTTAAAAATTGATAAATCTGTTTATTCCAAATGCACCACAGTATTAGGAAATACAAAAAGAATGTTGTCTGCTTGTATTTTACTTTTTATGCCTACCATAATGCAATCACTTCTGTTATACACATAAATAAAATGGCGCCATGCTTGCGGCTTCTTAATGAAGAATTAGATTGGAAAATAACTGATTGTATTATAAGACAAAGATATTGCTGTTATTGTCATGAAAAGGTAGAAGTGAATAATTTAGCAAATGTTAATAGCACAAGGACCATATTACTAAATTCACAGCAGGATGTAATGAAAATTTTGTCAAATGCAACTGCAAAAATAATGCCTTTTATTTCCTGTTGACATCATGATGTCTCCTTTTAGTATTAACCATTATGATATCAGGCCAGTCCTGCTCACTTCTTCATTAGATCACATTTTTGATCAAGAATTTTTATGTATCTTAAAAAACCCAACAAAGATGGTATGGCAGAAGTAGTTGTTTATTTCTGGGCTGTTATTGCCATATCACAGAAATAAATTTAGAGTATGAATACCACATTATTCAAAAATTAGTTAATGACTCCTCAAAACAGGTAGTGGAGAAAGAGTTTTATCTGATGGATGAATTGGTTTTGTAAACAGCTGTTGGTAGTGCAAGTTAGGAGGTTTGGTTGAACATGGTTTTTAATTGATCTGAATTGGTTACCTGCCTTGCTGTGCTGGATGTAGCTCAGCTAATAATTCATAGTTTCGTGCTTTCCTTTCGCCCCGCTCCCTTTTTAGGTTAAGGTTTTTTTTTTCTTTTCTGAAATATTCGACAGATGGTAGCTGTAGTTTCATGTACTATCAAAAGAGTTTTCCAACTTAAACATTGGATACATGCTTTCTCTCTTAAGTAGTGGTTACTTTCCAGCTCTTTTCAGGTATCTAGAATTAGCTTTCCCTTGCTTTCTCTTATCTGCCTATTCTAGGCTTTGTGGAATAAATGATACAAGTCTTATGTTTATAACTTGGGCACATTTTACACCACCTGTTGCAATAATGTACACTTAATTGTTTTTATTCTTCATTGTTAGATCTTGCTTCTGAATATTAGTGAACACTGTTGTTTGTGCTCTTTAAATATAGGACTTGACGTGGGATGACTGTACTGTTGTAGGCAGTTGGTGACAGTACCTGTAGTTTACTCTCTGAATACTACTGGCTTCAGGAAAGGAACTGTGAGGCAGTGTTCTGACCTGCAGTCTCCTTGGTGTGGGAGGAATATGCGTAAATCTTGGTAGTCAGCTTAGCCATGAACATGTTATCAGGATATGCTTCACAGCACTTCCCTCAGACTTACTCAGTCAAGTAACTTTGACTGAAATGTGTTGGTTCTTCCTAAAATAAGCTAAAAAATATTTAGTTGTTTATTACCTACTAATTTAGGTTTGAATGAAATTTTGGGGAAAAATATTTTAATCCTGCCATGCAACTTATTTAAATATTACTATGTTGTTATTTGCTTGAGAATCTGAAAATGAAACTGCTTAGATCATTTTAATTGAATAAACCAGAAAATACAAGTGTGAAAAGGTAATTGGATGAAATAATTTGTTCTTTTAACATGATTTATTTTACCTGTCAGTGTCTCTTTTTAAATGTTCCAGCTGGTGGGAATACATTATTACACCTCATTTTCAGTCTTTGAAGTATAAACACTACTTCTGAAGAAGAGCAAATCAAAACAAATATGATGGGACTTGTGCTTTGTATTGACTGCATTTTTGTGATTCATTTGAAGGTCATTCTGTGAGACTGCTGGGTCAGAAAAAGGATAATGGAAAACGTTTGGGGGGAGCACGACTGGATTTGCCAAAGATTAGGAAGAATCCACTGATAGAAATCATTTCCATCAATACAGGGTAAGAATGTTCCAAATTTATAAAACATTAAGTACTGCTGAGGAATTCAATTGATCTCTTTCTGTAGGCCTGGTGTATTACTCCGAAGTTACATAGCAGGGGGCAGGATGACCACTTTATATAGTAAAAGATTTTAAATGGCATTCTCTCTGGAAAATAAATCCCTGTTTACTTGGGTACAAGACTTCTGCTGCTCTAAGGCTCCATACAATCATGCAGTCCTCTTTGTAAGTTCATCTAACTCTTTCTCAAAAGAAAAAGTCCTAAGAAAATTGGAGAAGAAAAAAGCATTTAGAGTTTTTTCATGTGCTCTTTTGATTTCTATGAAAGCAGTTCTGTAATATCATTAGTAACTCGTTAAGATCTCTAAACACCTGATTGTCAGCCCAGATGTATTAATGGCTAAACTATATGTAGTTATTTGCTTCTTGCCCCTCTACTATGTTTGTAAAGAGTTATCATGCTTGTATTTCAGCCTTTTCTTTGTTTGAATAAGCTACCCTCTGCCTATCAAGCAACTCTTAATGCTCATTTCTCCATAAGGCTATAAGCGTTTTTCTGTTCTGTATTTCTGCTTT
Organism: Haliaeetus leucocephalus; assembly: GCF_000737465.1. Taxonomy (NCBI): domain Eukaryota; kingdom Metazoa; phylum Chordata; class Aves; order Accipitriformes; family Accipitridae; genus Haliaeetus; species Haliaeetus leucocephalus. The sequence goes on along the minus strand of NW_010972809.1, from coordinate 999,993 downwards.
GAAGAAATCTATTTTAATATTTTTTCCCTTGATGCTTTCCTTTTCTCAACTCCACTTGGTCATCTCCTATTTGGTCAGTTTCCTAAAAAAAAACAAACCAAATGAAAAAAAACCACACAAGTCCTCTTCTGATTTTCCCATCTTCTTCAAATTATGTAGTAATTTCCCAGGTGGTAAAATGCAAAATGCGTTGTTCTAGGCATCCCAGGTAGGTGTGAACTTACTGCCTAGAGAAAAAAAATGTGGTAGCTCTTAGCTGTCTTTGGTTTGAGTTTAGTCTAGTACTTTCATAAGCATTTCATAAAAGAGTTTTGCTACAATCCTCTTTGTCTCTTACTTCCTTGTTTTTAAGTAACCTTGCCTTCATAATTTGCTGTAAAACCTAGTGTGATATTGTGATGGGTTGACCCTGGCTGAACGCCAGGTGCCCACCAAAGCCGTTCTATCACTCCCCCATCCTCAGCTGGACAGGGGAGAGAAAAATATAACAAAAAAGCTTGCGGGTCAAGATAAGGACAGGAGAGATCATTCACTAATTACCGTCACAGGCAAAACAGACTCAGCTTAGGGAAAATTAGCTCGATTTATTACAAATCAGCCAGAGTAAGGTAAATGAGAAATAAAACAAAATCTCAGAACACCTTCCCTCCACCCCTCCCTTCTTCCCGGGCACAACTTCACTCCCGGATTTCTCCACCAAGCCCCCCCAGCGGCACAAGGTGGACAGGGATGGGGTTTACGGTCATCACACGTTACTTTCTGCCGCTTCACCTCCTCAGGGGCAGGACTCCTCACACTCTTCCCCTGCTCCAGCGTGGGGTCCCACCCACAGGAGACAGTCCTCCACGAACTTTCTCCAACGTGGGCCATTCCCACGGGCTGCAGTTCTTCACGAACTGCTCCAGCATGGGTCCTTTCCACGGTGTGCAGTCCTTCAGGAGCACACTGCTCCAGCGTGGGTCCCCCACGGGGTCACAAGTCCTGCCAGAAAACCTGCTCCGTGGGCTCCTCTCTCCACAGATCCGCAGGTCCTGCCAGGAACCTGCTCCAGCGCAGGGTTCCCACGGGGTCACAGCCTCCTTCGGGAACCCACCTGCTCCGGCGTGGGGTCCTCCCCGGGCTGCAGGTGGAGATCTGCTCCACCGTGGACCTCCCTGGACTGCAGGGGGACAGCCTGCCTCACCAGGGTCTTCACCACGGGCTGCAGGGGAATCTTCGCTCTGGCGCCTGGAGCATCTCCTCCCCCTCCTTCTGCACTGACCTTGGTGTCCGCAGGGTTGTTTCTCTTACATGTTCTCACTCCTCTCTCTGGCGGCTGTTTTTCTCACTGTCCCAACTTTTTTTCCTTCTTAAAAATGTTATCACAGAGGTGTTACCACTATCACTGATTGGCTCGGCCTTGGCCGGCGGCGGGTCCGTCTTAGAGCCGGCTGGTATGGGCTCGCTCTCTCTCGAACACAGGGGAAGCTTCCAGCAGCTTCTTACAGGAGCCACCCCTGTAACCGCCCCCGCTACCAAAACCTTGCCACATAAAACCAATACAGGTATTTAGGTCAGAGTACCAGTTCAAGGCTTAGTGTGGTTACTTTTTCTTCCTCTGACTTATGGTAAACATATGGGTGATGTTTTGTCATATTGCTGAATTATAATACCTTTTTAAACTGCAGTTTCATGCATTGATTTTTTTTTTTTATTTTTTTTTTTTAAGTCTGGATATGAGCTCTTCAGGTGCAGTTACTTGAAGTGATCTAAATTTTTTTCCTTATTGTCTTTACTGTCGACATCGTGTTTGTGCCCATGTGATTGAATTCCTTTTCATGATTAAAAATAAGCAAAGCACTCTTTTATGTTTGGTTGTGTCTCAGATAGTATAAATTTTTCTTTTCCATTAATATTTATCAAAATCTAATCTTATAATATCTTTCTAGTTGTAAATGTTGTCAAGGATGTAAACTAATAGAGCCATGGTCTTGTTTACATGTCTTTTGTTTTGTAGTAGTGTGTTTAAGATGGTAAAATGTATTGCTATTTCTAACACCAGGTTATAGCTAGCCTAATTACAGAGGTTAATACAAGAAGGGTACTATAGGGTATATACACTTGATAGTAGGTGGCTGATGAGAGTATCAACCCTTTGAAAGAAAAAAATTTTAATATATTTTGAATATATGTGTTTTCATACTGGATTTTAAAACAAATTATCTCCCAAGTTGATCGAACTGCAGACAATTAACATCTCCCTAAGACGTTACCTTTGGAAAACCTTTTATTTAGAACCTGATAGTTTACAAATACTACTTTGCTTAGTAGTTATTCATGTTCTCAGGTCAATAGAATATGTATTTTATACCATAGGGTAATCTAAAAAATACTAGAAACCACAAAAATGTATTTATTTCATGGAGAATAATGTCAAATATGACTTGATAAGACCAGAGTATTCTGAAGACCTCAAACAAACAAGTCAGTTGTATAAGACACCTAAATTAACTAATGTCCCATTCTATGTTACATCACATGTTCAAGGAATCCTGTCTCTCTTGAAATACAGGTTATTGTGTTTTCCTGTCCTTCTTTTCCCTTTCCCCCTCCCCAGTCTCTCCACCTGTGCATTGCAGGTGACTTTTTTTGGTTACTACTCCAGGTTTGAAAATTAAATTGTAGCTTTAGAAAGGCAGCAGTGCTCAGCAGTTTCTGAAAACATAAAAATATAATCAGTGAAAAACAAGACACAGTACGTGTTAGTGTGACTTGACTGTGTTCATTTTATCAGCTTTGCCTTAGTAGTCTGGCTATGGCAATTTTTAGTACCAACACCACATTTGATCTGAGCTGTTTTCTCTGTGTAAAGACTGGAGAAAACTTTGAAGATTAGTTTTTGGTACATTGCAATTTCTTGAGAGGTGAGTTTGGATCAGACTAGAAGGTCTTAAAATAGTAAGAAATACATTAAAAATAGTGATTTCCTCTTTGGAAATACATTTGTCTGATGCTGTTGAGCGACGGTGTCCGGGAGCAGCACGAGCGGAGCCGTTCCGTGCGGAGGACAAGAAGGGACCCGAGGGTGCCACCAGCACAGGCAGTGCCCACACCAACGGGACACCCGGTGCCACGGGGCCTCAGCACGGTGGGCAAAGCTGGGGACTGGTAGTAGGACCCATCAGCAGTCCCAGAAATGGCAAATAATCAACCAGGGCCTGGGTCTGTCCGGGGGCTCCGGTCAGGATCAAAAGGAAACGAGCTGGAGATGGGACGGTGGAGGTCTGAGGTCCACCCAGAGCTTGATGGTGCCCGCAGGGCTCTGACAGCTGGTGGTGTATCACCGTTTACACGTGGGGTCTTAATGACCTCTTGGCCCTTTCTGTAATTCTGTGGGGGAAGAAAAGGCTTGTTGGAGCATGTGTATCCCAAAGCACTGCAGTCTGTGATGGCTCACACTAACCCCTTTCCCTCTCCAGTAGTACCAAGACCTTTATGTACGTGGTCACCTGCCAGCTGGAGCTATTCTTCTGAGAATTCTGTAGGACCAGTTTATTTTTGAGTCTTCAAATCAAACATGCTGATTGTTAAGAAGTCTGTCATTCTCGTACAACTGTGTTTGAGGATGGGGGTGCAACTGAAATGCAACACTGTAGAGTAAGTTTTGTTTCTTAACTCAAGGCGGTGTCAAATTCAATTCAGTAATTTTGATTTGAGGCTTCTTGTTGTTGATTCCTTCTTCTCTCAAACATGGAGGGGAAAAAATGTCCTGTCTTGAAGGGTTCTGCCCTTGTATAACTGTGAACTTTTTCCTTCCTTGCCCATGCACGAATGCATTCCTGCATATGCACGTGTTCCTCCATGCTTGTTTTCCCCAGACTGCTGCTGTGTATGAGTCTCCTCAGCTGTTCCTTTGCATGAATCAAGTCAGTCCTATCAAGGGACAAACATTCTGTGTCTCCACTACAGTATGCAGTCTGTAATAATAATAATTTAAAACAAACCAAACCAAAACCCCATTAGGTACAGAATATCTGAAGAAAAGTGCTGCTTCTGTCTGTGGTGAGCCAGCTCAGCGTTTTCACTTAGTGGCATATCTGTCCCTAAAAAGGTGTTGCGGTGCTCTTGGAGGGACCTGGATCTTGTTCAATGTTTGGTGCTTTTTCGGAAGTAATGGACAGGGGTTTTTTCTACTGTTAATTTTGGTTGCTCTGAGGTTTGCTGTTTTCTCATTTAGAAATCCAAGGTATCTTTATCCGTTTAATTTACCATGGCAGTTAGTGGTTTCTGTCAACAGACCATGACTCTAGAGGAAACCTTCCATCCCAGGAGCAACATGTTTCAGAGTTTCCAAGTATGTTTGCAGAGGCTATGGTGAGTACCAGAATGGGGGCACAAGAGACTTATCAGACTTCTCTGACACACAAAGGTACGTTAGTGAATCTTAATTTTTCCATGTGCCAAATACATAAGGAATTCTTACCATCCCAGTATCCCGTACAAGCTGTAGACTGACCTTTGTAATTTTCCCCTAAGGAGTAAGTGACCCTTTTTCCCTGTATTGTTTGCTTTCTCTGTTATCACTTAGAAAACATTTTTCAATATTTTTCAAATCAATTATTCTTTTTTTTTCTAGGCAGTTGATAAAAATTGGTGATTCCAGCAGAGCTTGGTTAGGTCCTTCAGTATCTAGTAAGTTCTGCAGTGATGTTAGTGGATCTGAACCTAGAAAACAGTGATTTGTTCCTGTCCTCCAAAACAATTTTCTGCTTTGAATTAAGGGCATTTGGTTCAATCTCTTTCACTTTTATTTATGTCCTAAGCATGTATTGTACAGGTCATCTTACTGGAACAAGCAAGGTAATAGTAGTAGAATAGCATGTTAAATGCTGTTTGGAGAAAAGGCATAAAGTTGTTCACTAATCTCCTAATATGATTATTTCATCTGTTAGTTTGAAGTAGGAAAGAGAACTGTTCTCAAATCCATTTTGCATTACAGCTTCATTTTGGTCTAGGGAAAAATCTTTTTACCCTTGTGATCTAATCTTCATTAGTGCTAGTTTTGTAACCTATGTAGCCACTTAGCCCACTTTAATGGGATCAAGACTTTGTCTTCCACCTTTTAAGTAATTCTGTATCCTGAACTCTCCACTTTGTAGCTTGGACTATTACTTACTGACGTGTCCGTGTTGTTGGCATGGCCTGAGCTCCCTTATATTCAAGCTGCTACCACTCACAGACATTTCAAATACGAATTAATTTGTGCTTCGCCTGGATGCCTTGGGAAGCAGGAGAGGAGCGTAGAATATGAGCCCGCAGTAGAATTTACTGTTGGGTAGGTTTGCACATAGGTTCACTGAAGTGCTTTCTGTACTGTTTCTGAAGTTTCTGCCTCTCTTTTTCCTTCTGGAGCAGGTAAGTTATTGTACTGCTGATGTGGCTGACTAGAGAAGAATAGACATGCGTTATACAGGGGATTCGGCACCGAAAGGAACATGGCAGTGTGCATGCATGCATTAGACCCAGTTAAGATCTTGAGAGCTAAGATCTGCTGCAACTCATGTTAAATTTGCCGCATGAACATACCCAAAGGGCCAAGTCTCTGTCCAAGGGTTTCTGTTGTTCTCCCTCATCTGAAGACACTGCATGAATCCCATATAGTTTCATTCTCTTGTTGCTTTTATAGATTCTCCTATTAAGCTACTCGGAGGACAGGGAGATGTTTAAGATTCAGCCCAGCAAACTGAGCATCTGTATTTGAGTGTAGTTCTGAGGGAGTACAGAACCACAGTTATACCGAGAGGACTGAGTAATTCAGTAGAAGCACTGTCCCCTTCTCAATCTATACATCTGTGTCTGTTTTCTTTTGGGAGAGGGGCTTTAAAAAGCATTATTAAAAGGAAAAGTAAATTAAAATTACCTATCCAACCAAGCCTGATAGATTAATATCCTGATCTTCTGTAAGATGTTCTAGCACTACAGGAATAATCTATCTCAGAAAGATTTTCAGACCTACTTCTGAGTCTTAAATGCTAATTAAGGCATAACACTTCAAACTTAGTACTCTCAATGTTGAAGAAATGCAAACTTTTTTCTCATGGGACAGTCCTTGCTAGCAAACTTTCTGTTGAGATTGAACATACATAGTAGTGCTTAGGACTTTCTTTAGAAGTCCTCAATGCTTCTTGCTAATTCTGTAGGGTTTTTTAAGGCCATGCTTTGAAGTTCTGTAGTGGTGGTCACTTAGAATGTTTCTAAGCTGCTGATGGATCTGAATCTAGCAGAAGGAAATAAAAAAAAATTAGTTCTACGTACAGTGCTTGATTTGTTTTACAAATCAAGTAAGCAAAAATTCATCATAAAAAAATAAGCTGTAGAGTTACTATTGTCGGTTCTGATGTTCCCAGGCAGGAATATTTCCCTGGTTATGAACTGTGAAAGGTTAAAATTCTATTCTTTCATCTTTTTCTGTTGTAAGCAGCTTTTGCAGTTTTATGATGAACTGGGGAGTAGGAGGATTGAATTTTCTCCAGGAGTTGCATTTTAATTTTACGTGAGGTCACATAATAGTCTTCCTATATATTGTATTTCAGCATTTGTTAGGATCAAGAATATAAAATACCCTGGAGTTGTATGTCCATGAAAGTGTAGGTAATTAGTTTGTTGTTTTGTTTATTTTTTTTTAAATTGTGCCAAAAAAAAAGAGAACAAACTTAAATGCTTTCAACTCCATAATTTTTTTTAATGTGGATATCTGAAATATTTGATTGAGTTAACTTTTGTCACATTCTAAAACTTAGCAGCACTAGATGGTTTTCCCCTTTACTTACTTTTGGCGGTTAACAACTAGGTACCTGTAAGGTGTTAGGTTATAAAAAAAATGTAAAATAATGCTGGTAAGAGGTCTGGAAAGTCTTTGGTGGTATGCATGGATTCATTTTGCTATAGGTGGTCTTCATTGAATCAGCACATATTTCAGGCTGCCTTCAGTATTAAAAGCAGATCATATTCCACATCTTTGATTGCTGCAGTTGGTTGAGATGTCTCGTGAACAAGAAATATCAGTGGCTTTCCCCATATGGCAGTACGTAAGGAGGCAGTGGCATCATCTCAGAAATGAGGGTTTACAAACAGAAAGATCAGGAAGAGAAGCACATGGCTCTATTTGCCTCCTCTGATGGAGGGATAATTATTGCTTTGGAATCATTTGATACCAGTACACTGGCAGATGTGGAGTCCAGTCAGAACAGTATTTATTCCTTTGCCAACTTAAGATACTCCAGTAAAAGATATTGTGGTCCTTGGGAGCACCTGAGGATGCTGCTATAGTTTTTATCAGTGAAATATGCATCTAGTTATTAATCTGACAGTACTGCAGTGAGTCAAGTGTTAACCAGGCTGAGGTGCAGAAGCAGTGGCCCAGGGGCACGTGGCGTAGGACTGAACCGTGTTGAACACAGGGTTGGGAGACCGGTCTGATAAAGTTTAGGGTCTGTCTTGTTTTGGTTTCGGTTTACCTGGTTGGCTCTTGTCCAGCTATATCGCCGAGATGCTGAATGGCTACGGTGGCTTGGGCTTGCAGTGCTGATCCTGCAATATCCTGCTCCTGCTGTACCATTTCAGAGTGTCTTTTCTCCAGAAGTCAGGTCTGCTCTTCCCCTCGTGTTACAATACTACTTTCCACTTTCATGAGTCCCGTGCACCACAGAGTGACTGCAGGCCTGCGCTATTATTTGGCACTGGGGAGCTCCCTGTAAGAAAGGGAGATTTAGTCATAAACAAGGTGGATGTGGATTATAAAGCAGCAAGCACTCTGTGGTGATTAACTGCATATTTACCATGGTCTAGCCTGCCTGAAGAGTGATTTAAAATGGATATTTAGCAAGCATGGAGATCAACTAGGATGCACTACAGTTTTTCTAATTACAGTAGCAAACTGCTATTTGGTAGGGCCATAAAAAGAGGCCCTAATTGTGACTCTTAAATCCCTGAGCTCTTGCAGTGGCCTGTGTTGCCTGTCCAGATTTTTGGCTAATTGAACTGGCTGAGCTGGATTTCTGCCTTTTTGTGGCATTCAGCAAACATCATCTATACCTGTGGTTCTGCCTTTGAAAACACTTTGTGCATTCACATAATCTCTGACTCCTTTATAACTGGGATGAGTTTTCTGGAGGCACCGCCTTGAAACCATATCAAAATATCTTTCATTGCTCAGGAAAGGATGTTGTGGCTTAAGTCTTGAGAGGTTGTGAAGCCATTCCCCTCCTGTGCTGCAATTAGTGGATTATTTCAGTAATAATCTCATCAGTTCAGCAGAACCACCACTATTTCTGTGGCTTTCTGTGTTTACTGATGTGAACTCGAATCTATTCCCTAGTGCAATGTTATCTCTAGATAAAAATACAGAGATGGAAAAAGGAAATCTTTCTGGTAAGTGAAAAATTGGATTACCTACTGTTCGACGGTGATAGACTTGGCTTTTTTTGGCAACTGCTTATATACTTTTGTCTATCTAACTCTGCCACAATGTTTTCAACATTTCCATCTTCTAAAATATTGCTGTCCCTATCTTGAATGAATAGTGAGTATAAATTACAAATATGTTCATATTTTGTAAAAATCTGACTGAATATGTACAAGGTAAATTCCATGTCTTCAATTTATTTGATTTGGTTTGTTCATTGTATTTCCTTTTACTTGAATTCAAGATAAATGCTTAGAGTGAACTCCCCAGGAAATACGAAGTGATACAATTACTTCAGCCCTACCTTAGCTTATAATATTTAAATAGACAGGCTTTGTAACTATTTAGCTCAAACATCTATGACATGCCAGAGCCTATCATGTCAGTTACCCTCAGAAAACAGAGTTTTTGAAAGGAAACCTCTGCATTAGGCTTTTTTGTTTATATTTTAATCAATATTTGCATGTATATCTGTTTAGATTCTAGCTATACTGTATACTAAGCATGTATTTCATTCAACCTTGCATGTACCAGATATCAATCTATTCTGCTTTTGCACACTTCACATAATAATTTACATAATGAAAATGATAGATGGCACAGTTGTGTGTATCTATATGGAAGGCATTTTAATTTTAATCATAAAATCTGAAAGGCTAGTATTCCAAAGCTTGCAGAAACCACACTGCTGTAACAGAGGGAAAAGGAAAAACAATTGTTTATAACAGTTTTAACAGTCTACTTTTCTTGCCTAAGGTCTCTTTCCACTGCAACTTACTGTAACTCACATCCAATGTCATTATTTCCTAATTAGATATTTAAATAGCATATTGATGACACTCTCTGAAAGATTGCTTTTTTTCAGTTATCACTAATTTCTTGCAATTATAATAATTCACATTTGAAGAATGGAATATAAAATTATTTATAACAGTCTGCTACAAAATCTCTAGGTGCTACATGGTAACAATTTCACTGAGAACTTGGAAAAAATGTTATTATTTATCATAAAGAGTCAATACAGCAGTGTGGCTCACATTCTCATCTTACCAACTGTTGTGCTTATAGTCACTTCTGTTCTCTGTGTGTCTGTCTTGTTCTGTGTCCCCATTGCTAAGAACGTGCCTGCTCACCTATGCTTCCTCGTGCAGAATAAGTGAGAACTATTGCATTTTAGTGGTTAGTTTCCTTGAGTAGCTTATGTAGAAAGGTAATTTAAGCAAGCAGAAAATAAAGTACATGGATTGGAGCCAGAAAAGAACTGTTTCCTTCTCCCTGAGCAGCTTGATTTCTGTCTTCCCCCAAACCTCAAAGCTTGCTACAGCTGATTCTGTAGGGTAGACTTGTATTTCCTTCGATGCCAAAAAAACCCAGCCAGTAGTGTCAGTTAATGGGAATTGCTCACTGAAATCAACAGTCGAGGGCAGGAGGGGTTACCCCTTTGGCTATATTGGTGGAGGTGGCTATGGTCCTCTTCATTCCACAGCAGTATTAGGCCTGGTCAACTTTGGACTATCTGGAGTTTAGTATGATAAATTCCCTTCTGCTGCTGGGAAGGTGGAAGCTGTTGATGTCTTCCACTTCTCTTACTGTTGCACGTGGTAGTTCTGCCATCTGTATTATACAAGACTGCTTTGAGTAGTGAATATGATATAGATGTTTTACAGATTCTTCTGGAGTGAAGTCTGCTAGTGTGCTAGCCTGAAAGGAAGAGGACCTTGAATTCAGGATGATCCCTCACAAAAAGAGAGGTTTATACACAAAAACTTCATTACATGCCTGTATTCAGTATATAATTTGGGTAAAAACTTTTCACTAAGTATTTGCCTGAAAGAAGGTATTTTTTTCTCTTATGCTTTATGACTGTTGTCTTTCAGCTTTGTATTTGTCTTTATGATTTCTGCCACTGTTACTCTCTTTACGATACTACTTTTCTCATTTTTAGTCTGCACTGCTTGAACTCACTTCTTTGAACTTCTATCCATGGGATTTTAAGTACAGAACTTGTGAAACCCTTTAGCTACAACATCTGAATTTCTCTGATGTCATGCTGTCTTAATTCAATGACAAAGTAATCCTGAACTGGCTTCTTTACTTTCCCTATAGGGATTAGAGCATGATCCCTGCCAAGAGTAATTTTGAGAGAAAAAAACTTTAAAAGTTCAAAGGGTCTTTAAACAACTTTTTCACTAGTTCATCAAACACCTGCAGTTGTGACATCATTTGTGGTATGACTTGAAGACTAGTATTCATTTGTTGGATTGTATTTTTCATTGCTGTTGTTAAAAGCTGTTTGAATAGATCTAGGACAAGCATGTTTTTAATGAACAGCATACGTTTTGTCCCATTCCAAGAGATGTTCAGCCAATCCTTCATTAAGTTTACTGACATACGACGCCTGAGAATTGTTCCACTAAGTAATTGTTTCTTTGGCATTATTCTGCTATTCAAAATGACATACAATGGCAATTCCATATTATCTGCTAGTACGGCCAACTGTACTGTAACACATATTTTTCATTCCTCTGTTCTTATGATGACGGATTTTGCTCCTGTTTCTTCAATGGTGCAGTTTGATGACATGTCAAAGTAAATAGGCGTCTAATCTGCATCATCGACTTGGCTCCTTACTTAGTCCTATCGTATGCTGTTGACATGCAGTGAGGTTTTTCACTGGAGTCAGAAGGTACATGTTGGTAAAGTTCTTTGCCACAGGCAAAAATCATTATGACACATTGTACACACCAAGCATTACTGGCCTTGAATTCTTGCTGTGCAATGTTTTGTGTTCATGCTATTTCTTGGGCTCTCAGTTTGAGAAATGAGAAATGCTGTTTAAATACACATAAATTCTAAAACTATTTTTTCTGGGTCATGAGAGCTTCCTCTTTTGAGTCTGCTGAATGACTTCTGCATTGAGTTAGAAGAAAATAGTTTGTTTTGATTGTTCCCATTTTTGCACATTTGCTTCCCTTAGGTTATTTCCTCCCAGCCTCACAAATCTTAACTTTTTCTGCACATAGTGCCATCATGGGTTTAAAATTTGCATCAAACCTTCTCCTTATACATCTTGATACATTTTCTTTTGCTCTTCGACATCTCATCTTCAGAAAATTTGCTATTTCACAGTTCACTTAGAAGATTAGGAGGACTCATAACAGTTGCCAGGAATCACTACGCAATTCTCTAAACTCCAGTACACCACACAACTTGCAAGTCAGTGAGAAAAACAGCAGTAATCACATGCTCCAACTGCGTCATCTTATTAAAACTTTGGGCAGCTTCAGGCATGTTTGTGCTCCTTCGTCACTAGGTGGCTTCCCGCACTGCACAGTTCTGTTACTCTGTTAACCCAAGAGGAAGATCACCAGAATTTAACACAATCCCCAATTTTCATGTTAAACTAGATGGGGAAAAGGTTGGGGGGGAAATAAGCTTGACTTCATTTTATGTAACTTTGATATGTAGTTCCCTGCAGTTTCAGCTTATTCCTTTCGATGCTACATTCCTGATTATTTTGAAGGTTGATGCAGAAAATGAGACAGCTTTAACATACTGGAACCTGATTACAGGTTAGCACACAATATTGTAAGGCCACTTCCTGCCTGCCTTTTTGGCAGATGCTTACATATAGAAGTGGTTTTGGGTCACACAACAAGCTACGTGTTCTAGTCTTTTTGAATGAAGAGAGATCATTCTGAAGTTGTTTGCGGTTTCATATATCCGTAATTCTGACATCAATATGCTTTCTGAAGTTGGAGATAAATTCCTCCTTGTTGAGAAGAGCATTCATTTGCGTCCCTTTTCTTAACACCCACATACGTATTTCCTAAGGGAAATCTGGACAGAATCCTGAGAAACATTTTATTCATTTCTCAGATTACAGTAAATACTGAGAAATAACCTCATGTGTCATAACTGATATTGTGTTGCCTTTAGTCCCAGCTTTTCACATAAAAACCCCCAAACTAGAAAAACAAGACAATCACTAGAGAAGTCATTGTTTTGAAAAAATACTATCTTGCTGAATGTTAGTGTGAGAAATGTCTGTGCTTTTACATATTCATAATTCTGGGGGTCTTAATGGCCTATTTTAAAATGTTATACAACTTAAGTGTTTAAGCTAAGTGCCCATGTCTTTACTGCTCATCAGCAGAATCGGATAACTTTTAGTTGCCTAACAATAATAACCTCTTTTGCTAGTGTTGGTATGACTTCTTAAATGCAACTAAAAATGAGAACAACTTGTCAAAGGGTCTGATTGAAAAGTCTCTTGTGCCCTTTTTGGTTAAGGTGGAATTTTTTTTGGAGACCTGACAGGGAAATGTGTTAAGGGCTGTGTAAAAAGAAGAATCAGAATTGGGAAGCATCTTGTGCTTGAATTTGTTCTTAGACTTGACCCAGAGATAATTTTAATGGAAAAAATAGTTTTCCCTGAATAAGATGGGGGGGCCCCAAAAATTTATATTTTGCATTATCTATCAAAGTACGAGGCATGTTTTTGTGGTATTCTCATTGACTTGTGTAAATTTATAAGATTTGAAAAGTAGGGAGGAGTAGGGCATTTTAACTGTGATCATCAGTATGTGGCACAAGAGCAAAATCACTGAAGTAAAGGTACTTTAAAAAAAACCCAAGCAAAAAATAACTTAAAAGTTGAATATTAAGATTGTCCTTGGCAGACAAGGTGGCACAAAATCCATTGTAACATATTCCAAGATTATTAATATTACTTCAAGTGTTTTGTAATGTGATAGTATCTTTCTTTATGTGGGGAAGAAAAAACTTGAAACTTAACACTCTTTAATTCTGATATTTATGCTGAAGCTCAAATAAGCTGTGAGTTTTTAACCTGTTAGCTTGCAAGGTCCTTATATTTAAGATAATTTACGTGATCTCTGTTATAATTGCACTGTGTGTTCCTTTATCTGTTTGTATAGCAAACTGTGGTGGGTTAACCCTGAGTGGATGCCGGGTGCCCACCAAAGCCATTTTATCACTCCCCTCCTCCTCAGCTGGACAGGGGAGAGAAAATATAACAAAGGGCTTGTGGGTTGAGATAAGGACAGGGAGAGATCATTTACCAATTACCGTCATGGGCAAAACAGACTTGACTCGGGGAAATTAGTTTAATTTGTTACCAATCAAATCAGAGTAGAATAATGAGAAATAAAACCAAATCTTAAAAACACCTTCCCCCACCCCGCCCTTCTTCCCGGGCTCAACTTCACTCCTGAATTCTCTACCTCCTCACCCTCAGCGGTGCAGGGGGATGGGGAATGGGGGTTGGGGTCAGTTCATCACATATTGTCTCTGCTGCTCCTTCCTCCTGGGGGGGGACACGACTCCTCACACTCTTCCCCTGCTCCAGCATGGGGTCTCTCCCACGGGAGACAGTTCTCCATGAACTTCTCCAATGTGAGTCCTTCCCACTGGCTGCAGTTCTTCACGAACTGCTCCAGCGTGGGTCCCTCGTGGGGTCACAAGTCCTGTCAGAAAAACTGCTCCAGCGTGGGGTCCTCTCTCCATGGGGCCACAGGTCCTGCCAGGAGCCTGCTCCAGCACGGGCTTCCCACAGGGTCACAGTCTCCTTCGGGCACCCACTTGCTCTGGCGTGGGGTCCTCCCCAGGCTGCAGGTTGATATCTGCTCCACCGTGGACCTCCATGGACTGCGGGAGGACAACCTGCCTCACCGTGGTCTTCCCCACGGGTTGCAGGGGAATCTCTGCTGCAGCACCTGGAGTATCTTCTCCCCCTCCTTCTGCACTGACCTGGGGGTCTGCAGGGCTGTTTCTCTTATATGTTCTCACTCTCTCTCTGGCTTCGGTTTCTGTGCCCCAGCAACTTTTTTTTTCCCCCCTTGTTAAATACATTATCCCAGAGACACTACCACTGTTGTTGATGGGCTCGGCCTTGGCCAGTGGTGGGTCCCTCTTGGAGCCGGCTGGCATTGGCTCTGTTGGACACAGGGGAAGCTTCTAGCAGCTTCTCACAAAAGCCAGCCCTGTAGCCCCCCTGCTACCAAAACCTGGCCACACAAACCCAATACACAAATACGTTTTGAAATTTGGATATTTGGGGTGAGTTGAAATTTTTCTCACTGAAAATTGAAAATTTTTGGGTTAGTGTTATTGAAAAGTCTCACAATTCACATATATTTCAGCATTATTATTCTTGACTGTCATTCTTGAAATGTGATACAGTTTTTAAAAAATCAGGTTCCTAACTAAAAACTAGTTACACTGAATTGAGTAATAGTTTTATTTGTGCTTCAAATAGTCTAAAAAAAAAAATAAAGTAAAATGCTTAGAGCAGATTTCTGTGCTCCTCCTCCTTTTGCTTTTACTACAAGTTGCATGCTAGAAGAGTTAGTATTTATACCAAGAAAAAAAAGTTTATAAGAGGCATTTGAAGGCTCCCCTACCCCCAGTTGTGGAATTTAGGCAATAAAGTCTTAAATCTTTGTGGACACACAACTTTTTCTCCAGCAGCGTGGCTTAATAAAAAGCTGTTGAAATAGTTGCTTTAAATTTTCTTTTGACTAGTTGTTTTAGCTTTTCCATTGTACGAAGATCAATCTTACCCAAGAAATGAAATGTATGTTTTACTAAGTATTTGCTAGTACAAATAAGATGGAACTCCTGAGTTTCTGGTCCCTTCAGGATCAACATATTTCTCTGCAAGTTGCTGGTTTCGGGACTGAGGGTACTCAACAGATCCCCCAAAATGCTGTGGTGTTCCTGCACTCCTATGCTGCAGAGTACCATGCAGTACTACTTCACTAAATGGGGAGAGGAGGAAAAAAAAAGTCATGATAAACAAAGGTAATTCCTTCCTCTATCAGCTGGATACCAATTGTGTGATGGCATGGAGAACCATGTCTGTTTGGGGTTTTCATCTAGAAGATGGTTTCTTTTCGAGTAGAAGAATACAAATACAGAAGAGAAGATTTGAGAAGTGCCTAGAGGCAGGTCCACCGTGACTGATTCACAGTTGTATTTGGGATTAAGTGAACTAGATTCATTCACTGACTAGAGAAGATCTTTCACGTGTTCCCTCTCTCTTTACAGAGATCACCCATTAGGTCCCTTTTTTGTGTTGTCATCCTTGTTTTTCTTAACTCCAGACTCAATCAAGAGGAAGAAAAAAGAAGCTGTAAAATAAGATCTTGGATCCATATTTAGACTATAACAAAAAATAGTTGTATAACTTTTTTCAGCATGCTAGTACCTGCTATGTTCTGTTGAGGAGTTGGAGTGGGGTTTGTACAAATGTTCTGTATTCCTTTCTGCTCTGATGCATAGTAGTAGTGTAAGATGCACAGAAAGCTTCAGTCAAATGAGCACCGAGTACTGTGTCTAGAAAATTAAGATCAGGTATTTCTCTGTATCCTGATGAATTGTGTCGATAGTCTATAAACCTCCTGAAAGTAAAAGCTGCCATGAGTATCTCAAGTACTGTTCCTGAGGCAAGTATTTCATAAGTCTGATGGACTCCTGACTCATCCTTACATAAAACATCTTTACAAACATGAAACATCTATATGAATCGAGCCTAAATGTGACAGTTATAGTCAACAGTGTACTATTAGCTCATGTATATTGGCATGTCAAGGAGGCAGGTCCTTAGACCTCCATTTAATCTGTTCTTTTTCCTTTGGCTATATTTCCATCTTCAAGGACTCATCTTGTTGTCCTGTATAGCAAGAATATGAATCCAGATGAAATAGCCCTGGCAGCATGTGCTTATGTGATGAAAAGTGGAACTGAGTGTGTGTGATTCCTGTTAATTTCCTTTCTTGCAGATACAACTGCAAGTCAGAAAGCTGGTGCTTTCCTGTTTGCATATCATTGCCAAGGAGTTGAGAAACCAGGCTGTCCTGTTGGTGGGACTGTGTCAGTGTAACTTAAAACAGGATTTATCCTTACAAATGGATTTTAGTTGTCTGACTTTTTTGAGGGAGAGAGAAATTTTCTCTGCTATTTGGTTTTGATTTCAGAAAAAAGAATGGTTACTCTTGGAGGGGTGGTGGTAAGAAGTGAAAATTCAATTTTTTCTTTTTTAACCTCTTTTGGTCATGATTAATTACAATGATTTATTACTCTTTTCAGAATTACTGTTGGTTGCCCCTTTTTATGGAGATTTTCAGTTCATACATCAGGAATGGTTGGGGACCTCAAGTCTTTATTCTGTGTCTTGAATACAGTGAATGCAGTGGAGGAAGATAACTAAAAGAATGCTTTGTGCTACTAGGAATATGGTTAACAGCTTTGCCCCTGAAACCTGTATCACCCACTGACATGATCATACATGTTTAGGTAAAGCACAAAACTTACTGTGAGATTAGCCCAAACCAGGAAACACTATCGCATACATCTCATTACTTTCTGTTTAAAATGTGCAAAACACATTTTTAAGGCTTGTTTTCACAAACAAAAGTACATGGTAAACACGAGCCAGCAATGTGCCCTTGCAGCAAAGGTGGCCGACAGCCTCCTGGGCTGCACTCAGCGGTGTCTGCAGCAGGTGGAGGGAGGCGATCCTTCCCCTCTGCTCAGCCCCGGTGAGACACATCCTGGAGTGCTGGGTCCAGTGCTGGCTCCCCAGTACAAGAGAGGCATACAGACACTGGAGCAGGTCCAATGAAGGGCCATGAAGGTGACTAATGGCTTGGAGCATCTGGCATATGAGGAGAGACTGAGAGCTGGGACCATTCAGCCTAGAGAAGAGCAGGCTCAGGCTTGTATTGAAATACAAGATATTTTATTTAAACATAGGAAAAAAACTTTTTTACAGTAGAGCTGATTGAACACTGGAACAGGTTGCCCAGAGAGGGTGTGGAGTCTTCATCCTTGTGGTACTCAGAAGCGATCTGTACAAGGTACTGAGCAACCTGTTCTAGTTGCTCCTGCTCTGAGGAGTGAGGTCTTGGACTGGATGTTCTCCAGAGGTCCCTTCCCAACTCAGCCACTGTGATTCTGTGATATTTAAATGAACATAAACAGCAACAGAAAAACCCACAAGGATTTAGATACAGACACTATGGATGTTAGTGCAGTTGCTTAATAGTAGTGGAGACCTTCACTCCAGAGGTAATTGTTGTGGTTTGACACTTTAAAAAGTAATACTCTAAACTAAGGGTTCCCCATCCCATGCAGAATGCATCCCCATTTCCCGACTTAAAAGCATTTCCTGTGCAATCCTGTAGGCCTACTCAGCCTCAGGAAAGAGGAACTCTATTTCCAAATTCCTTGCCTGCTAGGCAGAGTGAAATATTCCCACTGGAAATATACACCCCAAGCTTCTGTCTCTGTAATTTAGCATGTTGAATTTCATCAGCTTAATTTACAAGAACATTTCAGTGCTTTTTTTTTAATTTCTTTTTCTGTATTCCTCCTGCAAAACATACTTTTAAAAATTTTTTTCCTAAAGTAACCATGTAGAATTTTGTTTTTAGAGTTTATCTTCAAGACATTGGATGACAAGTAGGGTTTTAGCTTCTTTTTGTTTTAGGAATTTTTCTGATACGTGTGTGGACTGTGAAAAGGAGCCATTTAAGAAAAGGTCAAGTACAAAATTGTCACTCATCACATGCTTATCTAGCTTATTTTTAAACTAATACACAAGTGTCTAAGTATCACATGGTCTTTCTTGCATTGCAGACTGGTGCCAGACTTGGTGTTTTTTCTGTTTTTAAGGGATAAATGTCTAGTGGTTTTCGTTTTCTGTGAGTATGTTTGTGAGTCATGTATATTGTATAATGTCGCTTTGCTTCTGAAGTTTAATCATTTTGCAGAAGGTAGATGGAGTCTCCACATTTTAGCTTGGTATTAGGCTGAAAACTACAGCTGGGGAATGTTTACTGAAGGGTTTGTTTAGTCATTCACATTCCTGTGTTCCAACAGTTTGTTTTAGATCATTTGTTAAAGAGCTTAAAGAAGAACTCCCTTTGCTTTTGGTGTAGATTTTTTTTTTCCTGCAAGTTAGGTTTTTTTAATTGATTCCCCGTCCCCCCCGCCACCCCTTTCCAAAATTATACATCAGTTACTTTTCTAAGTAGCAGGTATGGGTAAAATAGTATACTGAGTTAATATAACTATTCAAATACATATTGAAACTTTTGTCTTTTGTTTTAGGAATAATTCTTTAATAAAGTAAAATGTGATGAGTTTTGAGATTTTCTTTTTAATTTAGCACTTAAATGAGGAATAGTCTAAATGAAAGTTTTAAGTAGTAGAGGGAAAAAGTTATTACAGGTTAAACTATGTAAGTATCAACATCTTTAGGAAAGTTCAGCAGTATAGTTCAGCAATGTTTAACGTATTAACTTACAGTTCTGTAATTCACAGTAATATAGCGACGTCTGTTCACCAAGCACACTATAAACATTTAAATAACCTTTGAATTCCGGCTAAAGGGTTAGTAGTCATGTCTCTACTAGGCTAATCCATTTTGCTTGAGCAGAAGGCATAAGCTGATGTTGTGCTTATTGGCTTGTATCTGCAGTTTGTAGGGAGATAGTAGGTTTGCAAGGGAGTCTTGCTGTATCTGCAGCTGATCTCAGAAGTGTTTCTTGGACACGTTCAAATCTTAATCTAGCAATTTTTTTGTGGAAACAAGGCCCTGTACGCCAAGTTTAGAAATATATGTATGTGAAAGCACCAAATATGTAAGTTATGCTAAGTGCTGTTTAGTTCCTATCCTTGTTTGTGTAGGTTCCCTTCTTGTATAAATGTTCCACTCATGCACTAGGTATATATCCCTTGCATCCATACTGAAAGCAAAGCTAGTGCAGACACTTTATAACCACCTAATATCTAACATTCACGTTCTTTTTGATTCAGACATCTGCTGAACTTATTGCAGAGACTAGAATAGGAATTTTAATCATTAAACTTAAACTAGGCCCCATTCCTATATTACCAGTTCATTCTAAATGAATGAATGCAGGTAAAACAAGCACATTTTAAGTAGGATTTTTTCCTGAGGACTTGTAGCTGAAAACTTTTGTTTGAACACACATTGTTCAAAAAAAGTTCCAAAAATGTTTGTGGTTGGAAAAATGCCCTCAACCTGCCAACTGAATTTCAAATTCTACAAAAATAAGGATATTTTTGCTGTGAAATGCCACATAGGCTGCAGTGCTCTCTGGGACGTTGTATGAGAACAGTGCTGAAACACAACCAGCAAAGCAGATCTGTGCGTTTGCTATGTATTTTGTGTAAGGAGAAATGCATCTTTATGAGAGAATAAGACTTGCTCTATCTGACAACTATTAAAATACTAGGAATGAGATTTTTCAGCGTGAACTATTTTTGTTTCTTTAGCTTTATTTCAGATATACTGGGTGTTTGTGTTTATTCCAAAGCCATTTTGCTTTTAGGATATTCAGCTGCATAGGTTGGTCCAGTTTGTGGTACCTTCTGCAAAATAAGAAAGAATAAGACTTGGTATTCTTCATGATTTTAATAAAATGAATTTAATATATAATGCTTACAAGACTTATATGGGAAGATATTTTCAGCAAAGTGATAGGTACGTGATTTATGTATGTTATGTCTCATAAAGGTAATATCGCTCTGCCCAAGTCCACTTAGAACTCTGGTATCTTCTGTCTTCTATCTCTCCTTTCTTTAGGAGTATCTAGGGTTTATCTTAGGTCTGTGTTGAATATTTTATGAATATTGTTGAATATTATATGTTGAATTATTTTCTTATTCAATCAATATGTGGATAAAAGTCATGGTCCCCTTTGAAATGAAATTGTGAAAGTAATACCATAAATACTCAATAAACACAGTGGCTTTTTTATGTTAGTCTGGATCAGCTGAATGGCTTTATTTTCTGAAGGGAATAATGCTTTTCTGAAAAGCGAAGCATAAAGAGAGACCGATGTCCATCAAGTCTAGTGAGACTAGAAACTTGGATTCTATAGTTTGTGTAAGCTGTCTTAGACATGAGCACATGTAACAGCTTATTGCACATCTGTTCACTGAGGGACTTTTCTTTGCTGTTTATACAGTACATTCAGTTTTTCCCCTGATCAGTTTCTTTTACATGTGATGCAGGTGTGTTTGCAGAAGAGAGTTTAGGATTCTTAAGTGAATTCACAAGTTTAAATGTGCCAGTTATAACTCATAACAAAACTGGCAAATTTCACCTTTTTTGGTAAGACTTGTTCACAATTTGGGTTGACTTGAACATTTCAAAGGGATATGGAGAAGCACAAATATACTCTGCTCAGGGGACTAAATTATGGCCTCTGCACAGTTACTCTCTGTATGACTCTACATAAAGCTTAAAGGCATATTGATTAACGTAGCACAAAGGTGAAGGATGGCAGGAAACAAAGTGCAATTTTAAATGGCAGTTCACAACTCCATGGACA
This sequence comes from Haliaeetus leucocephalus, assembly GCF_000737465.1. Lineage (NCBI taxonomy): Eukaryota > Metazoa > Chordata > Aves > Accipitriformes > Accipitridae > Haliaeetus > Haliaeetus leucocephalus. The sequence goes on along the minus strand of NW_010972809.1, from coordinate 979,161 downwards.
TGGAAGAATGCCCGTACACCCGCTTTCTCAATGTCCAGTGTTATGGACACAGTGCCCCTTCCCTGTATTCTTTTATGCTGTGGAGGAACATGATGAAAGTGGAAACCTAATTTGCACAGAACTGATTATCTGTTGTCATATCTAAAATCAGAGTGTTCTAATATTATTTTTTTTTTCTGTGAACTTTTGGCTGGCTGTAGCTCCAGTAGCATGCTTGGGAATGTTTTGTTCTTGACTGGCTACTGGCGATCTGCTCCAAAAACTCTGCCATACTTGTTTCTCTGTTAATGTTAGCCCTCAAAGTGCTGTGGTGTACTTATGGACAGCATGTGAATATCACGTTAGTGTCACACTCTAAACGTATTTGATAACAAATGGAAGGAAAATTTTAAATGTTGACACTGTTTGTGGTATCTTTCATTTAATCTTCTTCTCTGGTTCTCCTTGTACAGGCCAGACATGGTCCTTCTCTGCACTGATTTCTCATCTTCTAGCTTTTCTTACCCCTGTAGCTGAATCTAAGCTTCCTGTGGTGTTGGAAGCATGCTATGCTTCTCCTGTGTGCGTGTGTCTTACACATAGGTGTGTGTGTACTCATCCATGTACACACATGTAATCCTGGAGCAGAGCAAGCCTTTGGGCTCTAGAAAGGAATAGTGTTCTTGTTGGGTTCCAGCATCTCAAAGAGATGAGATCAGCAGTAGTGCAGCCTGTTCAGTACTTGACCACTGTCATGGTAAAGCATTTTCTTTGGTCTAATTGCAGTTTCGTGTATTACGACTTGTGTCCATTGCTTCTAATTTTATGACCTTGAACCTCCAAGAACAGCCTGGCTGTGTGTTCACTGTATGCTCCCATCAGCTGTCTGTAGACAGCAGTAATATCTCCTCATCCTAACAATGAGTAAGCCAGTTCTCAGTCTCTTCTTGTGTGCCATGTGCCTGAGCCTCCTAATCATCTTGGTGTCTTTCCCGTCTACTTGTTTGTTACTTTATGTCACGGTCTGCCTCGCTCCAGGGAGCTCAAAACTGGACACAGCACTACAGATGCAGTCTCACAAGTGCCAAACAGAGAGCAATAACAATTTCAAACTGTTGGTTTCATTCTTGAGAGTGCAGTCCAGTTGCACAGGACAGTGCGTTTGACCCCCTTAAATATAAAGGGCATACTGCTGACTCGCATTCAGTTCATTGCCCACCTGGACCCTGAAGCCCTTGTCCACAAAACTGCTTTCTAGCCAGTCAATTCCCTCCCCACCTGCACGTTTGCCCGGGGTTCCTCTATTCTGGGTGTGGGGCTTTCTACTTGCCGTTGTTGAAATTCGTGAGGTTCCTGTTAGCCCGTTTCTCCAGGCTGTTGATACCTCTCTGAATAGCAGTCCTGCCCTCCAGCTGCTCTCCTCGCTGCCAGCTTGGGATTTGCTGCAGATGCATTACATCCCTTCACCTATGTCATTAATAAAGTCAGGAAATAATAGCGGCCCCAGCATCTAGTCCCTGAGGAACACCGATACTAACGAGCCACCGGTTAGACTTCGCGCTGCTGACCACAACCCAGCAGCCCAGCCAGTTCTTAACCCACCTTGTGGTCCACTTATTCAATCCGTATCACAGCAATTTGGCGTTAAGGGTTCTATGGGAGACTGTTGCAAAGGCCTGCCTAAAATCAAGGTGTATGACATCCCCAGACCTCCCCTTTCCACAGGGTCAGTCACCTCTTTGTAGAAGGCAAGGTCAGGTTATGTCTTTTTCTTCAGACAACTGAGCCTCACAAGGAAAATGCCATTTTAACTGGTGTTGATAAAAGCAAACAAGCATCTTGTAGTATGATGTCATCAACCTTATTTGTGAAAGCATTTCTGCAGGGAGGTTGTTGGGTGGTGCGGACTGAACGAAACGGTAACGTACCTTGCTACCTTGGCTTGTTGGGTCTGTTCAACAGCCCGTGTGCAGCCAGTGCAAACCCTCCTCCTCTGAAAGGTTGGGTCTTTTTAAGAACATTGTTAAAGCTGAAAAACGGTTTCAAGTCAGCCCTTGCAAAGATAATGTTGTAGCCAGATGTGGCTGTGGAAATACAAAGAAAACTTCCATTTAAGTGTTGACTAAGGCCTGTAAACAACTGAATTGCTGAGCTACTTTGTGTTTTGTCTGTCCATTCCTTCTTATTGTTAAGTCTTGCTTTTTATGACTAGAGCTGCCTCTCATGTATTTTCCAGCCTGTAATGTCTAGAAGGCTGTTTAGATCCTGAATTCCCAAGGGCTTCTGTGGCCTGTTTTTAATGCTCTGATTTGTGCATTAAGTGCTTTAGTCATGGTCTTTCTGATTTTCTTTTAAATGACTGACCATAAATATCTGAGTTGCAATGGAGATGACAAAAAAAAAAGAAAGAATTTTCATCAACTTAAGTCTAACCATATAAAAACTAGTTGTCTTTGTGCTTCAAAAAAACAAAACAAAACACCAAAACTGGGAAGTTTATGCTTTCTGTCAGAGCTGGCAGCAGTTGAACTGGAAAAGTTTCAGACTCACCACAGGCTTGAGTGGTTAAAGAGGAAATCAAAGCATACAAACACGGGCCAAGTAGCTTGGAAGAAAGTCAGACCATTCCAGTCACTGGGACATGAGGACACCACGGCAGAGTTACAAGCATAATGGTCACTGAATGCAAGACAACAGGAATAAGTTAAGAAAATGGCAGGGGAAAAAAAAAAAAAGAAAATAGAAGAAAAGACCTGAGGAATCATTAGAAGGGGAGAATTTTTGATAAGTAAAGCAGATGGAGAAGTTGAGGATAACTAGTTTAGTAATGAAAGGCTGCTGTTTTCTGCACTGTCACTATGCTTTTAAATTCTGCAAAATATATTTGGATATATTAAAACCATAACATTATAAAACAATGAAAATAATTTATAAATGATAGTTTGCCTAATTATTCAAAGGTAAGTACTTTAACTTGCATTTTCTGTAAGAGGTACATGGGCAGTAAGGAAGATATGTCCATGAAGATAATCTGACTGACTCAGCTCTATAACTGTTTAAAGGGGATTAATTTGCTTTTGAAAATCCCCTTGGAGACTCTTAAAGGCAAACATAAGGCCCCTGGTTTAAATTTCTATTTTTGAAAGAAATCAGTCATTGGAGTCTTATAAGAATAACTGTGTAAATCAGTCCATTAAATTGCTTGGAAAATCTCAGACAGATTTAGGATTGGGCAATTATGTTGAAATGTGTGGTCGTCTTTGATTTTAAGTTGACAGAGTAATACATAATGAAGAGTATGTACTTGAAGCATGTATGTCTGTACTGCTGCACATACACTTTTTTTTCAGCAAGGCTAACCAATTTATCACAAGACAGAGATGATGTTTATGAGCAACAACGTAGTATTAATGGTAGATAATGCTTAGATCCTTGTCCACATTGGAGCTTTTAACATTTCTACTGCTGCCACAACCAGTAGGACCTTTTGGGGCAGAAAGCTTTGTGTAGACACAATCATTGGGAAGGGATTCTTTCTAGATTATAAATGGTGAGTTTGTTTTTATTCTGCACTTATTTCCATTATTTTACCCAGACAATTCAGATCCACTTTCCCACAGACATTTTACAAATACTTTTTTTGAAATTGGTCTGATGGCAATCTCAGATAAATTCTAAATTAAGCCTGGTAGTTTCAGTGCTGCTGAAATGTAACTTCCCCCCCCCAGGATGTTTTGACCAGTACAAAAACAATACCTTTTATCCCAAGAATCTGTGTGGTACCTGCTGTATGTTACAGAATTAACTGCAGCCTAATGTTTCCTGTGAGATTTCACTACTCTAAAAGGGTCTGTCCCAAAAGCCATTCAGGAAGTAAAAACAATAGCTCTTATCACAGGCAGTGGTCTACTTTTCAACCATGTTTTCTGTGTGGGTGATTCAGGAGCTGCTAATGTTGTGAGGATGCATGGTAAGTGAAGTGGTTTGCTTATAGAAAGACACTTGACTCCCCTTACCCTTCCTCCACTCATGGAGATCTGCTGAGATGCTGCATTCCTGGAACAGAACTTTAAATGTGCTCATTGTCTCCCCCCTGCTATGTAGAAACCACAGTTTTAATGTAATCCTTAGTATTTTGTCAAAAAACTTTGAAAGCTGAATTTTTAAAGCTTATGAAATTGTTTATTACTGACCCAGTTAGGTTTTGCAGCACATTCTGTATAAGTTATGCTAAGTCATCTGTCCCTGGTAGAGTTTTTTTTTAATAAAATGATACTATTTGATGCTTTAAATACTATGGCATTTGTCAAGTCACAGCTCTCTAAAACTTTATAAATTAAAGCAAGCCTCTGAGAATCCTGTCCTCGGAGGTAATTTTCCAATCATTGCTGTTCATTAGGAGGGATCTAAGAATAACAGTTGCTTATGCATGCTGAAATTGTGATGTTGCCGTATTCTGCCACTGTATATCTGGGATTAGCTGTGAGCAGATTTCTAAGAAAGTGTCTTTTCTATCTAAGGTTTTTCTGTCGTAACTCTTTATTTCTACCACCTTCATTACTGCTATTTGACTGAGACCAGGAGTCATCATCTTCCAAATATTGTTGCTCTTTATGAAGTGTTGAAAGAATTGATTACTTGTAGTTAAAATGCCGTGGCATTTTCTGCTCTGTGCAACCACAGAACCTAATTTATCTACCTGTGCTATTTCAGCTGAGTCACTTTCTTGATATTAATGATTGTCATGATCTGTCCCAAAGTTGTGGTCTGTGTAGCCAAGCAGCTATTTGGAAATGCTTCTGAAGTAATTTATGTCTCTGTGAATCATAGAGCTTTAGTTTGAATTGCAGAGAAAAAAATCATTGCAGTTTCCAGTAAGCATCTAGCAATGCACCATTTTGGGTCAGGGTGGGGAACACAGATCTATGCAGCTTAGCAATGGAACGTTTTACCTTGTAATATCCATTTAGAATGCCTGAATTAATGCAAACAATTGCAGAACTATGTAGGCAGAATAATTAATCAAGAAGTTCTTTAGACAAACACTAAAAAAGTGCCACTGATGCACTTGATTTTGCTGATGTTAAATCATGGGCCTTAAAGTGAGCAAGTTGAATGTATGATGATATAACCACATAGCTGTGACCTTTGAATCACCTGCACTTGACTGTAGGAATTCAGTTTCACAAAACGCAAATATTTAAAGTACAAAATTAAATCTTATAATAGCTTATCAAACTAACTGAGCTGCCTTCTCTCGAAATTCCTTTTGATTAGTAACTAGTGAGACATTACCAAATAAAATGCTGGCTTCAAAGGTCTTCGGAAGAACAAAATTATAATGCACTTTGTTCCCGTTTTGCTGAGCATGGAATGGGTTGCAGAATTAAAAAATAGCATCCTGTAGTTGTGTCCTACTTTGAGAAAAATGTGTGTGCAATCCCATACACTGTACAGTGTTTGCTGAAGGGTCATCCTATTTTCTGCTAAAACTTTCTTGAGAGGCTGGCTTTTTCTTTTTAAGTCGGCATTGTACTTTCAGAGCAGTTTCTAAAATAGTTGGCTACAAAGATCATTTCAGAGAAGTCCTGCTTTTATCATATAGAAAATGTTGTAACATCGAGTGCATCTGTGTAGCATAGCCCCTGTGGCTCATGTCCAAGCTCAGTCTGAACAAGCCGGGATGCTAGAAACAGTATTCCTGCAATAATGTGGTTTGCTGCTTAGACTAATTAGCCTTGATGAGAACTAGTTTGCCACTGCTTCAAAAGTATTTTAAGTCCTAAATCTTTTTAAAGTGAAAGCAACCTCTCATGCCCCAATTTTTTACAGGAAATTATCTTCCCTGTCATAGTGGGTTGAAAAGCTTCATTGTAAAATGTGCAAACTTCAAGCAAAAGAAGTTTCCTGAAAACAAGTCAAGTGTATTAGGCATGGGATTTTTTTTTTTTTTCTGTAAACTACTTTTTTTGTGATCCATTGCAGTTAAGTTTGGTGGAATTTAGAAAATTTGCAATACAAAGTAGCATTTATAGAGGAAAAATGCTAAGAAGTATTCATTAACTTTATAGTATGATATTTAACTATAAATACAGTATAAATGCTGTTGTTAGGTTATACTAAGGAGAAAAATATTTGTAGACTTCTACTAGCTCTTGTTTAGTAAGTTTTGACTAGTATCCATCTCCTTTTCATCTGCTGGGAGTATATATTTCTGGTATTTCTTTTGCTCAGTCAAGCATGCAAAGGGAGTTTTCTCTTTACTCACACTACAGAGCATTTCTATCAAAATTATGTTTGGTAGAAACTCTAAAAGTATCTTACAAAAGCCTAAATCTCTTCTCTAAACTGTATTTTGAAACAAGCAAATCATGCTCCCCTTTCAGGAAAACCACAGTTTACTAATACAAAATATTCTTGGGCTGGAATTATTGAGGCCTTCTAAGGAAGTGTGATGGTAGGTGCAGAGAGATGGTGTGGGTGGCTGTGGTGAGCAATCTTTCTATATTTGTACTGATGTGATGTTGCAGTGTTGTTAGGGGCACTGCATTACTGTTAGAATTTTTATTTTTTTTAATAGGGCAAACTTCATAAGATCTTGAATTTGTCTAACTAGTTAGATCTCATAAGGGCAGATATTAGTATTTAGACTGAACTGTGATTAATGATATTTTACTTTATTTCTGCAGATTTTTAATTTGGGAGAAGACCACCTTAGGACTGGGTTTTGGTTGGGTTTTTTGTTTGGGTGATTTGGGGTTTTTTTTTTTTTGCTTTTTGCTTTTTCTTTTTTTTTTTTTTTTTTAACCAGCTCATTAGGTTGATACCAAGCAAGAATTTATTGGGTTATTCAGGAAATTAAGGGAGCAATACCACCTCCCTCCCCCAAAATTAACCACCTGCAGAGCAGCAAGGATCTTCTGTCATATGACACTGTTGCAGCTATTCAGCTCTCCCATCTTGTTCACAGATGTCTGGTCTTGGTCAATCACATTAAATGTGAGTGACTAGCACACTAATGACACATAGCAGTCTGTAATTGAGCTGTTTTCTAATCCTTGAATGAAAGATGTTTTATACTTTTCATATCTGAGGGTGGAATCCTGTCTTCACTAAACTTGGTGGCACAAGTCCCATTAAGAGGAACCAGCATTTTGCTCCTCCTGTCTGTACTCTCATTCTCATCTGCTGCTGAAATCCACTGATTAGTCCCACTGAAGGAAAGTCTTTATGTGTCTGCTGTGTCATAAGTATTCTTACTCCTAATAAGTTCCATCTGTAAGGGGTAGCCTTTCATGTTAAGTGTGTGTTTTATGAGGAATATTACTGTTTCGAAAATGAAGAGTCTGCTTAATCTAACGCACAGCATAAGCACATACTAGCTAAACAATGTGAAGACCACTGTTTCCTATGTCTACAACAAAATTTCAGGCACTTGACCAAAATGTTGATGACGTTCAGTTTGGTAACATGTTCAGAAAGTTTTTAATTAGCCACATGGTAGTAATTTATCTGTGGATAATATTTTACCTTGCTGTGAAATAGTTCTGTGTATTGGGCACATATCTGATTAAAGGTTAATAATTCAAAGTACCTCCATCAGTTTAGTATGTTGGAAAACCAGGACTTAGTGGTTTTTGTTCTGGAATCAATACAAAATTTATTCAAAACATGTTGATAATAACAAACACAATGATGATTAATAGTTGTTGCTGTAAATTGCTGTAATTTCTTTGTGCAAAAAACCTTTGACCTGTATTAATAGAAACTAACATTTGCAAACCAACTTTAAATGCTTGAAGAAGGCTTCCACTATAATGCAAAGCAAAATACTCTTTTGCAACCACTAGCATGTTGGCTTTTTAGTCCCATATGTTTGAGCTTTAGCTGTGATAAAGGCTGATTTTTAAGGAGAGCTTTACCTATGGGGTTGGTTTTAAATGATCCACTTGCTGGTGCATGCCACTTAGTAAGAGGCAATGCTCAGATTCTCAGAGTTCCCAACAGCTTTTTTCCACTTGATTGTCTGTGGTCTGAGTATGTGGCAGCATGGACGTATGAATAATTTGTTATGCTGGGAACTTGGAGTAGAGGCTGGCTTACTAGGGGAAAAAAATTCTACAGATACTTTATTATACTTATGGTTTGGTTTAAAATTATATTTTCAAGAACAGATTATTATCAAATCTCTGCAAAGTGGTTAGTTCAGCATTTTTACAAGTATTTGAAATCTGCACTCTTGTTGGTCAGCTGCAGCCCAAAATATTTTTTTTTTCCCAAGTTGGAATTAACAAATATGGTACAAATAGGATTTAAAAGTTTTGTCTTTTTTGTTTTGCTTTCTAAAATTGATCATTTTCTATGTTACAACGAAGTCTGTCTCATTTTGGTTAATAGGGGAAGTATAAACCAATTATCTGCTTATACTTTCTTGATTTCAAATGCCACTCTTTTAAACATGCTTTAGATCTTGCACGATGAAAGGCTTTGATTTGCAGAAGGAAGGTGAGATACATAAAAATTGTTTCACGTCTGATGATTAAGTTGTCTTTGGGTGGGAATAAATCACTTATTTGGAGCAGGTTGTAAAGGTTCAGATTCAGGTCTTTTTTTTCTATTTTTAATAGATGATTGTGTATTTTACTGAATGGCAGCTTATTTCATATAAGTTTTTACCTCTTAATAGAAGAGTCTCATTGCTGCAGTTAAGCCATATCTTTTAGTTTTCTGATCTAAAATGGACACTAAAATCTGAAGTTTGGGTGTGATAGGCAGGAAAAATAATATACATGAATAAGACGATGTACAATTTACATAATCCAGTCTAGCAGAGAGAATCGCAAACTATCTAGATGTCCTCTGGCAGAAAGTAAGATTCTGTTGGTGGAGAATGTCTCAGGGCCAAGGTGATGTGCGGGGCAGGAGGGCACTTGAGAAAAACGTTGCGTGCAGTGTGCTGCACTTCCTAATCCACTGCTTGTGCCTAACTAATGTGTGAGGGGAATCTCTGAATGAAAACCTTTAGAGTTTGCAAAGCAGTAATTGCCTAGTCATGGAGCTGCCAGACATCATAATAGAAGAGAAGGTATATCCGAGTAGGAAACACAATCTTGTAGCTGGTGACTTCATCAGAACCCACCTGGTGCTATCTTTGCCTTTTCATTATTGTTTCAAAAGTTCTGTAGTAATTCTCCTGTAGTTAGCCTTTTCTGGCACCCAAATGCTTTATGGTATTGAAGCTGTGGCTTTTTTATTGTGAAAATGGACAGAATTTAAGGTGTTCTAGTAACCATGAACAAGAGAAATGTTTATAATTGGGTTTTTTTGGTTTTGTGGGGTTTTTAGAGGTTTAAACACTTTAACCTATAAAAAGCTGTAGGGCAATATCAGCTTTAAAAAGCAGGGAAGGGGGGGGAAAAAGTGCAACGAACTCCTCATAACATTCTGCTTATTACATTCATGTCACTACCAGGATTCAAAGGCTGGTCCAGGAAAAACATATGAGTGGTAGTTTTTGTTTGTTTTGATCTTTCCATCCTTTTACTGTGAATTAGTCTGCCTTTACTACATTGTCAGGTAAATTAAAAGCATTCACATTATTCCTTTAGTTTCTTATGAGAGTTTTTCATTAGCTCCCCAATCTTTTGTGCTAAGCCGTCCTTCTAGTTGGTGATTCTGTCTTCATTATGTATTTGTTCTGTTTATACAAGCCAAATGAAAGAAGAAAAAAGTAACTCAAATGTGTTTCCAAGAATATGCACTATTTTTAAAATCTACTTTTAGTCTTTCAGGACTTTTTTCCTTTATTTCCTTGTTCAGGTTGGATTTTTTTATGTAATATCAGGATCGGAAGCCTGAAGATTCATCTTTAGTAATGAAAAATTATTAACTCTATCATAGCTTTCTAAAAATATGTAAATTCCCACTCCTAGATTTTTGTATGTGATTTCCACTGATCATTTTTTCAAGCCTTTATATAGATGTGAAAGGTGCTTTAAGAAGGTAGGAGGACAAAACTTTTCAAACTACTTTATTGATTTTAAAACAGAATACTATTTTCTGGTCATAGATACAAAAGCTTATTTTTCCTCATGTACTTAAAATATAGCTGTGCATATAAAGGCTTTCTTGGCTAGAAACTGAGTATTTTTGTTTTCTAAACAGGTGTCTCAATGCATGTACCTACTGCAAAACTAAGCATGCCAGAGGGGATCTAGCAAGTTATCCGATTGAAGAACTAGTGGACAGAGCTAAACAGTCTTTTCAAGGTAAGCAGTTTTATCCCTACAATAAAAATCAGCCTCTGAAGTGTACCAGCTCTTATTTTCACACGTAATGATCGTGATACAATGTGGCTCTGTTACGGTATTGATGTTCTTAATAGCCATAACTGTGTCTGGTGGTGCCTTTGCAGTAGAAAGCCATGCTTTCATTATGTTGTGCACCACTATTTACAAAATGTAGCCCTACCATAAGGAGTATTTAATTTTGATTTTAGGCTTGCTGAAATGAAGTTCCATGCAAGCATTTTTTCATGATGATGGGGTAACTGTAATATATGGCCATTTTACTCTATCTCTGGTTTCTTAAAGGGGAAGACAGTAACTTTTTTTTCACTCCATGATAAAAGCCAATTTCATGACCCTCCCTAGGATTCTTAAAACCCTGTTTTAAGGATACATTGCTTTTTCTGATAATGGATTTCCTGGAGGAGTTCTGGGATCTTTCCGAGAGCCATGCAAAGCTTATCAGCTTTTAAGTTCAATAGGATATTTGTAATGTCACATGGATCCAATCAAACATCAAAAGTTTTTCCTGCAGTACAGTACTCTGTGCCAGTATCTATCTAAAACTCTTGTATGTCTGGCAGTTATGATAGCTTTATTGTACCTTAATATTTGTTCTTTAGATCTAAATTTTGCCTATGTTTCAAAAATACAGATTTCCAAATAATGCCAGTATTCATTTCTGATGCAATCTCTGTGAAGGCACAGGTGGTGTTTTTTGTGTTTGTGCCATGTTAAAGGAATAAATGCATATTAAAAAAAAGACAGGTAATTCAGGTGTAGCATCTCCTACCATCTTTGTATCAAATACTTTGAATCAAAAGTAGAGCAATAAATACGACATGTGATGTCACATCTTCTGTGCATGTACAAACAGTACATGCATTGGGTTTCACTTATGGTTCTTGAGTGTTGTATCTGTTCTAGTAAAAAACAGGTCTCCGATGATTTAATGTGTTTTTAAATCCATCCTTATTTAGGGATCCATAATGAACCGTATTTAGGTCAGTGATGAACTTCTGGCTATTTCTATCAGTACTACGCAAGGAAGAGTCCTTTTCCTAATCAAAGCCCACGTTCACAAATTCTAAGTTCTACATTATCTACATAGAAAGTTCTCACTTAAGATTGTAAATACCTTTTTCTTTTGCTTTTGTTAAAAGCCAAGCTCCTCTCTTTTCTTCCATGAGGCTTATCTGTAATTGGCACAAAATTTCTCCTATTGCTTAGGTTTGTACAGTTAATGCTGCTGTTGCTGTGAATTGGATTATCTGTTATGATAGACAGGAATCCTGTCATGTCTCAGATTTCTTGTTTTAGTAGGACAAGCTTCTAAAACCTGTATGCCTATTATGAAATGGTCAGTAACTGAAATACAAGATGTGTAAATACACTTATTTTAGTAGAGAAGCAGTTCAGGAAACGTTTCAGAAAGCTAGAAGTTTTCAGTCGTACAAAACAGGTGATTTTGAAATTGGTAAGTAGTCACTGGGCAAGAGAAAATCTGCCATTTGATGGTTATGGTTGTTTTTATGCAGTAATTACCAGACACAAGTAAATGCCTGGTGATAGCAACACATGTAGGTAGAAAAGGAACACTACATTCTTTTCCCTTCATCCAGGTGTAACTCTGAAGTATTTTATATTACGTGTACCATACGAATAGTATTATGCTGATAGCACTATATAGCTGTTGAAATGTTCTAAAGAAACTTGGAACAATTCAGCAAGGGAATATGACAGAAGACAAGATACGGGTAATACAGTCAGGATTGTGGTCTGTCTTAGGTTAACTATATAAATTTTATTTAGATTTATTGTATGTATAGAAAGAAAAATTCAGACTTGTCTGTCCTGTTATAGGTGTGTATACATGCCATAAAGTCCACATTAAATTAACAGAAGGATGTATTTGCTTGATATAACAAGAAGACTCAAGTTTTGTCTTTGCAGACAATAAATGTGAAATTTTGGAAAGTATTTTAAACTTCAAGTATTGTACATTTGGATTGAAAATTCAGTAATTCAATTCATCTGTCGTACTGTGGCCTTTATTATAAATATTGACTCTTTCAAAATAACTTGATTTCTAATGGAAAAATTTGCCCTTAAGCTATTGTTATGAAATTTCTTGAAGAAATGCTATGACATGTCTCACAGCAGGCATCTCCAGGGAGTTCTATTCTTATTTGGCCTTACACTAGTACCTTTGTTACAGAACATAAGGAAAGAAGCAAATACTGAGTTGTAAAGTGACAGGCTTTGCCTCCAGCTTTCACATACTTAGAAAGAGGCATGAAATAGTCAGATACTTAGTTTGCAGTGTATGGAGAATTTATTCCTGCCAGCTTGCTGCATCTGGGCTGCAGAAAGTTCATCAATCCAGTGAAAGACTTTAACAATCTGAAGTCATCATTAAAGTTCTTGTTGAGTTACTGAGCTACAATCTCTTCAGCAATCACTTCTGTTTTCTCAGAAGATATGTTGCTGAAGCTCTAGTGAAAAATAGAGAGGTACAGATGTGTGATGAAAAGTTTTTCCACTGTGGAATTACTCTTGGGAGCACTGAGGTGTCTTAGAAGAACAACAGCAAACCAGTATGTGATGATTTTCTATATCTGCATGATGAAGTCATGTAAGAAAAGAGAAAATGATGTTGTTTGCAGTGTTCTGTACATATATATTCTTACAGTACACAACTTCATAGGCCCCAAAGGTGTGATGTTTCAATTGTGGAACACACTGAAAATTAATTAGAAGAGCTGTATTTAAAGACGTTTTGTTACAGGTCCTTAAAGCTCAGCACAAAAAAGCTCGCTAAAATGCTTTATTCAGGTGATCATACTTTGATAAGATTGCAGCTGACATCTAGAAACAGTTCCTTCTAGTAGCAGTATGTTGCCAGAACAGGCTTTAGTGTTGCAATCAGATACTCCCAATTTTCCTTCAGTCACTTCTGTACTGCAGCCTCTGGGTAGGATGTCTCTATGTAGGAAGTATTTCCAAGCTGTAGTATATGCTGCGTTACTCGGCTGCAAGCCATTTCAGGTAGTCAGTGGACCCGTCTTGGACTGCTAATAATATGGTACATAATAATATGGTATCTGTGTGACAGCTGCTGTAAGGCGGTGCCTGACAGTCATCATGCTGATGTTTGTCTGCAAGATGACTTCTAAAGATTTTTGTAACTCTTAGGCTTTTTAGTCAAAATTTAGCTCTGTGATTTTATTTAACTGCTGTTTTTTGAGAGTTTTGCATACTTTGTCTAGGTAAGTAGGTATTTATTTCAGTGTATTATAGGATCCAAACCTTTATCTTGTTGGTCAGTTTTGTAAAAATGAAATTTAATGCTCTGCTGACAGTGGTAGCTAGATGACAGCAGATGATAAAGCCGTAATAATTTACATGGGTGTTCAGATTATTTGTATAAGCATAAACTTGATTTAAATCAACTGATTAAAAAAAGATGGCTGAAATAATCATGACTGAACAGATATCAGCCTATATCTTTTCCAACATCTGAAATAATTTTTCTTTTTTTCTTTTTGGATTTTATTTTAATATCTTAAATGCAATATAATGTGCACAAAACATAAGTGTGTTGCAGGTTTCTAGTACATGCTGCATACTTTCATAATGCATTGGACTAAGTGTTAAGGTGCACTGAAATTGAGTTTGTTTGCATACTTTGTATGGGTTTATGTCTCCTGTCTGACCTCCATAGTAGTTTTGAAGTTACGACTGACATCAACCTTAACTGATAGAATTTCTTCAACAAAATAATCTGTCTTAAGTTGAGAGTAGACTGCTGAGGTTTTCACTTTTTTATGTTTTTTCTGTAAATTTCAAATTTTAGTAAGTAGTATCATTTTTTTACATGGACAGCCTTGTCAAATCACATTGTATAGCAGACGTCTATAAGACAGCTAGTAAAAGAAAGTATTTCAAAATATAGTAAAGTGGTCTTTGAGTAGAGAACAAATGTCTACTGTAAGGTTGTTTATGCAAAGAGATTTTCTACAGCTGATAGTACAGCACTTTCTTTGTGTCATCAATTTAGTAGTATGGTTTTTTCAAAACTTGCTATATCATATTCAATGCTGTATTTTAGGGAATTGCATTCGCAGTTATGAGAGAGCTCTTTCTTTCCTTCCCAAAGCTACTTTATGTCTAACAATGTGGTTTTGCTTAGTATATGAAGTGGAAGGCTGGGGTAGCAGCCATTGGTGAACAGTGTTCCAAGGAGACACAAAAGTTAAACAAGCCTCAGCTTTGAATGTGATGTGGAGTGGTGTCCTGGGATAGCTTTGGCTAAATTGCAAGACTTTAAATTGATTTTATATATATTTTTTTCAGTGGGATTTTAGTGACCATAAAAAGGTATATAACTGATAATGCTACATGGTGATTTGTAAACCCTACACATTGTGAGAGACTTTCTGGGCAAAGATAGTACTTTATCTTGCAAGCGATTTTTACTGGTTCAGCAAACTAAGTTAAAAATATAAGCAGTTTTATGGAATTAGCTGTTATTTCTTTCCAGTATAGAATGATAATTTTCTGCATGTACCAGTACAAAATTACACTTTAGCATTGCATGCCTGTTGCAGATGGCATGGAATATACTGCTATTAAAATGTACACTGTATAATTACTACTATATTAGCTTATTTTATGGTAGCAACCAGGGAGCTCAAATGAAAGTCAAGTCCTGTTGGGAAACATTGTTCTCGTATCCTCAAGCTATGTGGAACAATTGCTTCTGGTTGAATAATTGCAGTGGCAAAATATCATTTATTTTTATTCCATTATTTGCATGATGGTTCACTGGCATGCATGGTGTTGAATTCTGAATAACACTTCTGTTTATGAAATCTTGGACAAAAAGTAGCACTACAAAGCAGAGGAGCTATCTAAACGGAGATTCTGAGTCTTGACTTTCATTAGTCGTCTTCAGCAATTATCCCTAATCTGGTAGATTTTGAAGTGTTGAGAGTTTAAAGGAGACTAATGTTAAATATTTCTGTCTCTACAAGTAATACTGTAAACAGATGTTTATGCATAATGATAAGGATTGATTTTATATAATGTGACTGGTTTCCAGAGCTTTTCAGATGACTGTGAGCTTTGCTAAGGAACTTTGGTTTTAGTAGTTCTGATGAGGTGCTGTCAAGACATTCTGCTTTATTAATTGCTAACTGTTTCTTCCTGCACAACTACCAGTAAACTCTCTGTATGTTTCCAGAACAGCTGCCATTCATGAAAGGACAAATATTAAGTATCGGCAATGTTTTTAGTTTCCCATTAATTGGTAGAAGGAGTACCAAATTAGGATGCTTAGGCTACGTCTTCTCAGTAGTGGATTTGGTCTTTGTACACACTGAGAGGGACTGGGTGCCCAGTCACCCAGATGGAGACCTGGGCTGTGTGTTCAGGGTCCTTCTAGGAGCGAAACTAAGAGTGTAGAGAGAGCAGTTGTTGTATGTGCAGGTCTCACCTTGGCGTGAGAGAAACACTTACTCGGAGCCTGGACACAGATCCAGGAGTGAATAAGCTGTCTTAGTGATTTCAACACAGCCTTTGTTAATGATCCTAAGCATGTCCCAAGAAAGCTTTCTTAACTGATTTTAATTTTTGCTGACTGTTATTTTTGCCCTCCTAGTTCAATGTTCTGTCAAGTAAGTATATGTATCTATTATACCCACACCAATGTCTTTCTTCTGTAGCCTAGCAGCATTATCAGAAGTAGAGCATTTTCTTGTGCTTCTTTGTCCTAAATTTTATTCAGCAATTTCTGCAACAGTCCTGAAAGAAAGCTAACTCTTCTTCCATACTAGCCATGTGATGAAGAGACTGTTGAGGAACCTGTTGGATAACAAATTCAATAAAAAAAAAAGTGCGCTGGTGTTACCCATTGATGTCTGGGAACTGAGTTTCCATATAAACTAAAATCTTGACAATATGCAAAATGGTAGTTGATGTTGATTTCGTGGCTGTCAATTTCTGTTGGAGTTATGCTTGAAAATGCTTGGAAACTCCCTGAAATTGAGTCTGCGCTGTATGGTTCAAACTCGTAGTCAAAGTCTATGACTCTGTTGTAAGGATAGATTGGGGTGTGCTTTGTGTGAGAAAGAAAGGGAAAGAAAAACTTGTCATTATATGTATATTGTTAAATACCAAGAAAAACTATATCATGTTAATGGCAGACAACTAATCAATTAGTTGAATTGGATGGACATGTCTTTTGGAAGTGTTGTTGGGTTGTTTTTAATTCAGTTGTCTTTTGGAAAGATTGGGAAATCTGCTTTGTGTAGAACTGAAATATGTTTGCTTGGTTGTTCTCAGAATAAATGGTTTTGTTTCATTTTGGATTGAATTAAATATTTAGATTGACTTGAATGTTTTATTTGGTTTTCAGAGTACCCCTTGGCTTTCAAAATACAGGTCAACTCTGAAACCAAACATTTGTGAGTGGGTTGATTTTTTTTTTTTTTTTTAAAGGAATGGTTTACTGTGGAAAATGGTTACACTGAAACATGTCACTTTCATTCCATGTGAAATATTTTACCATTTTGAAATTTTGTTAAATTTTTAAAATTTTCTTTCCTTTTGAAAATTTGATGATTTCAATACGGAAATGATGCCTGGTCCCAGAAAGCTGTAAGTTAAACTTTAACAGACGTCTGTTTCTGTTCAGCAAAAACAGCTTTAGAAAAGCAAAATTTTGAGTCTTATTTACCAGTCATTGCTAAAGGCAGCATAACAAAAAGTTGCATATAAAATTAAGAAAGTTAAGCTCAAGGCACTTTTTCATGCTGTGTCCTTTACAGCAAAAAAGGAAGCAAAGATAAACACAGGTTTTACCTGTAAATGCAGAGTATATGTTATTCTTTTTTTGCTGCTTTAGGCACACTGAAGAAAGCTTGAGGGTGAAAAAGCCAATGTTAGTACACTTTAAACACCTCCAAAAGGGGTTGCAAAAGTCAAACACAATTTTCTTGTAAGGTGACTGTAATGAAGGAACATGGAACTTCGGTGCTGGTTCACTGTTTCTTGAGTTCTCCCATACTTAAGTCACAATATGCATGACCCCATAAAACCTCAGAAGGAAAAAAGCCCGTACTTAATATCTGATGTAAAATGGTATGTTGAAGGTGTAGCATGTATTGGCTTCTACTTGCTCTCTTGTAGCAGCAAGAATGACCTTGTAAGAGTATGAAATTCATGCCCATTATAGTTGGTTTTAAACTGTCTTATGGAATGCTTTTCTATCAGAATAGACAAATTTTCAAAGTGCTTAATTTTTGACAGGAATATATTGAATTCAACAACAAAGTTCTATAGAAAAAGCTGAATGTGTTCCATTCGGCATTGTATAATATAATGCTTGACTCTTCTTTTCCAAAATGCTTTTGCCTCTGTATTTTCTGATTTATAGAATCAAAATTTTCTGATGCAGATGTTATAACATATATAAGACAGGAAAATATTATGTGGAAATCTTTTCTAACAAACACTGTTTACCGTTAAAAAAAATGAACTCAAACCCCATACCATTTTTCAAATCCTTTCTATTTGAATTTTTTGGGAGAGCAAAATTTTCCATATCACAGATAATCTTGGTTCAAACCCACCTTTGCTATGCGTAGTGTTTCCTTATGTTGTTTTTATTTGGGTTTGGGTGTTTGGGTTTTTTTTGTTTTGGGGGGAAGGAGGAGAATGGTGACAGTGTCTTTTTCTAAGATAAACCTCTTCTGTCAGCCTTTTTACTGACTTCTAGAAAAAACAGGCTTTATTCTAATATTGTTCCTGAAGTATAACTTGAAGTAGCATTCCAGGGAGCTTGAACAGCTGTATTTGAGACACTTTGATAAACAGCTTCTCTTTGTTCTTCTGTGCTTTTTGGCTATGGCTAAAGAGCTAGGTTTTTGTTGTTGTTGTTAAGTTTATTAAAATTCTTTCTGTATTGTCTTTTGTGCCTTATGAATGTTTTAAGTTTTTCCTGCTGACTTTGCTAATGCACAGAATACTTAAGCCAAGATAAATATTTTGGTACCAGCCTGTCATTTCTTAGAGTTATATGGGACAGCGTAATGAATTAGTTTTTCATGGCCCCATGTAATCTTTTCTAATGATCCTGAAAGAAAAAGATATAATTACATTCCATCAGTAGTGATTAGAAGCAAAGTTTTGAGGTATGTAAAACCTGCTGTGTAACAGATATTTAAACATACATAACCAACATCATATATAGCAAAGAGATATTTAAAAGGATATCTTTTCAGTAGTAAATTACAATGTTGTAGATATTTTAAAACTTCATTTGAGCAAGAAAATTAGAAGTTTAGTGAGCTTTTCTCTTGGCTTAGAAAAAAATTCCTCATCGTGTTTTTGATATGTGTTTCCTTTATACAGTCAAGTTGACCAATGTTACGGTTGTTTCTGTTGTCTTCAGTGTTTTCTGGTTGCATAAAAAGTTCCTTTGCATTTTTTTTTTTTAATTTTACTTGAGAAATGCAGTGGCAATTACATTAAATTATTGATGTCTAGCTTTTCCCCTCATTGCTCTCTCCAGCTTTCTGAGGAGGGAAAGTGGAGAGGGAGGTGCTGATCTCTTCTCCCTGGGATCCAATGCCAGGACATGTGGGAATGGCTCAAAGCTGCGTCCGTCAGGGAAGGTTTGGACTTGACAGGAGGAAGCATTTCTCTACCGCGAGGGTGCTCAAACCCTGGAACAGGCTTCCTAGAGAGGTGGGCGATGCCTTGTGCCGGTCAGTGTTGAAGAGGCATTTGGACACCATGCTTAATAACATGCTTCAGCTTTTGGTCAGCCCTGAAGTGGTCAGGCAGTTGGATTGGATGATCGTTGTTGTAGGTCCCTTCCAACTCAACTGTTCTAGTTTGCTGCATTCTGAACGTACGCATTAGAATACCTGAGCAGAGATCTGTGCTAGTTCCTTTTACATGTGAAAAAAAATATCCATCTTACTGCGTAGTTACAGAAATTTTTAGGCAAGTTTGGTTCAAGGCAGAAAGTCATATATATGCCATTGGATGATTGAGCTGAACTGTTTTGTCTGGTCTGACCAAAGTTGTTCCTCCTCTTGTCCCCTCCGGAATTTGTCAAAACTGCATTACAGCGGTGAGTTTCCCTCCATTTCAGACGTATTTTCACAACAATGCACCTTTCATTTATACCTTTTTTTAAAGTTTCTCTTTTGTATTT
Organism: Haliaeetus leucocephalus; assembly: GCF_000737465.1. Lineage (NCBI taxonomy): Eukaryota > Metazoa > Chordata > Aves > Accipitriformes > Accipitridae > Haliaeetus > Haliaeetus leucocephalus. Next base: position 959,670 of record NW_010972809.1, on the reverse strand, counting down.
GTTCATTAGTCCTGAAAGATGACAGTATATTTACATTCCTGTTTGCTATACGGTGACTGAGTTTCCAGTTCCATGTATCCCTGCACCTAGCTTTAGTGAAGAGAGAATTTCCTCCATTCATTTCTTTATGACCTTTGATTAGTGTTAAATTGTATCTATGTGTTTGTTATGCCACTCCTTTATTTTATTAAAAATAATTGCATTTTAAAAAATAATTGTTTCTCTGCATATTTTTACTTTGTTTTGCATGTTTTTACTTGGTCTTTGCAGTTAGAGTTGAAGTCTCCTTCTGAGATGGCCAGATGTGAGCTGACTTTGATCTAAAAACCACATAGCCATTCTTGTGCATTTGTAGTGCATTATATATGTAGTCAGTCCACTGCTGTCAGAATGCTTCAAACCTGTTGCACATGCTAGGTGATAGACTCATGCAGAATAAATTTGGTGTTTTCAAGATCTCTTGCCAAAGGCTGATCACTCTGCAGTGCACTTGCGGTATGTTTGATGTTGTCATCAAAATATTAAACATACTGATCATCTCTGTGCCGTGTGGCCACAAAGGATTCTGGAATTCACAACATGCCACTGTTTTTCACAGAAATGCTAAGAATCAGCAGAAGGCTCAGATTTAGTTTAAAATGTTGTTAATATTTTCATTAAGGGTGTAGATCATGGCATCTTCTAATTTTATAGTTGCCAAGAACTTTCAGTAATCTAATCTTGCTTCCATTTCCTTATAACTGTCAAACTTTAATTGATACATTTAGTTAAAATCATCTAACTATTTGCAAGAATTATGTTAGGGAAAAGATGTTATTCTAGACAAGTTTAGAAATAAGAAAAACTTGCCTTACTGAAAAGTTATGGAGGCCTTCATGACTTAGTGTGGTAGATACTTTGCCTCAGGTCACCTTTTTTAAAAAAAAAAAAAAAAATTATGCTTAGTTCAAATGGGTTTTGTGGAGACTCAGTAGATTTTGACTGTTAGATTTTGTAGGCATGCTCCATACCTTAGGCTGATTTCATGCATTAGGTTTTTTCCTTATTGCAAGGTCTGCTGTGATACTAGGCATCAGAAATGAGGAAGGGAAACCTCTTTCTCTTTTGCTCCATGTGTTAATGCCTTCTTCTGGTGTTGATAAAGGGTTTAGTCTAGTCAATCTGTTTAATTGTCCATGGCACAGCCTCGTATAACAAACATGCCGTAACAGTTAGTTTGCCAAAAAATCATGTCTAGGCCACATTTAGGACACAAATGAATCACACAAGATTTTGCAAATATGCAGTGTAATGTGCAGAACTGTAACTGGGCTCTTCCCTTGCAAGGAGAACCACTTAGGCACCGTTTACTGTTTGTATAATTGGGATTCTACTATTGAAGTACTGTGTACCTTTACAAAAAAAAAAAAAAAAAGGAGGGGGCCCTAAAGAGCTTATAATGTTGTGATGTAAACAATTGAAGAGAAATACAGTAGAATAAGATATGCTTGCATTCAGGGTAATAAGCAGTTGGTCACTGTAGTTACTACCAAGACGTTGTCCAGGGTCTTATGTGGGATGACAGAGGAAAAATTGTTATTTGGGAAAGATTGGAAGAAAGACAATGCAGTAACAAGGAATGGTCATTCATTTGGGGAGGAGCTATCCCTCTAAAATTTGCAAAAATTTACATTCCCCTGAAGATTTTCATCAGGAGTCAAAGTCTGTATGTGCTGGCTTGTGTTTCTGAAAGTAGTAATTTCTTCTCTATGGGGATTATTATAATAAGTTTGAATAGCTTTAAATGGATTCCTTGGATGCTTTGGAATGTTGTTCATGTCATGGTTGTCTGTTCCAAAATATAAAGCCCATTAATGCTGTAAGATGAAATAAAATGCATATTTTCTGAAAATCCAGACAATTGTTGGTTTAGGATGCTGTCCTCTCTGTAAGTTGTTGTCAGAGGTACATAGTCATTGTTCTGAGGATAACTTGCCAGATGTATTGACACTGTTGCCAAAATTTCTCATAGCATGACCACATTACCTTTTTGTCTCCATCAAACCTAATCTAGTAATGTTGCTTTTTTATAAAGTGTTTCTTACTGTGCATGGGTTGTTGTAGCTTACAGTGTTGGAAAAAACAATATAAAATGTATGTGAATGCTTATTTTGCATGCCTGCCTAAGACTCCTACAGATGACAAGACTCCACTAATCTCTTACCTTTGGCAGTTTGAAGAACCAGAGAAGTCTGTTTAACAAAGGTCGTATTTTTTTTTTTCTTTAACAGAAAGAAAAGCAATTTTTGGTCACATTTGCCCTGTATAATTCAGTCTTCTCATCCCTTTTTATTTTCCTACTCAAATATTTGCATTTGTGCTGTTTAAATCCTTGAATGACAACCAATCAGTTTAATTTCGCATTTTTTGAAAAAGGTGTGGGTTTTTTTTTTTAAAATAGAAGTTTAATACAAAAAAGCCCAAACAGAGATGTGTGCAATTAAAAGTACTACTTGATCTTCAGCCTTAGGCTACAGTTTCAGCTGTACTTCAAGCAAATACTGCAACTAAAAGAAGCATTTCTTTGCTGTCTTCCCCCCTGCCTCCTCTTCCCCCCCCCCCGCTTTCCTCTGGCCGCCTGCTTTCTTGCTGGTGGGAGTGAGTTCCTTGTATGAAGCAGGCTGGGGAACTGATCTAGGGTAAAACTGAATGTCGGTCGTTCTCCCCACTTCTCTCCTTCCCGCCTCCCTAACCAAAACCACCCACCCGATTTTAACTTGGATTGGTTCTCCAGTCTGGTTTACTTCAGGACAACATGAACACTTGTAGTGTAGGGAATAAGCAGCTGAGGACAATGGAAGGTGGGATTGATTCTCTCATCAGCAGTGTTGCCTTGTGCTGCTTGAAAAAAAGTGTGAGAAACTGGACTGAAAGAATGATCAGATCTTGCTTTCTGGGAAAGGCTGCAGAGTTGTGCATGTATTCTCTTGTGAGTTACATTCCTGCACATACCTTTGTGATTAGAGATGGTGAAATCTGTCATTCTAGTTTCCATGAAATTTTGGTTCTTCAGAATATAATTTTGTTGTGTTTTAAAATGAAATGTCCTGCAAAGGAGAAAGCTGGAAGGAGACTTTATTATCTCTTATCACTGAAGCTGCATCCTACCCAAGCTTACCTAGCTTGTGGTGTAGCAAATGGCCCTACAAAACTTCACCTAATGCTAGACACACTGGGGTGTCTTCTTTCATGTTCTGAGGGCATAATATACCTGTTCCATCTTAACTCTTTCCTTCAACAACTTACTAGGAGATCCACAGATTTCCATGAGCCCCGTATGCGCTGTGACATTGGTGTCTTCTGGCATTTTAGTGAGGAGACAAGAGAAGGGGTGATCACTAAAGAGGGGAGAAGCAGAGTTCGCCTCCAACCTTTGCAAACTCTAAAGTAGAGATTTTCAGATACCGTGGGAAGGGGAGAAGAGAGACTTACAACACACTTAGCAAGACTAGATTGGATTGCTCAAGGCAGAGGCAGGCAGGGCACAAGACTACTGTTTAGGAGTAGTTTAATCATTTGGATATTATTTTATATTGCATATATTAGACTTACAGTTATACCATGATAGTAGTTAATTGTTGATAACTGCTTGATGGCTCTGAGAAAGACTGACATGATTCCTGTTGTGAGCTTAAACTGTTTGCTAAAGATGAGTGATCTTACATGGTCCCAGACAGTGAATGGGACTGGATTTTGGGAACCTCCAGATTTCCGAATGGTAACACTTCAGAGTTCCCCAAGCTGGCCTCAAAAGTTAGATGTTCTTGAGGCAGATGTCTCCTCGTGGAAGCAGCACCTGGGCAGCCTGAAGAGCTGCTTAGCATAGGAGACTCAGTGGGAAACACTCTTCATGTCAAGATGTCCCAAAATAGCAGATCTGGAATCCTCGTTCAAGTTTTTCAGCTATCAGGTTGTAGAAAGAACTGGGAGGTACATAAAGCCTGACTACAGGTCCAGACTTACAGGCTCTGACAGTGGGACTTCTCAAAGCTGATGTTCTGAAAGAGGCTTTGCTGCAGCAAACCAACTTACTGGTGGCTTTGGGCTGCATATTTTACTTGACCTCTTCTAATCATTGATCAAAAACTATCTAAAACTATTACTTCTTCACTGTGCTTGCTTAACATTACAAAAATACGTAACTTTTAGAAGCCAAAGTAATTTATGGACATTTTAAAACAATTTGCTGTTTTCTTCGTCAGTTACTGAATTAGGTGTCGGTCTGCTAAGCAATATGATCTTGTAAGCCTTTGAAAATTATATCAAGTGCTTTTCAAGTACCAAGATAATTTGCTTTTATCTATACATTTTTGTTCATCCTTCTTGAAACAGACTTCCTTAGAAATACATTTTTTTCTTTCAGTGTGTATTTTCACTACATTATTAAGAAGACTTAAAAATCACACTGTTTCAGTGTTTTCATCCAGAAAGGAATTGGTTAAAGTTGCTGCTAAATTTTCACGGAAAAGAACTGCTGATCTCTAATTATTAAAAAATAAAAGGAACTTTTGGTTCCTGATTGGTACCTGTAAATGCTGTGGTAGTAGAATACTGCAAACAAAAGGGAAGTTCAAATGCGAGCCACCTGTGTCTTTCTGAAAAACTTGTTGGAAACACAAAGGCATCATGTCCACATTCCCTGTCCAAAGGAAAGCTCATACACCTCACGTATACTGTAGCAAGACAGTAATGGCCAGGTGCGAGTTGTTCTGGCAGAGGTAGGAGTATACACTCTAGCTGTGGTTGTCATCTTGCTGTTTAATACTGTTAGTAACTTTACCATTATAAACAGTATCTTAAAGTTACTTTTGCATTATGTTATTAAATATTGTATTTTAAGAATATAAGTTCTTAGAGGACATGTAATTACTATCCGTAGCTGTATCCTTTTAGAACAAAAGGTAGCCACTAAGGCTGCTGTTGTGTTAAAAATCTCACAGATGCAAATTGGTGGGTAGTTATCGTGGTTTTGTTTGAACTCACCCTATTGCCAATATATTCCCCTTGTAGTTCTTCACTTTGAGCTTATGCTTAGATTATAGACAGTAGAGTTTTTACTTCTTTTAAAGTGTTGTCAGCCAGTTTAGTGTCACTTTAACTTTCTTCTGTGAATTGTAATGCCTTGAAAATTTGATTCACTGTTTAGACCTGCTGAGGAAAGGACTAAAAAGCTTGTACTGTGTATGTTTGGCAGTGAAATAGATGAAGATTCTTCATGCTTTTTAATAGAATGTTTGGCTGGCTTAGGGCTTCCTCAGAAGAGCTATTCAATCTGATATTTGCTTTAAAATCTTTTTTTTTAAAAAACTTGTTTTATACCAAAGTAGTGTGTGTTATATTCTTTCCATGCTTAGTGGAACAGCAGCAGAGGAAAGCTGGATAGCATTGCTTGTTTGTTAAGTTTTATTTATAAATATATTTTTGTTAAGTTTGCATTATTTGAAATGGAATGCAAGACACGAGGTATAGTAATGCCACAGCCAGTAGTTGAAGTCTTTACCAGACAGATTAAGTTGGTTTTGTGTGTATTTTTCAATTCACAATTCAATTGTGTTGAATTCAGAAGCAGTTCAAATTTAAAGCACAGTGTATCTTTTGAATGGATCTTACTTTCAGGAAAAGAATTTATATCTTTAATTTTGTTTGAAAATAAAAGTTTGGGGTTATGTGACTGCTTAGCCACAGGGTTATTGGAGTTTTTTTCACTAGTTTTTTCACTCCTTGTAAGTATTTGTTCAGCTATGGGAACTTGTTGTGTTTCTTTGTTGGTAATACTTGTTTTGCTCATGTATTTACTGCTGGTTTTGTAAAACCTGGACTAGAAATATTGTCAAAATGTTGTAAGAGTATTATCACAGCCAACTTCGCACATTATTCAGCATCAGCTACTTGGAGCTTTCCATTGCTCCTATGACAGTATCACAAGCAATTCTTACTATAAAAGAGATATGGTAACCAGAATCCAAATTGTTAATTTAACAAATCAGATGCACTGTGTTGCACCAGCCACATACCAAGTGGTCATAGTATAGGTCGTCATTATTATGTCCAAAGGTAGTTTATCAGAATACAGCAATTATTTGTTCTATCATTTGGTAAGTAGTCTCCTACTTACTTGTGCTGATCACTGCAAGGTGACAGGTGTGCCAAGTACTTCTTAAAATGAAGAGTAAAGTTAGATACCTCATCCTGTACAAGGTTTCAAGGCATTAAGTGGAACTAGCAAAGGCTAGGTTCAGCACAAATTAGACTGGGATTCTTAACCTCATAATGTGGTTAAAGCTGAGAAACTTCCCAGCATGGGGCGTAGTGAAAGTTTACACGTTTGGGATAGGACAGATACGTGGAAGAGGAATCAATTTTCTTTAAATGGGAACAAATCTTACCGGGAGTGTTGTGATTTGCTGACTACTCAGCAAATACTTTATGCTGCCTGTATTTGTACTCCACATTAAGCATCCTTTGAGAGAGGACACTAGGCTAAACTGACTAGTGGTCTTACTCATGGCTATTCTTAAGCTGCATTTTAGCAAATATGTAATTTCCCCCATTTTGCTTTATCTAAAGTGTGCATTAGCCTTTTAGTGTTGCTCTGTACCACCTTTGTAATGTGGGCTTTCCTTCTGTGTTTAGGTTGGGTTTTGTGGTGTCGATGCTCCTGTTAACGTTATGCAATACCATTGTGACCCAAGTCCATGTCATCTCCATACCTAATGCTACTATAAGATTGAAACTTCTAAAATTCTTTTAATAGGAAACTAAGAGCTGATCTGATCAAGTCTGAGTTAGCTTTCTTCCAAAGTTCTTTAAAAGTGCTAAGTGATTAAATGAAAAAGGTATGGTTTACAGAAGCAAGAGGCTTCAACATCAAACAACTCAACTCACAGCATATGTCACGTGTAAACAATCTGTAAGTTACAAAAAGAAATTGTCTAATCTTTCATGCTGTATTCACTGAAGTCATAGTGAGAGCAAAACTCTGAGTGCTGATGAGCCCAGCTGTGACAGTGAGAAAATGCTGAAAGAATACTAAATATGTCTTATGAAAAAATAAGTTTAAATGCTTGGTCACAGAGATTCGATTGATCTCTCTCATGGTTAGTGTTGTCCCTTCCTTTTTTTTTTGCCTTCCCTTGAATATTTCCTACTATGGTAAGAAAAAAGTCAATACAAGTTAAAGTATTCTGAAATTGGCTTTAGACATAATGCTACAGTGAATTGTGATTGCTCGCGAAATAACAGGTCAGGACTAGGTAGAAGAAAACATTACTTTCATGCTGCTCTGGCATTATTCACAGCATTTAATACAAAGTCAGACTGGTCAATCAACACTGTTTTTAAACAAAATATATTATGTAGCTTTTAGCAGCCTTCTGAGAGAAGCTAGTTATACTGTATGGGTGCATTAGTGGCTCTTTTCATTGGACAAGGCATGGCTGCAGTTTTTCTTGTCTTAAAACCCTCTCATGTGAACAAATACCTGATGTTCAAAAGTTTAATCTTGTTATTAAGGTGTTACAGAAGTGATAATTTAGATATAATTTGCACCTGTACATTTTAGAGAGCTCCATGGCCTCTCTATTCTAAATCAAAGCAAATAGGCCTTAAAATGCATGTCGTAAGAGTTATGTACAACTTGCTAAGTTCAGATGTTAGAGAGATGGCTTTTATACACAGTTTGGTTGTTCGTGGAAATAGATTAGGAGTAATCATGTTGAATGACACAGAAAAATTGTTTCTGCAATATCGCCCTATGAAAATAAGAGCTGTGATTTTTACAGATGTGGGACTCCTGATGTGCACACCAGGGTGTCTTGGTAGCTTAAATATATGCCTTTTTTAATGCTGTGTACAATGTGTTAAAATACTGAAATCTGAAATTCAACTATTTCACGTAAGCTAGGTCTAAGAGCTGTCAGTGAGGGTTCAGGATACTCCAGAACCTTTAGGAGGACACCTGGTTTACCTGTGAAGACCATTTGATTCTGCTTTACTTTAGGGTAACTGCATTTGTGACCTGTTCATGGTTTGTTTTCACGTATGGGCCCAATGCCCCAAAGAAAAAAGGAAAAATAACACTCTTGTTCCTAGTTTATTTGTAAACCAGGTCAGATACCCTTGATTAGCTCTCAGCTGGAGCATAATTTAAATCCTGCCAGATTGAACCTAAACAGCAGGCTTTTTTCAGATCGGCCGAAAGATAAGGAGAGAAAAATAAAAGCTATTTCCACTTCACGAGCAGTACAACAGTGCTGAATAAATCTGCAACTGTTAATGAATAGCTATTTCAAATATTTACAGGAGGCAAAAGAAAAGAAGATTGGCATCCAAGGCAGCTGTGCCCAGGGAGAGCTATTAAAAATAAACATGATAAATGATGTTCAAGTACTCATATAGCTGTCAGATATCAGAGGTACTCAAAAGTGGAAAGGGTTTGTACTCTATGGCCATGCTGCTAAGCATTCTGGACAGGGATTTTTTTTCTCAAAATTTTTATAAAACTAACATTTAGCAGATCAAAAGGGGACAGTGGATCTAATGTAAAATATTCAAAAAAAGTTGTACTTTTTTCTGCATTAAAATACACAAATGCTTATTTGCTTTGTAGGTGAAAATCGAATTCTTTTATACATTCAATTATTTCCACACTTGAAATAATTTCTTTAGTCTTGATTTCTAATAAAAAAAAGTGATGAGAGTTTATGGTCATAAAAAAATACATTACTTATTTTTATGACTCTTTCAGTCTTCTGTATTGGTGGATGATAGTGATGAGGGTGTATGATTGTTGCAATAATTTTGTATGAAACTTGAAAAATTGTATATACGTAGTAAGCTATGGACTTCATGTGCTTCTGTACATAGATTTTTTTTTTTCCAGGTTGTCTAGAAAGTATTTTTATATCAATTTTCAGTTCTGAGTTTAATGTATGTCTGTTGACTGCAAACATTTTAGCAGATGCTTTATTTTTGTACTTCACTGTGAAGCTAGTTTCTCAGAAGCTGTCATGCTGGCAAATCCCTCTCCCCCCTGCATTCCCCCCCCCC